>NC_135323.1:37700798-38063634 GCF_048772815.1 Callospermophilus lateralis
AGCCACCCCACTGTGCCCTGCCCACTAGGCAGCAAGCAAACAGCATCCCTGGTCCCAACATCCTCTTTCCCCAGGAGATAGCCTGTGGCCACTTCTCTAACACCCCAGCCCCTCCCCCAGGTTCAAGGTCCCTGCAGTCCTGACCAGGTACCCTATGAGTACCCCAGTCCAGGGGCAGCCCCTCCCTCAGAGCCTCAGGAGCCAGGAAGACTCGGAAGGGTTAACACTCTTTGTTATCTCTCCTTTTAATCCTCAGATGGGCCAGCGGCTCACGTTGTTCGGATCTGGTAGAGAGAAAGCGTTAACTATTATCTGCTTCTAGCTGACCATCTGCTGTTGCAGAAAATTCAAAACCCTGGAGATCTACTTATATCCACATCGTAAACGAGAAAAGATGTTTTAATTAAGGGAAATCAGGTTAACTTAGCTCTAATTTACAAGCCGCCTGCCTAATGAATTGTCTGGGCTGCTCTCTCTTTGTAGAGAGTAAATCTGAGGATCCTTTCCCCTCCGCAGTTCAGACACTAATTAACTAACCAAGAATTTTAGTAGCACACCGCCTGTCGCCTAATAGTTTTACCTAAAGCCAGCCCGGTCATTGCTCGTACAAATTGCCAATTAAATGTGATTGATATAATGAAATTGGATTGTATTTTTCACTTACCTTCTTCCTTCCCCCCATCCTGCATCCTCTTACCCCTCTGTCAAGGATTGGACCTACGCTATGTGACATACACACACTCTGGTCACAGCAAAGCTACACACAAGAGCCCTGCCTAGGCCGTCCTGGCTCCTGGCAGTGCCAGCACGGGGCTGCACAAGTTCCTGTTAAACCATCATTTCTATTAGTTGAAGTTAACAGGCATAATCTTGTTTCCAGATATTTATCCACGTACGGAGGGCTGTAGTTACATGTTTGAAGTTAGGGGGGAAAAGTGAAAGATCTAAGCAGCCATTCTAAAAATACATTAACAGTTTCCAAAATCTATATCGCTGCTTAATTAAATATGTTATCCTGTTTATAGGATCTGTGGCTAATTATTTAGAGTCATTTAATCTACTCAATTTGCACGTTAATTAAACAGCATCGGTTTGCAGCGCGGCCGGGCAGGCTGGGAGGGAGGCAGCGCCGCCTGGCGGGGATCCCGCTCCGGTGCGCTCGGGCTGCGGTCCCGCTGACCCGGCCTCGGATCGCGCGGGTGTCCACGAACCGCGGACCTAGGGTGATTCAAAGGTGGTCGGTGCTGGCTGGTGGAGACTGATGGCGTTGGGCTGCGAGAGGGGCTGCGTTGTCATGAGGAAACCTTCCCAGGCTATCCTGCAGGGAAATTTGGGGTCGCCTAGTCCAGCAGATCAGGATTCGACTGTTAATTTGTGGGCAGGGGGATCCATCCATCCACTTATCCATCCATCCACTCACCCACCCACCCATGCTCCATCCACTGATCTATCCATCCTCCCCAGGCTCAGGGAGACGGTGGCGCAGAGCAAGTGGAGAATTGGGGCGCAGGTCCCGGACTGGGGAGGGCTGCGATGGCGGGTGCTGCAGGCGTGCTCCCCAGCAGCGAGCCGCTGCGTCCAGCCCCTGCTCCCCGGCCTGGGGCGAGGGACCCGCAGCCCGGCCTGGTTAACTGGAAAATGATGAAGCCGCGCCCCGCCCCCGCACTCGCGGCCTAATTGTTTTCGCTGCCTGTCCCATCTGTCCCTCTCCGCCCGTGTGTGTTTTGGCTTTTGTCTGGCTGCCCTGTGCTCACACCCTCTTTCAAAGACCACTTCTGTCGCCCTTCACCGATCTCTTCTGCCCCATTAACCCATCGGCACGAGGCCCGGGCAACAAAGGCCCGGGGGTCGGGCCGGCGCGCGAGCGCCCCTCATTGTCTGAGCAGACTCGGCTCCGTGGTCCCGCGGCCCGACGGGGCGGGAAGGAGCCGGCTGGACGCGGACCGGGGCGGCCCTCGCGGCCGAGCATTCTGCCTGCGCAGGCGGCAGGCTCCGCGGCCCTTGGCAGGGGCCGGCACGGCAGCTGCAACCGGGAAAACTAATCCGCTCGGCCTCCCGCTTTGTCCCTCCCTGGACGTGGCACCAGCGCGCAGAGAGCAGGCTGTGGGAGGAGAAAGGCAGCCCACCTCGAGGCCTGTAAACAAAGACCAATAACCTGCGACTCAGCCGGTCTGTCTTGCCTCCTCCCGATTTCACGTTCCTCCCGGGAAATGCTGACCAGGGGGAGCGTTCTTACTCTGGTGGGGGCGCTGGCTGGCATCAGGCCAGGAGCCCCGGGCAAGGAGAAGTGTCCACCAAGAGCTCCCAGCAGCCAGGATGCTCCCCACCCACCACCATGGGGAAAGCTGAGGCAACCCCAGTGCTCCTTGGGGTGCTGCTTCTGGGGGCCGGGAGAAGCACTGGAACCTGCTAAGACCGCAGGACCCCAGGTCCTAAGCGGGTGCTGCTGCTGGGGTCTCTGCATGTGGAGGGTTTCTCTTCCTTCTGCAGGAGCAACATTCTCCCAGAGCTCCCTGTTCTGATCAGAGGAAAGGGGACCATAGCAGGAAGGCTATCCATATGTAGCCAGAAGGTCACCTTTCTCTTACGTGGGGCTGAGGACTGCAAAGACGGACGGAAATACCCGGTCCAGTCATGTTGAGCCGCACATGCACTTTGACAAGCTGAGTGGTCTTGGAAGGGCTCAAGAGGAGCCCTCTTTTTTCACCTAGACCCTACCCATCTTTATTTTTCCTCCTGGCACTCTGCAGAGCCATCCTGGAAGACACTGGGTCTGCACCCCTTGTGTGAAGGATGGGGACACCACCAGTCCAGGCTGAGTGAAAAGTTTCCACTTTCTACGTTGCCTGATAATCTCATTTTTAAAAGTCATCAAGTATTTTAAATTAAGAGTTTGCATAACGAGGGGGAAGCCCTGCAGAGTAATAGTGACCAAATGATATATATTGTGTGCCTGCGCAGATATGTAACAACAGATCCCAATGTGAGGCACAACTATAATACACCAGCATTTTTAAAAAGAGAAAGAGTGATTGCAAGAACAAGAAAAGACAAATTAAGACTGTTTAAGTTCTCCTCCCACTAGTGTTCCCAAGCAGGAACATTCAATGCATGCTTGGTTCTCTCCCTCCCATTTCCCCATGTTGGTGTCAGTGAACCTGAGGTCTAACTCTGGGGAGTTTCACCATTTCCTGCTGCTGACCATGAAAGCAGGACCTGATATTCTTTGGGGAGGGTCTAATGGGTTCCTAAGAGCATAGGGGGAAATGGGGGTACTCCTTTGACTTCATCCTTTTGAATGAGGCCCAGTTCACATTTCACTATTGCTCCTGAAGGATTTTTATAAGGCAGTTGTACAACTTATTGGAAGTCTACATCCTTTGTCTGCTTGAGATCTACCTTAAAATATTGACCCCAGGCTGGACCTTGGAGGTCTTTGGCCTCAGGATCTTGGACAAGTGTTTAGGCAGAAGCAATAGAGGAATGTGAACTTCAAATGCAACCAGCAGGACTCATGGCCACTTCAGTGAGTCCTCCACTGCAGGCCAAAGACACAGTCTCAGAGTTCTAATAAGACCAGCAACAAGAAGCCCGGGTAATTTTTAAAATAACAACTTTATTGAGACATTGTTGACGCCATCAAATTCATCCTTTTGAAGTGTGTACAATGTGGTGATTCTTTTTTAGCACATCCCAGACTTGTGCAACTGTTACCACTCTCCACTTTCGGAACATTTTCTTCACCCCTAAAAGAAACCTGGTACCCATTAGCAGTCACTCCCCATCCCTATCCCCTCCCCCCCCAGCCCCTGGCAACCACTAATCCACTTTCCGTCTCCATGGATTAGGCAAGGATAATTTTGCAAAAAAGAGATTCTACCAGTCTGGAAAGGAGTATATAAATGAGGAATGGGGCGGGGGTGGGGT
Organism: Callospermophilus lateralis; assembly: GCF_048772815.1. NCBI lineage: Eukaryota > Metazoa > Chordata > Mammalia > Rodentia > Sciuridae > Callospermophilus > Callospermophilus lateralis. The sequence continues at coordinate 37,704,726 of NC_135323.1, forward strand.
GGAGGATGAGGGTAAAAACACTTTCTCCTGCGGATCAGCACGCTCCTTATGGAACACAGAGGGAAGATACCATTTGAGGGCCAGAAGGGAAGAGGCTTCGAGGAAAAGTGCAATGTCCATTTACCCCTCGGCCAGGGCCATATGTTTTCGCCATCAGCATTCTTTCTTTTCCCCAGAGTGTACAGACATGCCCTTAAAATCGCCTCTGGCCCCTTCTATTGGCACCGTGGCTCCCGGCAAGGCAGAAACCACAACTGTCCTTTCTGTTCAGTACCTCTGGTTTAGATCAAAACTTCTAGGGCCGGCTTGGCACTGGTGGCTCTTGGAGGCTCGCTCATGTCCACTTCGATGTCCCTTCTCCCCAATCTTGAGGAGCCAATTTGGTCATCTGATGGCTTTGTTTGTTCTGATGCTTTGCTTAGAATGATTTGGTTTTTAATGCATTTAAGAGGTTGCTGGAACATAATTCCTTTATATATAATTCCTCAGTTCAGAAAATGCCATTTTTTTTCCCTGAACAGAAAAAAAAAATTCTGAAGTTAGCTTATTTTAACACCAAATTTTGTCTTCCCCTTGTCTTTTACAAGCCCAAACTTCAGCAATCACAGCATCAGGCTCTAATGAGTATTTTCTTGATTTATAGCCGAAATGAGCAGTTATCTGCTAATAACCTCTGAGTCTGAAATTAGAAGGGATAGAGAAAATAAACCAAATTGCAAAGATCAGCTCTGTTAAATAAAGTCATTGTGCAAAGACATATAACAACATTTTCATGCATCAGATCAACGACACAATGGGCTCGTCATCGGAGGTCGTAATTATTTAATACTACTTAGCAGCCTCGGAGTGCTTGCCCTATGAACGTTTAATGGACATTTGTTAATTAATTCTCAGCAGAGCCCTTCCAGATGCTTAGATGCAGAGAAACTGAGGCAGGGATGAGGGGTGTCCGAATGCAATAGCTACATAAGAAACGCATGTCCCCTTGATGACTCAGGCCACCTCTCATCAGTCCCCTCCTGCTTGGGGACTTTGGGCAGCCAGGGGCTGCTAAATTGCTCTGAAGCAATTCATAAACAAAGGCATTGTTAAAGGAATTATGTTCCTGCAGCCTTCCACTGTGCTACGCGGCCAGAGGCCAGTTATGTTCCACCTGCCAGGAGAGAAACAAGACTTTTAAGACAGCCCAAAGTAACTTCATGTTAAAGAACACGGGCAGGATGTGTCCCACTGTGGCAGGAGCACGGAGTGGGCAGCAAGCTCCCAGGAGAAATCACATACTTGTTGGAGTCAGAGACTCTATTGGATGACCACTGAGGCTACTGTGGCCACAGGCTTCTCAGGGCACCTGGCCACCCCAGCCACCAGGGACACCTCCAAGCCCCCACAGGAGCCTGGCAGCCTGTTTGTGGCTTCTTGTCGTTCTCATTCCAAGGCACAAGCAACCGGACTGGAGGAGTAGAGCAGGGGTGGGGTAGGGGGGTGCTGGGAAATAGGACCTCCTTGTGCCCTTGAGCTTTGCCACCCAGATTGTCAGCCCAGACAGCAGAGGGGCAGAGGTGGCCCTTGAAGCCCTCTCCTGGTCCATTTCCAGAACCCCTTCGTTACTGGAGAGGTGGGCATGGCTGCCCAATGCTGGGACATACCACTAAGAGCATCCAAAACGGGTCACACGCAAGGCTGGGGAACCCACTTAATTCTTGGGACCATGGGGAATAGGAAGAAGGTTCCCTGCAGGACCAAGAGATCAGAGCCAGCCAGAGCTCCACCAGTTTAATCAGCCGGGTGTCCAGAGAAGAAGCCCTTGAAGGTCCCCAGAGAAGTGATTTCAGGATCCAGGGGTGCAGTGTGTTCCTGAGCGGCGGCTGACCTGTGCCTCCTCACCAGGCTGTGTCACTGCTGAAAAGCCTTCCTGCACTTACATCAAGGGAGCCACGTATAAAAGTGGGTAGGGAGCATGGCACCTGGCTTGTTCCCGTGTGCATATTGGCCCAAGGCAGCAGCCCAGAGCAGGCCAGCCCTCCTCTTGCTGTGAGGAACTTCATCCACCATTAATTTATTATTTTGTTCTGTCCATGTAGGACACCCTGAAACAGACTGATGGGAGAAGAACCTTCCAGTACAGTTCTCAGTGACCGAGAGAAAGAATTTTCATGGGCACTGGTGTTTTGCCCAGTGGCATTGCTGTCTCCTCTCCTGTGTCACAGTCAGCACAACAGTGTCCCACAGGGTTCTGGAAAGCCAACAGGATGACAGCAGCCCACTTCTGGAGGCCCGTCCCTGGTACCTAGGCCTTTCCTCCTTGGAGAAGAATGTCCTTCCGGACTCCCTGTTCCCCAGACCTGCAGCAGCACACCACATACACAATACTATTTACTTCATATTTCACTTTAAAATCTGCTTTAAATAGAATCCCTTTTTAATTGAGTCTCATCCTAATACAAAATCTCTGAGATCACAGGTCTGATGTGCTCGCTGTATTTTCTAATGAATATTGAGATAAATACAATCACCAAATTTAAAAAAAAAAAAATGCTGCATTGGGGGTGGAGCTCTGTGGTAAAGCACTTGCCTAGCATCTGTGAAGCCCTGGGTTCCATCCCAGCACCACAGACAAAATAAAATAAGTCAAATTAAAATTTTAAAAATGCTGGCTTGAGCCAGGTGCAATGGTGCACACCTGTAATCCCAGCAGCTTTGGAGGCTGAGACAGGAGGATCACTAGTTCAAAGCCAGCCTCAACAATTTAGGGAGGCCCTAGCAACTTAGTGAGACCCAGTTTCTAAATTAAATATTAAAAAGGGCTGGGGATATGGATCCATGATTATGTGCCCTGGGTTCAATTCCTGGTACAAAAAAAAAAAAAAATCTGGCTTTTGTGCAGGATGTTGACTGTGCCTGCACTATTAGTACATGGTCCCATGCCTAGGAAATCCGAGGCCAGATGGTTTGCAGCCAGACCCGTTTTTTGCGCAGGGGAGCAGGGCCTGCAAAGAGGAGCACAGGCCAGTCCTCAGTGTGGAGCCATCCAATCTGTCTGAGCCCAGTGCTCTCCTCTCCAGGAGAGGCCAGCTGGCTGTGGGAATCACGTGCAGCCTGGGGGAGAACAGGTCTAAAGGAAGGGACTGGCAGTTTCCATCCAATTATTGGGCTTCTCTAGGGCTTCAAGATTCCTTGAGTTCAGAAGGAGGGCAGAACACCTTGAACTGTGAGAACACCTTGCACAAAGGGACAAATTCTGTGGGATTCCACTCAGGAGGTCCCTAGAGGAGCAGATTCCTAGAGACAGGCAGAAGCACGGTGGGTGCCAGGGGCTGGGGAGGGATGGGAAGTCAGCGTTTCAGTTTGGGGAGATGAGAAAGTTCTGGAGGCGGTGGGTGATGACGATTGCACAGTACTGTGACTTTGCTTAGTGCCACCAAACTGTGCACTTCAACATGGTTGAGATGGTGAATTTCCTGTGACGTGAATCTTACCATAATTAAGAAAGAAGCACTATAAGAGGGATGCACAAACTGGCTCTGGGGACCCTGGGGATTCAGGTCGATAAGGTTTCCACTTGGTTGGAATTTTCCATAGTAATTTTTTTTTTTTTTTTTTTTTGGTACCAGGGATTGAACTCAGGGGCACTCGGCCACTGAGCCCCATCCCCAGCCCTATTTTGTATTTTATTCAGAGACAGGGTCTCCCTGAGTTGCTTAGAGCCTTGCTTTGGTTGAGGCTGGCTTTGAACTTGAGATCCTCCTGCATCAGCCTCCCCAGCTGCTGGGATGACAGGCAAGCACCACCCAGCCTGGCTCCATAGTAATTTTCAAAAGATTTCCACACAGCTGATATTCACTCTCTGCAGAAGGGGGAGAGTGACCATCAGTGGAGGATCTCCATGGTGCAGTTCAGGGTGGAACAGCCCTGGGAAGAGGAGACCGCTGAGAGTCCCCCAGGGTCCACGCTGTTCCTTGTGTCCCCAGGGCTGCGATCTCAGCCAGCTGTCCTTCCCCTGTGCCCCCCGCAAACCCGAGGAGGCTGAAGAAGCAGGTGGTCAGGGTTGGGGTGTGAGGGGATGTGGGATGTCCGTGCACAGGGCTCCTGCGCTCCTCAGCCTGACGGCAGGGAATCAGGACAGGACCTTGGTGGTGGTTCATACTCCCAGGGCTCCTCTGGAGGCATCGATGGCCTTCAGAAAACACCCCCCTACTCCAGCTCCCTACATTCCCAGCAGAACTTCTGATAAAGTTTAAGTTCTTTTCAATTCTATGTTTGGCATTTAGGGAAGAAAGCCGACTGCATTAAAAACCACTAGAAATGTCTTTCTCTTTTCTATTACTTCCATTTACCGCTTCCCTCACCTTTTTAAAGACTGTGATTTGCAGAATTTGGTGGTGAGGGCCTGTCATCCCAGTGACTTGGGAGGCTGAGGTAGGAGGATCACAAATTCGAGGCAACCTCAGCAATTTAGCAAGGTCCTAGGCAACTGAGTGAGATCATGTCTCAAAATAAAAAATAAAAAAAAGGTTGAGGATGTGGTTCAGTGCCTCTGGGTTTAATCCCCAGTACCAAAAAAAAAAAAAAAAAAAAAAAAAAAAAGAGAGAGAGAGAGAGAGAGAGAGAGAGATTTTCTACCAGAGGCCGTGGAGAACATCTACACTGAGTAGATCTTGGTGGAACTTTGAGCCCTGACATGAGCAGGTTTTTGGAAGCCCAACAAGGGTGTGCCTCGAAGAGTCCGTGTCACATGAAAAGTCGGCATCTACTTGACATATCTCACATGGGGCATCTTCACACCCCAGGAGCGGCTCATTAGCCCTGGAGAGGGTGGGTGTGACACCCAGCCCCAGTCAAGTGGCTTTCGATTTTCTTTCCAGGATTAGTGCTTCCTTTGTCCCCCAGGGTTCTGTCACAGTCTTGGAAAGAAAAACCAATCAGAGAAACCCCATTTAGGCCACTCAAAGAATAGATGCTGAAGACCACTCTGCCTGTGCTGGGAAACAGGTGGCCCTTCGGATTCCATGAAGTCCTCTCCCTGGCCTCTGGGAATATTTTATGTTTCTGACACTTGGCAACGATGGTTGTCTGCAAAGCTTTTTTTCTTTCTTTTTTTTTTCTTTGCAGCACATAAAAATATCCAAATAATTAAGCTGGTGCAGTGGCGTGCGCCTGTAATCCCAGTGGCTTGGGAGGCTGAGGCAGGAGAATCTCGAGTTCAAAGCCAGCCTCAGCCAAAGCAAGACACTAAGCAACTCACTGAGACCCTGTCTCTAAATAAAATGCAAAATAGGGCTGGGGATGGGGCTCTGTGGTTGAGTGCTCCTGAGTTCAGTCCCCACCCAGTACTCTCCACCCTCCACCAAAAAGAAAAAAAAAAGTAATTAAAAATAATTCACTAAACTAATATTATAGGTTCAAGAAAATTTTTAATGCACAACACGAATAGAGAAATGCACTAGGAGGCTAGCCTCTCACCTGGAGGCTGGAGAAGCTGAGCAGAGACTATGTCCCTTTGTTCGAGCTCCATGGTCCCTGCCCTCCGTTGTTTTATTAATTTTTTTATCTACAATTCTAAACTTCTTTTGCATTTATTAGAACAATAGGGAAGCTTATTGAGGTTGTATTTTTATTAAAATTTCTATTAACTTTTGCTATCAGTGCAGTTGTGGATTAATTAATTTTTAGTACTTTTCTAAAGCAAAAAAATATTAGAGCTGATCCCAAATTACTTCAAACCTGAAACAAGCCAAGTCAGAAAAGAGCAGTTTGGCAAGAGTGACTCAGATTTCAAGCAAGTTTTTGATTAGAGGGGAGGAAGTTGTCAGGGTCGGACCTTGGGAGAGGAGAAAATTTTTCCATCCATCTAGAATGTTCTGTGACATTCTTCGGGGAGAATTCTGTACTTGCTAATTCTCATAAATGAATACATATGGAGTTACACTTTGGATTTAGTTTTTTTTTGGGGGGGTGGGCAGGGTGTATATATAGTTCTATGAAATTTTAAATCGAGGCAAAATTCACATAATATCACATTTTCTGTTGATGGCATTATTCCGTCCATAATCTTCTGTGTCTGGATTCCCTGGAAGGACAGTATTAATGACCCTGATGTTTGTTTTGGTACAGGGGATTGAGCCCAGGGGCACTTAACCACTGAGCCACATCCCAGACAGTTTTTATATTTTATTTTGAGATGGTGTCTTGCTAAGTTGCTTAGGGCCTCAATAAGTTGGGGAGGCTGACTTTGAACTTGCGATCCTCCTGCCTCAGCCTCCCCGAGTGGCTGAGATTATAGGAATGTGCCACCACGCCTGGCATGACCCTGGTTTTTGCAAAGGAAGAGGGAGCTGGCAGTGGAAGGGGGAGTGGGACCTAAGTTGGTCTTCCTTCCTTTAAACCCATTAACCAGAGAGGGAGACAAGCACTGTCCCCAGGAGGGAGAACAGAGTCAACCACAGTGTCTCTTTCCCTCTTGGAGACAGGGCTCAGAGACACAAACAGGCTTCCCCTTCAATTTTTCATCCTAGTTGGGGAATTCCTGACTGAAAGGGTGATCCTGGACCAAGCCAGATTTCCTGAATACGGCTGGTTGTCTTGGGCTGTGTGCACACCCTGGCTTCTTGCTGTAGTTTGTAGCTGACCCTGTAGCCCATCACCTGACTTTATTTATTTTTTTTTTGTACCAGCGATTGAACCCAGGGGTGCTTAACCACTGAGTCCCATCCCAGCCTGTTTTTGTATTTTATTTAGTGACAGAGTCTTGCTGAGTTGCTTAGGGCCTCGCTAAGCTACTAAAGCTGGTTTCGAACTCGAGATCCTCCTGCCTCAGCCTCCTGAGCGGCTGGGATTACAGGCATGAGCCACTGCACCCAGCTTATCGCCTGATTCTTCCCTTCAAAGATGACGCTGGGGGGTGAATCTGCATCAGAGCCTAGGCCCCTCTGGAGCCAGGAAGATGGCCCCATGTCTATGTCCAGGGCCTGTGTGGGTTGGGCACACATCTGCAAACATGCTTTTGAGAAAGGATTTCATTTCCTTCTTGGGAAAAAAAGCTCCCCCAAGAGGAAATGAAATAAAGATAACCAGGCACGAGTCATCTAAGCAAGTCAGGGCCTGCAAGAACAGGAAAAGCACCACACTGACCATCCCAGATGCACGGCCCATCCTGAGCATGGTCAGGCAGGAAAGGGCAAGGTGATCAGGAGGCGCAGAGAGAGAGAGAGAGAGAGAGAGAGAGAGAGAGAGAGAGAAACAAAGCCTAGGGTAGAAAGGAAACCCGGCATTGACCCTCAGCTCCAGCTCAGCCTCACAAGCCTCCTTCCCACTAGGCAGAGCAGCTCCTGAGAGGAGTGTGGCCGCCAGGGCAGCGGTGGCCCTCCGCACAGGCACATCTGGCGCCCAGGTGTGTGGGTTCTGCCTGGCAGCCGGCCAGCAGGGAGGAGCCCCTTCTCCTGGCTTCCACTGACCTCCCTGTGCTCAGCCCTACCCAAGAACAACCTGGAGCTCTTGTCCCAGGAGATGGAGCAAAGTGGCAAAGCAACTCACAGGAGTGTTTGTTCCCCACCCTTTCTCCACCTACCCTCCTTTGCTGGGGTATGAGAGACCCACTGGCCAGCAGAAAGGGACAGGGGGGGCCTCCGCGTTGACGTCCCCTACCTGCATCTGAACAAAGGACGTATCTGGGGCCCCCAGAGGTGGTGCCCAATAGAAGGGGCAGCTTCTTGGGAATTTGTGAAGGCACTTTGGGAGCCTTCCCGTGCTGCCCAGTGGAGACCCTGCCTCCTGGAGCCCCAGGCTGGGACCTGCTCACAGTGCTGCTGGCCAACGGTCACAGCCATGAAGACATCCTGCCCTCTGAATCCTCAGAGGGTAAATCTGTTCCCGGCCACTCGGACAGAGCGGTGCAGTCCAGAAAAGGCTCTCACATACCTACCGCCTTTGTATTTTCTTTCTCATTCGAGAGAAAGCCACCCCGAGAAGCTCCGTGGCTAGTTCACTAACTGCAGAGTCCAGACCTCAGCCCGCTTTGGAACGAGCTGCTCCTGGGGGCGGGAGGTAAGCTGAAGCCCGTGACCACCAGGAAGCCCCGGGCAATGATTTGTCTGTCAAAGCTTTGGAGCATAATGCAGTTATCCAAATAAGTGCTGGCTCATAGGCATGGTACCAAAAATAAATTAGGACGGGCCCAGAAGAAACAGACTGGCTGCCAACTGAAAATACAGGTGGCCTCCAAGGGCCTCTGTAAATAGGGTCCTGTTTGTTTTCAGAGGGTCTCAAAGGGAGGCTTCTTTTTTGGAGTGGAATTCTGGGTGTTTGTTCCTGATATTTCTTGAAAACAAATTAAAACCACGAGTGACCGCTGTGCCCCTGCAGGGAGCCGGTGGCCGCAGGGATTGTGCTCTCAGAACAGGGAAGGGAAGAAGAGAGGGAGACCAGGGGGTTCCCAGGGACTCCTGTGTGGGACCACCATGGGACAGGCAGAGAGAGAGAGAGGACAGGAAGTGATGAAGACCTGATCGTGGGGCCACCTGGGAAGGCCGAGACCCACACACCAACGAGAGGGGCAGAGGCAGGTGAGCAGAGCACGGGGCTGAGCAGAGTCGGCTGAGGCAGGACGTCCTCAAATTCAGGAGAGGTAAGTCCCAAGCAGGGTTCATAAAGAGAAGCCCACCGTGAAAATCAGAAGTCTTCACAGGCAGGGCCGTGACCTTGCCAGCTGCCCGAGAGGAAATAGCTTCAACCTCCAACCTTTCTGGTTGGAACTTTCTGGAATTTTCTTTTTCTGTGTCTTTCTTTTTTTTTTCCATCTGCAGTCGGTTAAATCTACGGATGCAGAACCCACGGATGTGGAGGGCCAACTGTATCAACATGGAACCTCTTACGCCCCGCTGAGCTATCTGAAGGTGAAATAAATATTGGACGGACCCTTCTCAACAGGAACATTTACCCAGACTGATGGCGAACAACCGGTAAGAACATTCCAGAAGAGACGCAAGATGCATGAAACGCTGGTGAGAATTAGAGGGAAAAAAAGGTAAGTGTGGGTAAACTTCAATAAGCACTGACTGAACAAATGCTATGTCCTTTTACAGCTAAAACCAAGTTCTGCTGGGCATGGGGGCCACATGCCTATATTCCCGGAGCTCCAGAGGCTCGGGCAGAAGGATCAGGAGTTCGAAACCAGCCTCAGAAATTTAGCGAGGCCTTAAGCAACTCAGTGAGACCCTGTCTTTGAATAAAATACAAAGAAAGGCTGGGGATGTGTCTCAGTGGTTTAGCGCTCCTGGGTCCAATACCTAGTACCAAAATAAATAAATATTAACATTGTAAATAAATACATACAACCAAGTTCTGTGATTATCAGGTACAACAGGTTTCCCAAATGTCAGATGTCATCACCCATTGCCACTGCAGAACCCAGGCCACTTCTTGCTTGTGTTTCTTTAAACATTTGGCTTCATTCTATTATTTTATTTATGTATGTATTTTATATCCCAGGGTCTAGACTCTACCACTGAACCAAACCCAAATCATTATTATTATTATCATTACTATTTTTGGGTACGGGGATTGAACTCAGGGGCACTCGGCCATTGAGCCACATCCCCAGCCCTTTTGTACATTTTATTTAGAGACAGGGTCTCACTGAGTTGCTTAGCACCTTGCTTTTGCTGAGGCTGGCTTTGAACTCACAATCCTCCTGCCTCAGCCTCCAGAGCTGCTGGGATTACAGGTGTGAAGCACTGTGCCCAATACAAATCATTATTTTATTTTTTTCCAGGACTGGGGATTAAAACCAGGCATGTTTTTTCACTAATCTACATCCCCAGCCCTTTTTATTTTTTTTATTTTGACACAAGGTCTTGCTAAGTTGCTGAGGCTGACCTCGAACTTTTGATCCTTCTGCCTCAGCCTCCTCATAAATCATCATATTTTTTTTAAAAAAAAATTTATTCTTAAGTTTTAGGAGGACACAATATCTTTATTTCACATTTATGTGTTGCTGTGGATCGAACCCAGTGCCTCGTGCATGCTAGGTGAGCGCACTACCACTGAGCCACAACTGCAGCCCCTAAATCATCATTTTAAATGAGCACAGGCAACCAGAACCCTCCGGGCCCCACCCAGCCCGGCTGAGCACAGTCAGGACTCAGGAGCTCCTGGTGACAGGGACTGATTTTAGAACTTTGCCAAGATAAATGCCAAACCTGTCACACAGCCCAGAAATACATCCTGTCCCGGACCACAAGCAGTAACTTTCTCTGTGGAGCATGAGTTAGAATGGACTGCATTGTTCTCTGACATCCTTCACCACCCGAGCACACACGTATGCACACACCTACACAACACACACACACACACACACACACACACACACACACATGCGTGCTCGGTTCTGGTTTAGCCCAGCGGCTGCCAAGCAGGGTTGTGTTAATGTACAGTTTCTGTCCAGGGCCTTGGCCCAACCAGCCCTGTGAGTCAAGGTCAGGGAAAGTCAACACACCCCTCTCCCCAGGGCCTTGGGCCAACCTGATGCTATTTACCTCATGTTTACATTTATGATTTGGAAGGTCAGAGAAAATTACTTGACAAGTCTGAACTTTGTTTTTTGTTTTTTGGGTTTTTTTTTTTTTTTTTTTTTTTTGTACCAAGGATTGAACCAGGGTGCTTAACCTCTGAGCCACATCCCCAGCACATTTTAGTTTTTATTTTGAGTCAGGGTCTCACTAAGTTGCTAAGGACCTCACTAATTTGCTGAGGCTGACCTCGAACTTGTGATCCTCCTGCCTCAGCCTCCCGAGCTGCTAGGATTGCAGGTATGCACCACCATGCCCAGTCAACAAGTCTGAATATGAAGAAAATTTTTTTAATATCTAGTCAGCCTAAATCGCTATCAGAATCTTATCCCTTACTCTTCCCTCCGATATTATCATTGGATTTCCTGAGCATGGCTAAACTCTGAATCTGGCAGGTTCCTCACACATCTGCTCTTTGCTACTGTAACTTACACTCATTCCATGACCCTCTCAGCCCCTGTGGGTGTCAAGAATACACCTTCCAACCTTGGAGAGAATATATTGCTGCCCCCTTTCGGCTAAAAGTGATTTCACTTCTTTCTGTGGTACAACCCCCTTTGCACAAATATGTCTGATGTGAATTTTCACATATTAATTAACCGCATTCACTGGTCTGTCAAGACAACACTCAGGAAATGAAGGCCGCTTTCCTTTGATCACCGCCTGGTATAAACTCTCTACTGTTCCAGAAATTCATGTTAATGTCGTTCTATCCTTTTTTTTTTTCTCTCAGTGATGAAAATAAGAACACGGAGGCCCTCCGTTGTAACTGTATTCTGCACAATGCTAGTGTGGCATTTTGCGGGGAGGAGGGGAGAGAGAAAGAATTCCTTAGCTTCCAGAAGCCAGAGAGTGCTGTCAAGCTGCCCCAGAGCACACACCACTGGAGTGAGAAGGGCCGGCAGAGTCTGATGGGATTAGAGTTGTTGAAAGAGCCTGCAAGGAGCCAGGCGCAGTGGCGCATGATGTCATCTCAGTGGCTCAGGAGGCTGAGGCAGGAGGATCACGAGTTCAAAGCCAGCCTCACTCAGCAACTTAGCGAGGCCTTAAGCAACTCCGTGAGACCTTGAGTCTAAATAAAAATATTAAGAGGGCTAAGGATGTGGCTCAGGGGGCAAGCACCCGTGGGTTCAATCCCCAGTTCCAGAAAAAAAAAAAAAAAAGAGCTTTTGAGGAGAATCCTCGAGGCAGACCAAACTGCCAGCAACAGACAGGAATGAATGTGGACCGGCCTCACACCTCTGCTCCTCAAGCCTCCCTCTTTCACTCCTGTACCTGCAGAGATGCACCTGGACAGGGAACTGCATAGCCATTCCCAGAAAAGAGACCCCCCCAGCATCTATTGTAGATGCAAATGCTGCTCACAGCTCTGCGGAGAAGCGCTCCTGGTCTTTGTTTAAATGACGTTGAAAGATGATCATGAAAAGCAGCAAAACAAAACTTCTCTGAAGAGCGCCGGTCTCCTTGCACGGGTGCCCCTGTGTGCCTGAAGTTGTGAAGCTCCCCAGAGCGGGAGATTGGCAGGTTGGGAGCCCGGCCCGACGGCCCCACTTTGCATCTTTACCTTAATTGCTTCCCTGAGCATATGTATCTGGAGCACTGTATCCACAACAACCCAAAACAACAGGAGGGAGACGCACTTTTTACAGGGAATTCTGTGGCAAGCGGGAAACCTGCCAGCCACACTCCAGAAGCTGCGCCCAGCCTTCCCCGGGGCTCGAGGCCAAGTAGATGCCTGGGAATGGGTGGGCCGGGGGCCCTTGGAGCTCTGCTGCAAGTCAGGGAGCTGCCACCCACTCATGTCTATTAGGGGGATGACACATGGTACAGTGTGTGGGGCCAGGGGGCTTCATCTGAGGACAGTCTTGGTGAGGAATTTAGAAGAAAATAAATCCTTTGTGGCTGGGGATGTAGCTCAGCTGGTAGAGTGCTTGCCTCGCATGTACAAGGCCCTGGGTTCCATCCCCAGCACCACAATAAATAAATAAATCCTTTGACCCTAACCTCACTTTATAAACACTACTTTCTTTTTTGGGGGGGGGTGGGGGGATTCGGGATGGAACTCAGGGATGCTTAACCATTGAGCCACGTCCCCAGCCTTTTTTTTTTTTTTTTGTATTTTATTTAGAGACAGAGTCTCACTGAGATGCTTTTGCTGAGGCTGGCTTTGAACTTGCGATCCTCCTGCCTCAGCCTCCAGAGCCACTAGGATCACAGGCGTGCGCCACTGGTGCCCAGCTAAAAATGCTACTTTCTTTCATAAGAAATCATGATGTTACATGAGTCTACACAGTCTGTAAGGGGTGGCCTTGGTGGCAGATGCCTTGTACATGGCTCCCACGTAAGGCGTGAGCTGCTGTTACTCCATAAATATTTATGGGTAACTGTAATCCTCCCTCATTACAAGGATTTCTGTGCTCACTTTACAACCGTGTTGATGCTCTGTTAGGTTAGAAGTCATATCTCAGATGTGTGTTTCCGACCCTCAAGAAAACCTGCTACTGTCCCCCTTTTTGTGGATGAAGAGCAGAGTTACACTGGGGGGTGGGGGGGCCTGTGGAAATGGTAGGCCCAGCCAGTCTCACTGCCTGACCTGCAATCTGGTACCCATTAAAGGTGTCTGGGGGACCTTTGTTTGTTGGTGAGATTTTCCCAAGAAACTTTGGGATTCCTGGCTCTACCCCAATTGGCCCTAAATCTAGGATGGTGGGTACAACTGAGCTGTTATATGGCCTCCCTCCACCTTGAAAGGAATTAATGTATGCACTTGAATTTTAGCCATTTTTTTAAACATCACCCATGTACATTCTCTTCTTTGCAAGCTGCGAGTCTTTGCTATATTTTTCTTTTATTGATTTGAGAATCACTGGTTTAATGGTTAATTTAATGACTATTGACTGCTTAGGGGAAACAGGTTGGTGCTTCCGATCACGTGAAACTTACGTTTTAGGGGGAGACAGAAAGTAAAAATAGTCACTTACAACAGGGAGTCCTGGTTCAAAAAGGAAAGCGCAGATCTCAGATGTGGGGTGGTAAGCGCAGGACCGACTGGGGAGTGATCTTTGCTCTGACGTCTGTGCCACAAGGAGGCATCCCCAGGAGATGTGCGATGTGCTTGGCAGGACACCACCAGCAGCAGATGCGTGAGAGAGGAAGGAAGAGTTCTGTCCCTTAAGTACACGCAAAACTGTGTGTGTGACTTTTTGCACCCCCCCCCCCCCGCAATGCCTCCTCCATGTATTCCTCAGCCCAGGAGAAAGCAGCCTTGGGACAAGAGGGATCCAGGAAACACCAACCAAAGCCCTCTGGAGCACGTGGAAAAGGGGAACTTGACCCACTGCTGGGCCTGGAGGCACTTCTACAATTGAAAAAGGTCTGTGTGCTGCAGGTCAGGTCACGGTCCTTCTGGATGGTTCTGGATTGACTCAGTATGCACCACAAAGTGGCCCTGGACAAGATGCCCTGGGCAAGTGCCCCGGTGACTTTGAGCCTGGTGGAGTACTTGCGAAGAGCTGATAAAATGAAGCATTTGGGGCTCAGGAGCCAGGCAGCAGGGAGCACGGAGAAAATATAGGAACCATTGTTATTAGCTAAGCACCAGCATTTAAACAAACAGCTCCCCAACCAGACACACCTCTCCCCAAAATGTACCTAACATACAGAGCACCCCCTAGGCCCAGCACTTTTATCCAAGAGGATGCAGGTGGGCACAGTGGCCCACACAGCGGCTTGGGAGGCTGAAGGAGGAGGATCGCAAGTTCAAAGCCAAACTCCGCAATTTAGCAAGGCCCTGGGCAACTCAGTGAGACTCTGTCTCTAAATGAAATAGAAAAAGGGCTGGGAGGTGACTCAGTGGTTAAGCACTTCTGGGTTCAATCCCCAGTACTCCCCCCCCCAAAAAAAAAATTGCAATCAAATGTGTCCTGAGATGGAACCAGGAACTTCAGGCTGCCATGAGACCTGAGAAGCCCAGCCACCCCTTTGAAAAACATAGCAGTTGAAGAAGAAAACACATGTAGCCAGACAGGCAAAGCCCCCTAACCTCTGGACAGAGAGGAGCAACTGCTGCCCCGCACATCTGCTCATTCAACAAATGCTTCCAGGGTTCTGTTTGCTTTTATCACATTCTCTATGTTTCCAAAACCCAGATTAATGGAAATAACTACATAACTACATAAAGGTGTTCTCAGTGATCTCTTATATTTTTTTTACGGCCAATCTGGTTGCTGAAATAAATTCCTAAATCATATGATCATGACATGATTTCTAAATTCAAAACTCCCAGCCGACCCACAAAGGATTGCTGATCCTCACTGGCACAGCCGCACGCGGGGTGCAGCAGGATTGCTCCGGAGGTGAAGCACGCCTGGAGCGCTGAGAGCATCCGACTGCTGGGTGCCGCTCTGCAGAGCAGAGGCCAACGGCTAGCAAACAGTGCCACCCCATGGCACCCAGCTCCGAACTGTTCGCACGCAGGCTCTGCAAAGCCCGAGCATCCTGGGAGAGTCAGAGCAAAGGAGTCCTCTGGATCTTGCAGAGAGTGGAGCCCAGGGTACAGAGCTGCTGCTCTGAGTGACAAACCAAGCCAGGCAGCACGGGCCTGAGGAGACCAACACACTCCTGGATGCTTCGGGCCCAAGACCTCAGCCCAGCCTTGGCAGACGGGAGTGGGCAGCTGTGTCACCCATGAGGCAGGGACACCGTGGAGTCAGGATTCAAGTCCAAGTATGTCTGACACCAGAGGCCACCCCTGACACCAGGGGACAGAAAGGACCCTTGGACAGAGAGGCACATGGGAAGGGCCACTGGACACAGAGAGAACACCACCTTGGACTCCGCTGTGTATCTGGGGGACGTCAGGGAGAGGTGACTCGTGCATGGCTCACTGGGGTCTGATGCAGGCTTTGCCCTAGGCAATGGCTGTCCTGGCCACGGGAAGGAACCTGGCTTCCCTTGGCCCAAAGGGGAGCTGGGCTCCCGCGGGTGACGCTGGGTTGCTCCGGGTTGCCTCACCCCTGTGCCAACAATTCCCTGCCTGAAACTCCCTCGTCTATCCGCGCCCAGGTCGGTCCTGTTTTTCTGTTTAGACTCTGACCGGCATAAAGCCACTAGCAAGTTTCCAACAGGCAAATGATGTCATCGTATTTCTGTTTTTGAAGGAAATAGCCCTGGCTGCTGTGCCGAAGGATTTTACTGGGGTAAAGGTAGAAGCAGGGCGTTCAATCAGAAAGCTTCTATATAGTCCTCGAGACAGAGGGGTGTCCTGGACAGAGGGACTGTGGTGACACAGAGCACACTGACTTAGGGGACATTGGGAAGCAGCGATGGGTGGAATTAGGTGCTAGAGAGAAAAATGGAGGCGTCGGCCCTTGGGTGCTGGCCAGAGCAGCTGGGCAAATAGGGAGGAGCCACTTTCAAGAGGAGAACCAGGAACTTGGCTTTGGACACATCTATTCTGAATGTCCAGGAGGCTTCAGAGCTACTGATGCTCAAAGCAGGGGGAGGCAGGAGGCATCCTTTCCAATTTTGTCTGGGACTCAAGCGGATCCCTTCTGAAATACCCTTCTGAGTTTTTATGGGGACAATCTGTCCTTTTCAGAACGCTGGCCTCGAAGCCACCGTGGGAAAAAAGGCAGAGATGTGCGTTCACGGTCTGCCAGTGACTCTCAGGTTTGTTCAGGTGGCAGAGGCTTTGGAAGCCGCAGTCATCTTGTTGAACGCTTAGCACTACCGTGGATGTATTTTATTCTCTCGTGAATAAATTATCCCAGGAACAATTTGCATATGGTTCTCCGCCCTTGAAAAACATAGTAGTTGAAGAAGAAAACACATGTGGCCAGACAGAGAAGAATTTCCTAAGCCTATCTGCTAAGTTCAACGTGCAGGCTGAGATGTGTGAGGCAAGGCTGGGATCGTGGGCAAAGCTGGGTGGGTGGGGGACTGACACTAAATGTCCTCACATTCTCGCCACAGTCACTGAAAACACTGTAGAGGAAAAAACATAGATGACACCCCGCCCCTGCCGATCTGTGCAAGCTTGTTTTCTCTGGAAATCTTTCTCCTGCCTTGTTTGGGAGCACCTTGGTCCCCTGGGCACCAGATTCCTCCTGGATCACCAAGAGCCACCATCTATTTGGATACCACCAAGGACAGGCAAAGGGCAGTGGGTGATAGCACAGGTTGTGTCCATCTTCACGGGCCCCAGGGGCAACCTCTTCCCTGGGAGGAACTCTGGCCTTCTTTTTCTGGGCCAAAGAGAAAGAAGCAGACTTCTTCCTACCTGCCTGTGGCTTAGGAGGTGTGTCCTCATGACTCCCAGGGTGATCCAGAGGCACTGCTGCTCAGATTTCTATTCAAAGCAGTTTATTCACAAGGCATCAGTGTGATATGGCTGAAGAGGTCCCAGGCAAGCCTCTGGGTGCTTCCATCAGGGCCTTTCCCAAATGCTTGGCCAAGGCTCCTCAATGGCTCAGGGGGCTTCTCCTAGACGTTGTGAGAATCCATAAAAGCACTCCTTGCACCAGTGTTATCTGGTAAATAGGTGCATTAAGAAACTGTCCAGAAATAACTTTTTTTTTTTTTTTTTTTTGCTACCAGTGATTGAGCCCAGGAGCATTTTACTGCCAAGTCTATGAGTCCCTTCCTCAACCCTTTTTAGTTTTCATTTTGAGACAGGTTCTCGATAAGTTACTTAGAGCTTCCCTGAGTTGCTGAGGCTGGCCTTGAACTTGCAATCCTCCTGCCTCAGCCTCCCAAATTGTTGGGATTACACACCCAGCCAGAAATGACTTTTTAAGGCCCCCTGTGGTCATTCTTCTTCTTGCCAAAGAGAAGTTTTATGCCCCAGTCTCACCACAAGAAACCAAGTCATGCAGGGCGGTGACATTAGACTTTCACCCCACTGACAGGTCTTATGATGTGCCTGGGAAGCAATAAAGTTTCTTGATGCATTTTCCTCCAGAATGCTGTGCTCATTGACAAAAAAGATAGCAATACCCTCCAGAAGAGCAGGATTCTGAAACCAGCTGTCGGAAAATCCATTAGGAGCAACAGTTCAACAGGGTTGGCATAGCCATACGCAATAGTGCTAAGAAATTTTATTTTTTTCAACTAGGCCGTGGAGAAGTATTTGTATAATATTATGTGGAAAATGGGAATCAAAACAGAATGTTGCACTCATTACATATTTTTTGTTGTTGTTGTTGGTTTGTTTGGTTTGATTTGGTTCCGGGGATTGAACCCAGGGGCACTTTACTACTGAGTTACATCCTCAGCCCTTTTGATTTTATTTTTATTTCAAGAGAGGGTCTTGCCAAGTTGCTTAGGGCTTTGCTAAGTTGCCGATACTGTCCTCAAACATGATCCTCTTGCCTCCAGAGTTGCTGGCACACGTGGTTTTTGTAAAGGTAAAGAAATACTCCAAGGTGCTAACTGTGGGTTTCTTCAGACTGGAGACCATGAGCACTTTTTATATTTTTTTATTCTTCCTTCTGTGAATCTGAACCTTCTGCTCGATCTGCAATTGGCACCCTGGGGTCACGAGCCAGGGCTCTGTCAGAACTCCCCCTCCCCCAAACACACATGCATGTGCACACAGAAGGGACGCTCTAGCCAAGATACCAAATCAGGAGACAGAAGACACTGCTGAGACCTAGCATGGCCATGTTTTTTTGGATGACAAGGGTCTCATGGGTGCTGTCCCATCCCTCATTTGCCAACAAGAGGCCTGAAGCTCAGAGGAGCCAGAACATTGGCTCCTTTGCTGAAGGTGAAAGTTCCAGACGGACAGAGCCCTCGGATGTACCTACAGGGTCCAGGCCACTTCCCGGGGGCTGTATTGAGTCCAGCCAGGTCCCTGAGCGGTGGGATACAACCATGGGCAAGGACAAGCCCTGCCCTCGTGGAGCCGAGTTGTGGGAAAGACAGACAATGATCCCAGCAACACAAGGGCCAAAGCTGAAGCCCCTCCCCCACCAGTGGCCTGGGGTCTCAGAAGCAGAGCCCAGTCGCAGGCTCTCACCGTCCCTCCCTCGGGGAGGACACAGCTCTCACCTGGGCTCACACAGCAGCAAATGCAAACCCATCAAATGAAAGGCCCAAGACAACTTAGCAATAGTGAAGCTGTTGGTGCTGCAAAGTGCTCCCCAGCAGGCCCCGCTATCCCAGCGGAACTGACTGCACAACTGGTGCCCAGGAGGCACATTCTCAGCTCTTGAGTCAGCTCCAGTACCTGGACCTGGGGACCGCTGTGTACAGGCGCCCAGCACCCAGCCGTCCACCAAGAGCAGAGCCCAGAGGGTCTCGGCCTCCAGCCTACCTGGGATGGTCAGTCAATGTGGGCACCCAAGGCAGGTGGCCTTGGAAGAGATGATTTTTCCTGCTTTTAAAAAAATGAGCCCGCAGGGTGCAGAGGTGCACGCCTGTAATCCCAGTGACTCGGGAGGCTGAGGCCAGCCTCAGCAATTGAGTGAGGTCCTCAGCAACTGAGCGAGACCACTTTTAATTTAAAGGGCTGGGGAGATGGCTCAGTGGCTAAATGCTCCTGGGTGCAATCCTTGGTACCTAAATAAATAAATTAAAATAAATAAATAAATTTGATTAAATAAGTAAATTTAATTAAAAATGAAAAAGTTAGACTATCGTGGAGAATTAAAGAGCCATATTTAATTCTAAACAACCAACCAGACAGACCCCAGGCACCCAGCCCTTGGTTCCCCAACTGCAGCGTCTTGAAAGAGAATAGCCCCACACAGCCTGACGAAGACACTGGAACCGTGCCCCGGTCTCACTCAGATCCCTCTTGCTTTATGCCTGTTTGGATGTGTGACAAGCCTGTAGATTCTGGCACATGCGTCCTCACACTCTCACCTGTGTGAACAGGGACTCGGTCTCTGAAAGGACCCCCTGCCTGGACCCCAACTCCCTAACCCCAGCCCACACTCATCAGTTCTCTTGCTATTACTTTGTCATTTCAAGAATGTTGCACAAATGGGATCACATGATGCACAACCCCTTAGGACTAGCTTCTTTCCACTTGACGATTCTCTGGGGATTCATCCAAGTTGTTGTGTATCAACTGTTCCTCTTTATTGCTCAACAGTGTGTGGTCTCATGAGACTCTAAGAGAGGAGAGTGTCGGGGGCGGTGGCACTTGCCTGTAATCCCAGTGGCTCAGGAGGCTGAGGCAGGAGGATCGTGAGTTCAAAGCCAGCCTCAGCAACAATGAGACGCTAAGCAACTCAGTGAGACCCTGTCTCTAAATAAAATACAAAATAGGGCTGGGATGGGGCTCAGAGGTCAAGTGCCCCTGAATTCGATCCCTGGTACGCCCCCCACCAAAAAAAGGTAACTTGTCACTTTTCAGATGAAGGTAGGATTTCCCCTGCAGAAATCCATATGGCACACAAACGAAAACAAACTCTTGCATACCTCCAGCACTTAAAAATCCTGTAGGATTATACACGTTTTTTGTGTCTTTCTTGAGAAACAAACTTAATCCTGAGCATGCAAAACTTTGGCAAAACTTATCCCCTTTTATTTTATTGCAATTAAATAATCTCCCCCAATACACTAAAAGTTATAGAAGTCGTCTTTATTATTTCTCTTTAAAGTTATTTATGCGCAGGATGTAACTTACATCTTATTTCTATTTTATTTTCTTTTCCCCTTGGCTAAAAGGCTGCTCGTTCGTCTCTTATATTGGCTTGTTTTTTTATTGTGCTACTGCTGTAATATATGGTCTTTATTTTATGAGTTTACACCTTGTATTAAATTATGTTCATATAAGACTTGCAAGAAAAATAGCTTTTCAGCTTACTTGGGAATTTGAGAGACTTAATTTTGGAAGCTTGATTCTCAAGAAGGAAATCAATCTGGAAGTACGGTGTCAGAGAAACACAGCAGGGTGCCCACATATGTCCTGGGGACATCTGGTCTCACCCTTTTTTTCTGTGAAAGTTGAGGACACCAGAAGACACTTTTCATGAGACACTTTAGTGGCCAGGGGCAGAGACCCAGGGAGGGACTGTCACTGCAGGGACCCTCTGGAGGGGCGGGTACCCCCACGGCCAGCTGTCCGGTCTGCGTCATGCTCTAGGCAGATTCACTCCTAGTCTTGATGCTGCCCCCGCCCCTGCCTGGGGGCGTGAGTTCGGATTCTGCTGACCAGCCCTGCCCCACTCTGGATGCAGGACAAGGCTCAGTCTCTTCCCCATCTGTGGGGCCCCTGCCCATGGCCTCCGGCTCACAGGCTGGCTGGTGACTCAAGCTGGTCACTGTGCCAGGGGTTGAGGGAGAAGGGGGAGAGTCAAGGCCATAGGGGGTCCATGCAGCAAATTCCCTTTGGTCAGGCTGAAGGTCCATGCCACGGCAGGTCACCTGTAAACATCACCACAGTGAGAGGGTTGATCGTCTAGGGTGCCTAGCAGGCAGGGACACTGAGTCGGAAGAGAGCTACATACAGTAAATGACAGCTCCTGAGGCCCATGTCCCTCAATTCTGTTCAACAACCAGAATGCAAGGTCTGGAGAGCAGGAGGTCTGTGGCTCACTACTGGACCCTTAGGACAGGCCTTCTCTGTCATGCATTCTGCATACGCACTGCTGACTGAGTGGACAGTGTTGCACAGAATAGTACCATGCAATCCCGAAACAGCACCCTGTGTATATGTTTGAGAGAATTGTGCACAGAGGTCCACCAGGTTTTCAGAGCCTGGTATTCCTAACAGATGGGAGTACTCAGAGCACAGTATTCCAAATAGACAAGAGTGCTCAGAACACAGTACTCTAAACAGACAGCAGTGCTCAGAGCCTGGTGTTCCAGACAAAAGTGCTCAGAGCACAGTATTCCAAACAGACAGGAGTGCTCAGAGCATGGTTTTCCAAATGGTCACAAGTGGAAGCAACCTGGTGCTATCAACATCAGGGACAGGTGAGCTGTGAAGAGCACACACGTGGAATACTGCTTCAGGATGAAAAAGCAAGTGTGTGGCACAGCCACAAGGTGACCCTCAAAGCAAGAAAGCAAGACATTGAGCAGAGGGACTCAGACACACCAAAGTTCACACCGGAGAAGTTCAGAAGCCCAGGGCAGGCTGTGCAAATTTATGGTGACAGAAGCCAGGAGTGTGGTTCTCATGGTAAGTGACATCACTAGATTGAGACCTGGAAAAGCCTGCTGGGGTCCTGCAAATGCTCCACGTGACGGGGTGGGACCTCACAGGTGCACACATGCATCAAAATTCCCTAAGCTGTATGTGTAGGATTTGTGTACTTCACTGTATATAATAAGCCTAAATTTCAAAAAGTCCCGTGTTTTAGGGGCCTAACAGGGTAATTTCTAGACCATGAAGATATACTTTTCTGTGTGTGTGTGCGGGCACACAAGCTCCAGGGATTGAACCCAGGGCCTTGCACATGTTAAGTAAACACTCCACCACTGAGCTACAGCCCTGACTCTTTAAATTTTCATTTTGAGACAGAGTCTTGCTAAATTGCCCAGTCTGGCCTCAAACTTGTGATCCTTCTGCCTCAGCCTCCCCAGCAGCTGGGATTACAGGTGTGCACTGCTGGTCCTTGCAGTAAACACTTTCTTTATTCTAAAAAAGAATTAGGAACCTCCAAAAACTCTTCCTTAGCATTTCCTTAGACGTTCTTGTTTGATGGGATCTTGAGGTGTGGGCCCGAGTGTCGGCTCACAGCCTGCGAGCGGTGACCGGGCCATTTCTTATATGCTCCTTCACAGATGGGCATTGGGCGTAGACTGCTGAGGCACCAGGCACCGTAGGGTCCTGCAGGGCTGTCCCAGAGGACCTGACTCAGTGCCCAGACCTCTGCTGATATGCAGTGGCAGTGGTGGCCCATGGGGAAACCTGGCTCATAGTACATGCCAGGCAGAAGCTGATGCTCAGCACCCCCAGGGAGAACCCAGGCTGGAGAAGTACTTTTGAGGCTAAAAGGAAGGCAATTGGAAAGATCGCACACAAATAGAGCTTCCTGAAATGAGAATGGCAGAATGCCTGGGGAACTTCCCTATTTCCATAAGCAGCGGGCACAGTGAATCACACTCTGTAGCATAATGCCACATGTGGGCTAGATCAAAGAGCCAGAGGAACCTGAGCAGAACATGCATCGATCAGATACAGATTGAGCTTCACAGGCATCAAACCCGCTGGCTTTCCTGAAGTAGTCTGTATTAAAGCTACTTCTAGTCCCTCAAATGATGGATGCATGGGTAGCAAACACGGTCCACCCACACAAAGGAATATTACTCAGCCATAAAAAGCAACAAAGCACTAACATATGCTGCAACATGGACTGACCTTGGAAACATTATATTTTGCAAAAGTGGAAGGTCACAGGAGGCCATGTATAGTATGAATCTATTTAGTGAAAGGTCCAGAATCATTAAAAAAAAATGGAGACAGAAAGTATTTGACGGAGTGGCAGAGGATGAGGGGCATAGTTGCTGACTGGGTGCAGGGTCTCCTTTTAGGGAGATGAAAATGTTTGAAACCAGGTAGAGGTGAGAGTTGCATAGCATTGTGAATGAACTAAACACCACAAGATGGTTTTATTTTGCTGGTACTCCGGATTGAACCTAGGGACACATTACCACCAAGCCACATCCCTAGCACTTTTTATTTTTTTTATTTTGAAACTGAGTCTTGCTAAGTTGTTTAGGGCCTTCCTAAATTGTTGAGGCTGGTCTCGAACTTGTGATCCTCCTGCCTCAGCCTCTCCATCCACTGGGATTACAGGTGTGCACTACTGCACTTCATTGAAGGGTGGACCTTCCAATGGTGAATTTTATGTTATGTGAATTTCGTCTCCATTGAAAAATCTGTTTTATAAAGATCTTTACCGTGTTCACTCATCCATTCATGATGTCCTGAATTCACTCACTCCTTCCATCAAGACTTAACTTTCAGTGCCAGGCACATGTCAGGAACTGATGCCACAGAGGAATCGAGAGCCACGTGGTTCGTGTTCTGGAAGAGTCTACATTCAGCATGGGGGGTCTCAATCTGTCCAGGTTTCTAATATAGATGCTTAGGTCCCTGTGCAGGGATCTGACTCAGGAGACAGAGACGGGCTCAGCGTCTGGGTTTTTTAAACACTCACAGGTCATTCTGGTGACCAGCTAGGACCAGCCCTTGAGTAAGTGTTGGAGCGAACCTCAAGCTCATCAGAGACTTGGAGATGAAGTCCCTGAACTTTCTGGGTGGGTACCGCAGAGCACAATTTGGTTTCCCTGCCCACCTGAGTTCTGGTCTGTCCATTTAAATTGGTGTCAATTGGCCTCTGGCCACTAGGTGGCAGGAGTAAAGTGGGTTTGACTTGCCGTTGGGTGGACCAATAGAGAACTCGCTCCATTTCCTGTGCTTCCAGGGCAGATGCAAATGGAAAATCCAACCTTAGAAAGAGAAAAGGACTGATGAAGTCTCTGGGGGGAATTTTCACTTTAGTCCCTAGGATTCATACAGGAAGTCTGGCGCCTCCCCCCCGCCGCCCCCCCCCCCATGCCAGGAACATTTCTGAAACAGTTCCTGTGCTGGGAGCCTTGGATTCTGGCTCGAGATTCCAGGACAAGTTTATACAGGAGGCGGAGCCTGAGCAGAGATGGACAGGATGGTGTGCAGAACCAAAGGGAAGAGCTGCTCCCCGGGTCTGGCCTGCACAGTTGTGTTCTGACACGCAGGAAAGTGATTTATTTCCCAACTTAAGCAGACTTGCTCAGGTTGATAGGAGACCCATCTCAATTTTTTTTTTTCGTGCTGGGGATTGAACTAGGAGTGCTTAACCATGAGCCACATCCCCAACCCTTTTTAATATTTTATTTAGAGTCCAGGGTCTCCCTGAGTTGCTTTGGGCCTCACTAAGTTGCTGAGGCTGGCTTTTGAACTCGCGATCTTCCTGTCTCAGCCTCCTGAGCCGCTGGGATTACAGGCGTGCACCTCAGCGCCCCGAAGTCTCAAATTCTTATAAGAAACACGCTCACCTGTCCAAACTCAAAGAATGGACTAAGAAGACTACCTAAGGTAGAGCAGAAAATGAGGCTTTGCTGACCATCTTGCAAGATTCATGCATTCTGGGGGAGCGGATATCCATCAGCATTTTATCCCCTGGAGTACAAGGTCCCTCCCCAGTTTCTCCTGGAGTGCACAATCTTCCAAGGTTTCCTCGGTTTTACTGTCTCCTATTGGGTTATTGAAGGAAATATGCCTTTAGTTGCCTCACCTCCCTTTGCTCTCTTGGGTTGGGAGGGTCTCTCTGGGACTGAGTGCACTTTGCACACGTGAAGTTGATCTCTGTTGGTCAGGCCACACCCTCCCCTCACATCCTGTTTGTCAAGGGGTTGTGAATTTTTTACACTCTGGTATTACCTGCTTGGAATGTTCTACTCTGCTCTCTCTTCCTGTCGCTTTTCCCAAGTAATTATACCTTGAAGGCTAAATACTACATTCTAAAAATGGACAACTGGGCTTTCTTTCTGACCAGACATTCAGAGTGCAGCTTCACACTTTAGCCAAATGCATTCATTTATTCTGGAGATACTTATTGATTCATAGTAGCATTTTTTCATATCAGCCAAAACACACACACACACACACACACACACACACAAAAAAAAAACCAATGTCCATCATGGATGAAGGGATAAATAAAATGTGTCACACACACATCAAGGAATACTATACAGCAGGAAAAAGAAATGAAGCACCACAGGTGCACACAGAATAACCTTGAAAATGTCACCAAGTGAAAGAAGCCAGTCATAAAAGATCACGTACATACATGAATCTGTAGAGACAAAAGCAGATTAGTGCTTATCTAGGATGGGGACACTCAGCTGGGATCCAGGGATGACTGTTAATGGGTAGGGTGTTTTTTTGTTTTGTTTTAGTACTGGGGATTGAACCTAGGGGTGCTTAACCACTGAGACACATCCCCAGCCCTATTTCATATTTTATTTAGAGAAAGGATCTCACTGAATTGACCCTCAGTGCCCTGCTGAGGCTGAGGCTGGCTTTGGATTTGCCATCCTCCCATCTTAGCCTCCTGAGCCACTGGGACTATGGCATGCGCCACTGTGCCTGGCTCCCAGCCCTTTTTTGTATTTTTGTTTTTAGAGACAGGATCTCACTGAGTTGCTTAGGGCCTCGCTAAGTTGCTGAGGCTGGCTCTGAACTCGTGATCCTCCTGCCTTGGCCTTCTGAGCAGGAGGTGCTCAGGTGTACATGCACCACCACTCCTGAATATGGTGTTTCTTTTTGCAGTAATGAAAATGTTGTAGAATCAGATAGTGGTGACAGTCACATGACTTGTGAGTGGGCTAAAAATCACTGAATCATACACTTGCTGTATGTGAACTACCTATCAATAAAGCTGTTATGAACAAATATTTATTGGCATTTCCACGTGTGTGATCACAGGCAGTGGATTTAGCTGGGAGCAAGACAATAATCCTAGTCCCACAGTCTGGTGGGACTAGGATTCAGTAAGGAGATAAGGGGAAGAGGTAGAGCATGCAACGGTGAGAACTATTGGAGATAAAAACAGAGACGAAGATTCTTGATTCCAGGCTGGCCGTCTGAGAAGGGCTGGCCTCCCTGAGGAGACAGCTGGAAGGCTGGGAGGGGTGGCCAGACAGAGGACGCCTGCAGGGACAGGCTTCCAGGTGGAGGCAATGACACACACAAAGGTTGAGGCGGGTGCTCAGTCCAGGAGCACGGTCCGCCTTGAAAGTGGTGTCGTCTCTGACTCTAGCTGTGCCTTGCTGGTATAGAGAAAGGCAACCCACCGGCTCCGGTGTGCAATCGTCACTCTGTGGCTCGTGTAGGAAAGGCACTTGGCTTGCATGGTGACCTTGGGTCCTGCAACCTTGCTGAAAGCTCTTTTTAGTTCCAAGAGGTTTTTCTCCCCCAAGGTGGCGGTCGTGAATTCTTTGAGATTCTGTTTCCTAATCTGAGTACATTTTTTTTTTCCCTTTTCCTATCTTATTGCATTGGCCTAGGAGTGATAAGCGGCCCATCCTCTTCTTGTTCCTGATCTCGGTGCCCCAACCCTCCAATCCTAACAGCTGGAACCTGACTGATGCTCACGGGAGACCTGTGACTCCTGTTGGATGGAGTGGGGAGGATACCTGCTGACTCTGCCCTGACTCCCTGACCAAGGGACGTGACCACCTGCTGAGGGTCTGATTCCTCCAACCCAGAGCCTTAGGGACTGTCCCCACTCACCCCAGGCCCACAGTCCTGCCTCCTTCCACCTCACCCCTGCCTGTGGGGATCTTCATGAGCTCTCCACAAGGGCTCCCGTCATGCACACATGGCCTGGCCCATGTAGTGACACTCACCAGTCGTCCCACCCAAGGACCTCCCTAGACCAGATGCTCCTGAGGGCTCATGGTTCATAAGGGATCTGCAAAACTGGCCATCCTTCATGGACGGAAGCCCTTACTCTCCAGTTAAAGGAAAGGCCAGGGAGCGTCATTTTATCCACGTAAGAGCCTGTGTCACTGCCCAGAGTTCCTGTTTGACTCAGTATTCACTTGGCACATGCTAACCTGTGGCCACACCTCTCCCTGTGCAAGAGAGAGCGCGGCAGGGGGGTGACCAGTGAATCATCCTCACTTTGGTACCAGTGTTTTGCGGAGGGTGCTGTGAGAAGACACAGTGCTCTGGGGATAGACTTTTCTTCCCACATCTTTCTCCACTTCTTACCTTCAGGATAAATCTCTCCATAGAACATTCTGGAATTCTTCACCGATGTCGGCCACACAAAGCATGCTCGTTGTCCCGTCATAGATATAATATCTTTGGAAATCTCCACCCAGCACGACTTACGGGCCTGTTTCTTCTCATAAATCTAGGCTGCCTGTCTCAGATCACATTCTGCTTTTCAAGCAATTTTACAGCTAAATCCTCCCACATCATTTGTGATAGTTGCTTCACAAAGACATTAAGCTAACTGTGATCTTTACGGAATTATGCAGCATTTATCACTTTCCTGTTTTTAGAATCCTTATCCCCTTCTAGTGGAGTTCTAAAAATATCAGTTAAGCCACCAACTAATTTCTAATCCTTTGCCTCTGTTACTATTGACAGATGGGCAGTTCATCTCTTAGCCTTTGTCCTTGCCTGATTAAGCAATTATTATCTTTTCCTGACAATTTGGCTGTTGACAGTGTGACCGAGTCTGGCTGGAACTCCAGGCCAAAAGGGATTCTTGCCTAACAGGCCGGAGACCAGCCCAGCCATCAAAAGCCCTGAGGTATCTCTGCATTTTCCAACCCTCTCTTGTTCTCTCTTTGCAAAGAAACCAACAAAAAGTAAAATATAGAATATTATTAAATTCTCCATCAATCAGTGCATGGCGTGGTGCAAAATTTGGCCTCCCAATTTTGTGACTGGCTGAGGAAGTGGACACGCTGGTACAGTGCCCAGAACTCCCCCAAGATAGAGGCACTCACCTTGCTTCCTGGTGCGTCCCTCTGCCTTGGTCACAGGGGACCTCAACACCTGAGGTTACACCCTTTCTCCCAGAAACCTGTCAGGATGCAACACCCAGACCCTTGGCCTAACTTTCGCAAAGGGACATACTGTCCCCAGGGCTCCTGGCCTGCATGCTGATGCAATCAGGTTGCACTCCACTGTCCCCACTGCCCAGACCTGCTTCCCACAAGGCCTTGTCACAAACACACACCTCCAAAAGCCCCGTGCCTGCAACTCTCCATCTCAGGGAACCAGTGACAACAGTTGGTACCAAGCATGGCCCCAGGAAGTGAACTCCTGAATGAGCCCTTGGAGGGGGTCATCTGCCATCTGGCAGTGATCATAGACTGAGCTCCGACGACCCCAGCACATATATGAAACAATTGTTAAAGCTTCTAATGCTCCCTGGCTTCAGTGCTGAGCACGGAGCTACGGTCATCAGTGTGGTCCACCTATAGACAAATAGGTCAGTGGAACAAAACCCACAGCCCAGAATAGACCCACACAAATGCAATCAACTGATCTTTGACAAAGGAGCAAAGGCAATTTAAGGCAGGGGCGGAGAACCGTCTTTACAACAAATGATGCACATAGGCAAGGAATAAATCTAAACACAAACCTTCCACCTTTCACAAGAAATGGGACCTATGAGAGAAAAGATGGGTACTTTCAAAGGACCTCTGACACCAAAGAGGATACACAGATGGCAAATGGCAGAGGAAAAGAGGCTTGGCACCACGTGTCACTAAGGCATTGCGAGTCAGAACACAGAGACGCTAACTGGGTGATTATTAGAATGAATAGAATCCAGCCAGGTGTGGTGGCACAGGCCTGTAATCCCAGAGACCCGGGAGGCTGATGCAGGAGGATAGCAAGCTGGAGACCAGCCAAGCGAGGCCCTAAGCAACTCAGGGAGACCTTGTTTCAAAATATAAAATAAAGAGGAAGCCGCGACAGCCGCCCAGCCAGACCGGAGCAGGAAGCCGCGACAGCCGCCCAGCCAGACCGGAGCAGGAAGCCGCGACAGCCGCCCAGCCAGACCGGAGCAGGAAGGCGCCAGCCGCCCAGCCAGACCGGAGCAGGAAGGCGCCAGCCACCAGCCAGACCGGAGCAGGAAGGCGCCAGCCGCTCAGCCAGACCGGAGGAGGAAGTCCGGTCCCGTCCGGAGCGCTAATCTCCAGGAAGCCCATCAACCCTTAAAACCCATCAAAGTGGGTGTGGCTACCAGCACAGTTGCGGCTGATCCAGGTACCCAGTTTCCAACTCCCCCACCCTTAGCTGCGATAACTCAAAATATTTCCCACAAGCTTTTGGGGATTGTAGCTATCAACACAAAACAACAACTGTAGAGGCACCTGGTTTCTACCTCAGAGACTAGAGTAGGGAAGATACAGGTGGAAGCTCATTTCCCTTCACACTGGCTATACCCACCACCCTGAACACAGAGGCTCAAACTAGGAATAGACAACGCCACCTACTGGAAACAAGGAAAACAGTGTTCTGAGAGACTTTTTTTTTTTTCCTCTCTTTCTCTTTTCTTCTCTCTCTTCCACAACTTCAGCATATGTGAAACCAAGAACTGAGCATGAACAACTGAATTACCAAAGTAATATAATATAGAGGAATTGCATATACCCCACCTCCCCCCTATTTTTTTTTCTGTATTTCTATCTTACTTCCCTTTCCCTTCTCTTATTTCTCTTTTCTTCCTTGTTATTTCTTTTCTTTTCTTTTTTTTTTAATTCATATTCTCTCTATACCACTTTCAATCTCCTAACTTTTGCTATCTATACATAGGGTAACTATCTAAATAGGAGGTTGAGTCTATACATTCTTCCATAAATTACCAGTCGAATGGTTAGAGTTCTCCAAAGGTGCTAAGTTAGTTTAACCTCATTCCCTCACTCCTTTCTCTTTAAGTATAACATCCTTCGTCTGAAATTAAGTTTTCTATATGCCACCAGATATGGTACGCCTTTTATGAAACTAAGGAATATATTCTTAAGTAATAATTAAATCCAATATCTATAGTCTTAGAATCTAACTATAAATGTATTAATAATGAAAACTTGTCCTTAGATAATGTACTGTTGATATTGGGATCGGTTAACATTGTCTTTCTCCGAAAAAGAGGGATATTGGAGCTATTCAAGAACAATACAAATATATAAGGGGAAAAACATTAGCTCAACAGTTTCACAAAGCTAGTAAGAATCATGAGCAGTATGAAAAGACAAGGAAAGAAAGGACCACAAACAATACAGGTCAATTCAACATTAGATGAGGTAATATCTGCAGCTGATGGAATGTCAGACAAAGAGTTCAGGATATACATGCTTCAGATGATCTGGAGTCTCAAGGAAGACATTATTCATCAAATTCAGACAATGAAAAATCACTTTGACAATGAATTACATAAACAAATCCAAGAAGCAAAAGATCAACTCTATAGGGAGATAGAGGATATAAAAAACAAACAAACAGAAATCCTGGAAATGCAGGAAACAATAAACCAAATTAAAAACTCAAATGAGAGTATTACCAGCAGAGTAGAACACTTGGAAGATAGAACTTCAGACAACGAAGACAAAGTTTTTCAACTTGAAAAGAACATAGACAGCTCAGCGAGATTGTTAAGAAATCATGAGCAGAACATCCAAGAATTATGGGATAACATCAAGAAACCAAACCTAAGAGTTATTGGGATACAAGAGGGTACAGAGGTCCAAACCAAGGGAATGAGTAATCTATTCAATGAAATAATACTAGAAAACTTCCCAGACTTAAAGAATGAAAAAGAAATCCAAATACTAGAAGCCTACAGGACACCGAATATACAAAATCATAAGAGATCCACACCAAGACATATAATAATGAAGATGCCCAATATACAGAATAAGGAGAGAATCTTAAAAGCCACAAGAGAGAGGAAGCAGATTACATTTAAGGGTAAACCAATCAGGATAACTGCTGATCTTTCAACACAGACTCTGAAAGCTAGAAGATCCTGGAACAACATATTTCAAACGCTGAAAGAAAAAGGGTTCCAACCAAGAATCATGTATCCAGCGAAATTAAGCTTCAGGATTGAAGATGAAATAAAAATCTTCCACGATAAGCAAAAGCTAAAAGAATTTGCAGCTAGAAAACCAGCTCTTCAAAACATCCTTGGCAAAACATTACAGGAAGAGGAAATGAAAAATAACAATGAAAACCAACAATGGGAGGTAGTACAATAAAGGAAAAACTAAGCATAGAGGAAAAACTAATCATGTTAAATATCATACATAACCAAATATGGCTGGAAATACAAACCATATCTCAATAGTAACCCTAAATGTTAATGGCTTAAATGCACCAATCAAAAGACATAGGCTAGTAGAATGGATTAAAAAAAAAGATCCAACAATATGCTGCCTACAGGAGACTCATCTGATAGGAAAAGACATACACAGACTGAAGGTGAAAGGTTGGGAAAAATCATATCACTCATACGGACCCCGGAAGCAAGCAGGGGTGTCCATACTTGTATCAAATAAAATAGACTTCAAGCCAAAGTTAATCAAAAGGGATAAACAAGGTCAATACATACTGCTCAAGGGAACCATACACCAACAAGACTTGACGATCATTAATATATACGCCCCAAACAATGGTGCAGCTACGTTCATCAAACAAACTCTTCTCAAGTTCAAGAGTCTAATAGACCACAACACAATAATCATGGGAGATTTTAATACACCTCTCTCACCAATGGACAGATCTTCCAAACAAAAATTGAATAAAGAAACCATAGAGCTCAATAATACAATAAATAACTTAGACTTAATTGATATATACAGAATATACCACCCAACATCAAGCGGATACACTTTCTTCTCAGCAGCACATGGATCCTTCTCAAAAATAGACCATATATTATGTCACAGGGCAAAGCTTAGCAATTACAAAGGAGTTGAGATACTACCATGCATTTTATCTGATCATAATGGAATGAAATTGGAAATCAATAATAAAATGAGAAAGGAAAAACCCTACATCACATGGAGATTAAACAATATGCTACTGAATGAACAAAGGGTTACAGAAGACATCAAAGAGGAAATTAAAAAATTCTTAGAGGTAAACGAAAACTCAGAAACAACATATCGAAATCTTTGGGACACTATGAAAGCAGTACTAAGAGGAAAATTCATTTCATGGAGTTCATTCCTTAAAAGAAGGAAAAGCCAACAAATAAATGACCTCATGCTACACCTCAAAGCCTTAGAAAAAGAAGAACAAATCAGCAGCAAATACAGCAGAAGGCAAGAAATAATTAAAATTAGAGCAGAAATCAATGAAATCGAAACAAAAGAAACAATCGAAAAAATTGACAAAACTAAAAGTTGGTTCTTTGAAAAAATAAATAAGATTGATAGACCACTAGCCACACTAACAAGGAGAAGAAGAGAGAGAACCCAAATTACTAGCTTACGGGATGAAAAAGGCAACATCACAACAGACAATTCAGAAATACAGACGATAATTAGAAATTATTTTGAAACCCTATACTCTAATAAAATAGAAGATAGTGAAGGCATAGATAAATTCCTTGAGACATATGAACTACCCAGATTAAATCAGGAAGATATAAACAACCTAAACAGATCAATATCAAGGGAGGAAATAGAAGAAGCCATCAAAAGACTACCAACCAAGAAAAGCCCAGGACCGGATGGATATACAGCAGAGTTTTACAAAACATTTAAAGAGGAACTAATACCAATACTCCATAATCTATTTCAGGAGATAGAAAAAGAGGGAGAACTCCCAAATTCATTCTATGAGGCCAATATCACCCTGATTCCCAAACCAGAGAAGGACACCTCAAAGAAAGAAAACTACAGACCAATATCCCTAATGAATTTAGATGCAAAAATCCTCAATAAAATTCTGGCAAATCGTATACAAAAACATATCAAAAAGATTGTGCACCATGATCAAGTAGGATTCATCCCTGGGATGCAAGGCTGGTTCAATATACGGAAATCAATAAACGTTATTCACCACATCAATAGACTTAAAGATAAGAACCATATGATCATCTCGGTGGACACAGA
The DNA here is from genome assembly GCF_048772815.1 of Callospermophilus lateralis. Classification (NCBI taxonomy): domain Eukaryota; kingdom Metazoa; phylum Chordata; class Mammalia; order Rodentia; family Sciuridae; genus Callospermophilus; species Callospermophilus lateralis. The sequence goes on from NC_135323.1 coordinate 37,737,884, forward strand.
AAAAGCATTTGACAAAGTACAGCATCCCTTTATGTTCAAAACATTAGAAAAACTAGGGATAACAGGAACTTACCTCAAAATTATAAAAGCTATATATGCTAAGCCTCAGGCTAGCATCATTCTAAATGGAAAAAAACTGAAGGCATTCCCTCTAAAATCGGGAACAAGACAGGGATGCCCTCTCTCACCACTTCTATTCAATATAGTTCTCGAAACACTGGCCAGAGCAATTAGACAGACGAAAGAAATTAAAGGCATAAAAATAGGAAAAGAAGAACTTAAATTATCACTATTTGCGGATGATATGATCCTATACCTAGAAGACACAAAAGGGTCTACAAAGAAACTACTAGAGCTAATAAATGAATTCAGCAAAGTGGCTGGATATAAAATCAACACGCATAAATCAAAGGCATTCCTGTATATCAGCGACAAATCTTCTGAACTGGAAATGAGGACATCTACCCCATTCACAATATCCTCAAAAAAAATAAAATACTTGGGAATCAACCTAACAAAAGAGGTGAAAGATTTATACAATGAAAACTACAGAACCCTAAAGAGAGAAATAGAAGAAGATCTCAGAAGATGGAAAAATATACCCTGTTCATGGATAGGCAGAACTAACATCATCAAAATGGCAATATTACCAAAAGTTCTCTATAGGTTCAATGCAATGCCAATCAAAATCCCAACGGCATTTCTTGAAGAAATAGATAAAGCAATCATGAAATTCATATGGAAAAATAAAAGACCCAGAATAGCAAAAGCAATTCTAAGCAGGAAATGTGAATCAGGAGGTGTAGCGATACCAGATTTCAAACTGTACTACAAAGCAATAGTAACAAAAACAGCATGGTACTGGTACCAAAACAGGCGGGTGGACCAATGGTATAGAATAGAGGACACAGAAACCAATCCACAAAATTACAACTATCTTATATTCGATAAAGGGGCTAAAAGCATGCAATGGAGGAAGGATAGCATCTTCAACAAATGGTGCTGGGAAAACTGGAAATCCATATGCAATAAAATGAAACTGAATCCCCTACTCTCGCCTTGCACAAAAGTTAACTCAAAATGGATCAAGGACCTTGATATCAAATCAGAGACTATGCGTCTGATAGATGAAAAGGTTGGCTCCGATCTACATATTGTGGGGTCGGGCTCCAAATTCCTTAATAGGACACCCATAGCACAAGAGTTAAAAACAAGAATCAACAAATGGGACTTACTTAAACTAAAAAGTTTTTTCTCAGCAAGAGAAACAATAAGAGAGGTAAATAGGGAGCCTACATCATGGGAACAAATTTTTACTCCTCACACTTCAGATAGAGCCCTAATATCCAGAGTATACAAAGAACTCAAAAAATTAAACAATAAGAAAACAAATAACCCAATCAACAAATGGGCCAAAGACCTGAACAGACACTTCTCAGAGGAGGACATACAATCAATCAACAAGTACATGAAAAAATGCTCACCATCTCTAGCAGTCAGAGAAATGCAAATCAAAACCACCCTAAGATACCATCTCACCCCAGTAAGATTGGCAGCCATTATGAAGTCGAACAATAACAAGTGCTGGCGAGGTTGTGGGGAAAAGGGTACTCTTATACATTGCTGGTGGGACTGCAAAATGGTGAGGCCAATATGGAAAGCAGTATGGAGATTCCTGGGAAAGCTGGGAATGGAACCACCATTTGACCCAGCTATTGCCCTTCTCGGACTATTCCCTGAAGACCTCAAAAGAGCGTACTACAGGGATACTGCCACATCGATGTTCATAGCAGCACAATTCACAATAGCTAGACTGTGGAACCAACCCCGATGCCCCTCAATAGATGAATGGATAAAAAAAATGTGGCATTTATACACAATGGAGTACTACGCAGCACTAAGAAATGACAAAATCATGGAATTTGCAGGGAAATGGATGGCACTAGAGCAGATTATGCTAAGTGAAGCTAGCCAATCCCTAAAAAACAAATGCCAAATGTCTTCTTTGATATAATGAGAGCAACCAAGAACAGAGCAGGGAGGAAGAGCAGGAGGAAAAGATTAACATTAAGCAGAGTCATGAAGTGGGAGGGAAAGGGAGAGAAAAGGGAAATTGCTTGGAAATGGAAGGAGACCCTCATTGTTATACAAAATTACATATAAGAGTTTGTGAGGGGAATGGGAAAAAAATAAGGAGAGAAATGAATTACAGTAGATGGGGTAGAGAGAGAAGATGGGAGGGGAGGGGAGGGGGGATAGTAGAGGATAGGAAAGGTAGCAGAATACAACAGTTACTATTATGGTATTATGTAAAAATGTGGATGTGTAACCGATGTGATTCTGAAATATTTGTAATGTTTTGAATAACCAATAAAAAAATAAAATTTAAAAAAATATATATATATAAAATAAAGAAGTCTGAGGATGTGGCTCAGTGGTAGAGTGCCCCTGGGTTCAATCCCCAGTAAACGCCCCACACACACACACACATAAGAATGCCTGGAATCCTGAACAATGCCAGAAACTGGCGAGGATGTGTTGCCAGGGGACTCTGGTGCTGGTGGGGATGCAAGCTGTGCAGTCACTCAGTAGAACGGTTTGGTGGTTTCTTATAGAACTAGGCACAGGCTCACAGTGCGATCTGGCAGTGGAACCCCTAGGCATTTACTCAGAATGAGTTGACAATATAGGAGGCTGGGCCTGTAGCTCAGTGGTAAAGTGTAGCCTATCATGTGTGAGGCCCTGAGTTCAATCCCAGCAGAGAAAAAGGAAGAGGAAGTAGTGGAAGAGAAGGAGAGGGAGGGGGAGGAGGAGGAGGAGGAGGAAAGAAGAATGAGAGAGAGAGAGAGAGAGAGAGAGAGAAAGAGAAGAAATCATTGGACAAAATATGGAAGTAACTAGAACATCCTTTAGTAGCATGATGAATGGAAGCACACTGTGCCACATTCATACAATGTAATATTATCCAAAAATAAAAATAAATGAGCAGGGGCTGGGGATACAGCTCAGTTGTTAGAGTGCTTGCCTCACGTGCACACAACCCTGGGTTCAATCCCCAGCACTACCAAAAACAACAATAGCAACAACAAAGCAACCTACCTTTAGAAGCTGGAGCTGGGGCTCAGTGGCAGAGCACTTGCCTCACATGTGTGAGGTACTAGGTTTGATCCTTAGCACCACATAAAAATGAAATAAATAAAATAAAGGCATCTGTCCATCTACAACTACAAAACAAAAAATTTAAAAATAAATGAGCTATCCAGCCATGAAAAGACGTGTAGAAATCTTTTTGTGCACCTGGGTGATGTAGTGTATGCCTGTAGTCCTAGCTCCTCAGGTGGCTGAGGCAGGAGCATTGCTTGAACCCAGGAGTTTGAGGCCAGTATGGGCAATGTGGCCAGACTCCATCTCAAAAAAAACCCCACAAACAGAAAAGAAGAAAGAGAAATCCTCAATGCATATTGCTCAGTGCAAGAAGCAAATCTGAAAATGGTACATAGGACGGATGATTCCAACCACATGACATAGGAAAAGGTAAAACTATGGAGAAGACAGAAAGATCAGTGATTGGGATCCCAGGGGGATGATAGCCAGCGTCTCATTAAAGGATCCTTCTTCCTGCCCAGGATCATCCAAACCACCCTAAAACTTACAATCTCAAATAATTAGTAAATAACAAAGCACAAGTACTCAGAAATATATTTACAGAAAGCGAAGCTCCTGATAGCTCTAGTTCACATGGGTTCTGGAGCTTGACAAAGACAAAATGGCTCTGGGGGTTTATTTAAGAGGGTATATGGAAGGCAGGGATAAGATTTCAAGGGCAGAATCTTGCTTTGCGAGTCTTGCAGTCAGCAGGTTGATTGACATCTTGGCAGGTCACACCCATCTCAGGTGCTCTGTGGGCCACGACAGAGCCAGATAGAGATTCATGTTGTTCCTGGGCAATTGACCAGAGGTAATGTCCACTGGCCATTCCCAGGAACTAGATGTCTCTATCCACGAGGCTTCCATGGGCGGTGACCCCCGGGGCAGCCCACGGACAGCTCCTGACAGTTGGGGTTGGGCAGAGGGATAAAAGATGAAGGGCAAAGGATTTTGAGGGAAGTGAGATCATTCTACGCGATTCTGCAGTGCTGGATACGTGACATCACACACATGTCACAGCCCACTTAAAGGGACGAGAGTGAGCCTCAACATGAACAGTGGAAGGCAGGACCCCTGTATCACCACTGTAACCACACACCCCCACCCCAGAGAGGATAGAACAGGAAGAGGGGGGGAACCGCTCTGCACTATCTGCTTAAGCCTTCAGTCAACCCTAAACTGTTCTGGAAAATAAACTCTATTCACTTTTAAAAGCATCTTTAATGATGGCAAACTGGGCCGGGGCGGGGTTCTAATAGAAAGAATCCTATCAGCTGACACAATGTCTCCAGCTCTAGAGATCCAGGGGAAATCCTAGGCACAAAGACCCTGGAACTGGGGGTGGCTGTTGCTGGGCTCTGTGGATGCATGGGAAGAAGATAATGAAGGTCAACTCATGATCAATTTAAGAGGAAGCACGAACACCATAGAATTTCTCTGGCTGCCCAGGCAGAGACCCAATTTCTTGTGACTGAAGGGCAGCAAGAGCACAGGGTCAGGCCCAGGACTTAATGATAAAGACAGAAGAGCCCAGAAAAGGTTGAATTCTCAGCCTCAGCTGGTCTCCTGTGCCACGGTCAGGGCCCTGACTGGGAAGGAGTGGGACTTTAAAACTTGAGCTGGAGACAGCTAGGTTAATGCACACACAAAAATCTTTGGACCCCAGGCCCCTGGATATTCTGGGAATCCAGAAGCAATCTGCTCCTCCCTCCTCGCTATCTGGTCAATAACTAGGCTCAAATCACAACCTAACCCCAGTCAAGGAAGGGCTGGGCTGGCTCGGGAAGAGAAAGATCACCCCCGAGGGAGCTGGGAGACCTAGCCAAGTGATGGCACCAGGATCTGGGGCCCAGAGCACGCTGCACTAAAAGCAGAATAGCAAACGAGCCGGGCGTGGTGGTGCAGTCCTGTAATCCCAGGAGCTTGGGAGGCTGACGGGGATTGAAAGTTGGAGGCCAGCCTCAGCAGCTCAGCCTTAAGCAACTTATCCAGACCCTGTCTTAAAATTAAAAGGGCTGAGGATGTAGTTCAGTGGTAAAGCGCCCCTGGGTTCAATTCCTCGTACAAAATAAATAAATAAATAAATAAAATAAAAATAACTGTCACGAGAACCCATGGTTCCTGGACTTTTCCCAAGGGACCCACAGCAAAATGCTCCCCCTCAGGCCACCCTGCATCAAGGAAAGGAGATTTTCCCAGACATTTCCAGCACTGTTGGACACAGAGTCCAGGTCTGCACTCATATCTGGGAATCAAAAGCCTCATCAAAGCCTCACTCTGTTCAGTGGATTGTGTGGTCCCAACCCGTGGCCATTTTCTTAAATATGTAATCGGGGACAAGTTTGGTGCCTGGGAGAAGCTTGATGCTGGTTCCTTGCTGTGTAGGGCACTATCATAGTGGAAAAGGCCATGAAGTAGCCTTTGAAACTGCAGCACCTGCCTCCACCTTCCTGGTTCCAAGAGAACGAGTGAGAACAACAAGCCCTTCCCTGGGAGATCAGCAGCAATAGCTGCTACCCTTAAGGATCTCAAGTACAAGGACGTAGGGGTGGTCCCCATCGTACCCTTATTGAAATAATTTGTTCTGGCTCCACAGAAGCAAGGCCAATTGGAAATATGATAGCGGACAGGGCAGACCTAGCCAGATAGAAGCTCTGACGCACCTGCTCTTCTCTAGAGCAGATTCTTGCAGCTCAGGTACACAGTGCTGGCCATCAAGTTGCCAGAACGTTCCTCTCCACCCCTTTCTGCAAGGTGCTCAGAGCTGTTCACAGTCACAGGGGAGGAAGACAGGTGCATTCAGAGTTTTACTGCAAGGTTGTGTTCACTTCCCCAGTTTTTAAACAAAATATATATTTTTTAGTTGTAGGTGGACGCAATAACCTTTATTTTATTTTAATGTGGTGCTGAAGATTGAACCCAGTGCCTCGCGCATGCTAGGGGAGCACTCTACCACTGAGCCACAAGCCCAGCCCCCCACTTCCCCACTTGTAAAATAGGGAGGGACCAGGAACATCTGGACATTGTTGCAGAACATCACACTGGTCCACTGTATCGAAGACACACTGTTGCTAGGAACAGAAAAGCAAGACATGGCAAGTATATCGAAGGCTTTGCTGAAATACATGCTCTCCAAAAGGTGAGAGAGGAACCCTGTGAAGATTCAGAGACCCACTATGCTGGAGAGACTTTTGGGGATTGTTTGGTCTTGGGCACCTCAGGGTCCAGAGGCAGCACATATTGTTCTTGGGAGCAATGCTTATTTCCATGTACTTAGTGACACCAAAGGCTGCCGTCTTTGAGTGGGGCCACGGCAGGATGGTCTGCACAGATGCAGGTTGTGGTGCATGCTAATTGGCCGTGGCAAAGACAAGACAGAGGAGCGTCTGGCCACAGGATCATGCAGCTTACAGTTTCCTTCACGAGTGGATTCCTGCTGGACCCATTCCAGCAGGTCATGGGTCAGGTGGCCCCACAGTCACCTCCAGCAGGCTGTCGTGATGGGTACCAGCTACCTGGGGACACCAGCACCTCTCCCAGTCGTGTTACCAGCATGTGGCACCTCTCTCGTGCTGTCACTGCCTGATAGTGCCTACCACAGAGGACACCCAAAGTGACCAGGAAGCTGTGATGCTGCCCACCCCAGAGCTGGCACAATGAGCAGCACTGATGGGGAGCAAGAGCGAGGCTGTGCGGGACCAAGAGCCAGAGCTAAGCAAGCCACCGCTGCTGCCCCAGGTCCAGCCTCCTGCAGCAAGACCAGCGCCGAGTCCCCAGCTCAGCATCCCTCTTGGAAGGACCGGTGGCTGAAGGACCTCTGGAGAGATCCTCCTGATGGAGTCAATGTACTAGGAGCGACTCTCCTCTCCTGCTGGAAGAGCAGCTGGCACCTCTGTTGGAGGGACATGGCAGAAGCTTTGAGCCTTAGACACAGAGTCCTGTGGGACCCCTCTTTAGAGGAGAAGCTTTCTTTACTGCCGAGGGGTGGCAGTGGGCCGGGGACATGTTATGGAAGGCACTGGCCTGCAGGAACAGGGGACTAGCTCCTTAGAGACACAAGCTTGTCTTGGCCCTGGCAGAGAGAGAGATGGGACATAGGACATCTTGCCATGGGACATAAAGAAACAAGCTTGTAGCTGGTACTCTGGGAAATTGAGGGCATTTGGCATGTCCTAGGCATGAGTCAGTGACGACTGAGTGGTAGATATTATTGAATAACTCTGTTCAAACTCTCGGGGCAAAAGGACACCTTATTACTAGACTGGTCAGCGGCCCATAAGTCCTGGAATATCCAAGACTAATACAAGCACAGTAATGGAAGTGAGGCTGTTTTAGGAAGAGTTTTGCTAAATAGAAGAAGTGGTGATCTTCCAGATGCAGCAGGACTACACGTGGGTGTCAAGTCAGGGGATGCTGGAAGTTCAGTGTGGCGAACTAGAGTCAATGGGGGTAGTTATGACCTCCCAGAACCACCTGGGTCCTTCCTACTCTGCATCAGGAGATTCTTCATTAAAGCACTAGTGAGTCTGTAATCAGAACTCCAGCCTGCCCCATGCTAGTGTGTGGGAGAGCGGCATGCCTGCTGAGGTGTCCAGATATGTTGCATTTCGTTGTAGTTCAGTTTTCAGGAAGCACAGGGGACAGAAGGGAAAACAGGAGAGAGCAATCAGTGAGGATTTGGGCTCGGATTCACATGCATCCATTTCTCTTTTACTCTATCTATCTATCTATCTATCTATCCATCCATCCAGGAGCACTCTACCACTGAGTTACATCCCCAGTCCTTTTTATTTTTTATTTTAAGGCAGGGTCTTCCTAAGTTGCCCAGGCCGACCTTGAACCTGCGATGCTCCTGCCCTGCCTCCTGAGCACCTGGGATTACAGGTGAGCCCACTGCTCCCAACTCTCTTTTGCTTTCCTGCATAGCTGTGGGTAGTATGTTGAGTGTAGATCAGTCAGTTTCCTAGGGCAGGCTGACATGGTCTGGGCTGTTGGCTCTAGTTCTGGGGCAGAATGTCTCTATCCATCAGATTCAAACTCACCCTGTCCTGTGTGAACAAGCTGCTTGCCAACCAAGTGTCTGTTCAGGCACTAATTTCTGGCCGGGCCCTGGAAGTGAGGCAGGAGACTCAAGCTATGGGGTCAGGGAAATCTGAGAGGGGAGTTCGTGAATCATGCTGCCCAGCACATCCTCTGAGCCCCCACTGGGGCACATGGAGCTTCCATTTACTCTCTGACCAAGATGGCCTGCAACTGGCTACCTAGAGGGGGAATTGTAAGCTGAGTACAGGGCCCCTCCAGGCCACTGGGTCTGGCCACTGAGCAGGGGCCTGTCTCCAGGCCTGATTCTGATGTGACCTCTCCCAGCCTTTGTTGCCGTCATCCTCCCTGAGGATGATCACCTCAGGGACAGGAGCAGGTGCAACACCAGGCAAGCCTCGCTTTTCTTTCCATCGCCTCTCCTGACTTCAAAGCTTATTTTTCTTTTTGCACCAGAATTCATTTCCATTTTCATAGCCATTGAGAATTTAAAAGGTGGTAGCTTTGAATGGCGTGTTCTATTCCTGGACCTCATAGAAGAAAGTCTCCTATTCATCTAAAATGAGCAACACACTGCCTCCAAAAGGATGCTTAAAATATTAGTGGCACAAAAATCTAGTCATAGAACATTAATGCTTAAGAAAGCTCTTATTTGGAAGGTCGGGGCTTTTCTGTAAAAAAAAAAAAAAACAACAACAACAACAAGCAATTGTGATCTCATACCCCCGTGTTCATGACAGCATCCACAACAGCCTAGACATGCAAGCAACCATGTTTCCACCAAGGATGAATGGGTAAACAAAATATGACCTATGTACAATGGAGTATTACTCAGCCTTCAAAAAGAAGGAAATCTATGGGTGCAGTGGTGCATGCCTGCAATCCCAGAGGCTCAGGAGACTGAGGCAGGAGGATCATGAATTTAAAGGCAGCCTCAGCAATTTAGTAAGGCCCTAAGCAACTCAGTTAGACCCTGTCTCAAAATAAAATATAACAAAGAGCTGGGGATGTGGCTTAGTGGTAAAGCGCCCCTGAGTACCAAAAACAAAAGAAAAGAAAAAGAAAAAAAAGGAAGGAAATCTTGTCACATGATAAAATATGAATGAAAACCTCAAAGACATTATGCTAAGTGAAATAAACAAGTCACAAAGAAACAAACGCAGCCTGATTTCACTCAAGTGAGGTGTCTCGTTAGTTCACAACTTTGAGAAACAGAGCAAATTGGTCTTTATCAGGGGCTGGTGGGAGGGGCGATGGGGAGTCACTTAATGGAGCCAGAGTTTTAGTTTTGCAAGATTAAAAAGGTCCAGAATCCTGTTGTCCAACACATCAATAACACCTTGAGCTGTTGTTTTTTAAAATTTTTTTTGTTTTTTGTTTTTTTGGCACTGGGGATTAAACCCTGGTATGCTTTTATAACTGAGCCACATCACCAGCCCTTTTTATTTTTTATTTTGAGACAGGGTATCACTAAGTTGCTTAGGGCCTCACTAAGTTGCTGAGGCTGGCTTTGAACTTGCAATCTTCCTACCTCAGCCTCCTGAGTCACTTGGATCATAGGCATGAGCCTATATAAATTTCATATCTTATCAAGTGACCAACAGCTGCACACGGAGTTGCTTTCCTGTCATGGTGTTGTTTTTTTTTTTTTTTACATTCTCAATAATGCTCTAGGAGTCAGAGAGTGTCACTCCTCCCACCCCCAGCTAATCAGTCTCATGACTTGGTCCTGGGCACCACACATAAACACACATATAGTCGTCCTCTTTAGCCAGAGTTTCCATTTCCAAAGTTCTAGTCACCTGAGGCCCACAGAAGTCCAAAAATATTGAATGGAAAATTCCAGAAATAAAAAATTCACAAGTGTTAAGAATTGCATACTGACCCCCCCAGCAAATAAAAATAAATCAATAAATAAACAAAAGCAAAAACAAAATGGCATCATGTTTGGAGTAGCATGGTGAATTCTCTTCCTGTCCTCTCCATCCTGCCCGGGATGTGACTCATGCCTTTGTCCAGCACATCTATACACCACCCACCCAGCAGTCACTGCGTAGCCAACTTAGTTTACTGCACAGTATTATGATGCTTGTGTTGGAAGTTATCCTAATTTTACTTATTAAAACATAACAGTTGTGATGCTGGTAATTTAGTAAGTCAAAGAGAAATCATAAAGTGCATCCTTTAAGTGAAATGGTGAGCTGGGCACTGTGACACACACTTGTAATCCCAGAGACTCCAGAGGCTGAGGTAGGAGCATCACAAGTTCATGGCCATCCTGGGCAATTTAGTGAAACACTGTCTCAAAAAAGGGGCTGGGGGCTGGGAAAATATCTCAGTGGTAGAGCATCCCCGAGTTCAATCCCCAGGATCAGAAGAAGAAGAAGGAGAAGGAGAAGGAGAAGAAGAAGAAAGAAAAAAGATACACATATATTTTTCTGAGAAGCAAATATTGGTCACATTTTTTTCTAAGTCAGAAAGGACATATTGGCCAACAAATTTATTGTGGACAGCCATGTTTCAATAAGCTATTGAGAGATGGTGAGCACATCTGCCTGTTATTGCAGCATATTGTTATAATTGTTCTATCTTATTATTTGCTATTACTGGTATCTCTTCTGGTGCCTCATTTGTGAATTAAGCTTTATCATATACATGGGGGGGAAACATATTTAGGGTTGGCATTACCCCTGGTTTCAGGCATCCGCTGGGGGTCCTGGAACATATCCCCCCAGGGTAAGGGGACTCCTGGCCTCCATCTGCTCAGTCATAGAACAAATTGGCCTTTCCACCGGGTGACAAGTTAGGGCAGAGTATGGTGACTGTGCTGAGGGCACACGGTGACATTTTTCACCATGTCTACAAGTTTGCATTAGCTCAATCCAGCTAAAACCAGTACTTTCTAATGACAGTAGCCTGGTCTCCAGGGGTTATTTATGCCACCGTGGGAGCTGAGTAACTGCCAATTATTACTGAAGGGGAGAAGGTAAAGAACTTAAGCATGTTTTATGTCTTTACCCTGAAGGAGGACATCAGGCAAATGGGAAGGGATGGGCCCTGGTGAGCAGGACATTCAATCTCAATGTGTTGTGTACCCAGCTCACGAAGGCTGAATCCTGCCAACGCCGGTCCCTGGATTCACAGGGTTAGGAAGGCACAGTGCTGTCACAGGGCTCTGCTCCCAAAAGCGACGGAGGCATAATTACTCATTTACCTTGTTCGTGCCTGTTTTTATTGAGCTCCATTCTCCTCGTTCCTGGATCTGTTTACATCTTGTAAAAGCTACATTGCTGGGTTCTTTACGCACCTACTCAGTCGTCCTGCCATCCTCTGTCTTTATCCGTCCTTGGACTTAACAGGAATGGATCTCTATCCCAGGGGTTCTAATGAGTGCTCCGAGCCAGCTGATGGGAGGCGCTTGTCATGCCGTGCCAACCACAAACGATGTGATACCCAGGCAGCACCGCGCTATTGAGTTCTCTGGGTTCCCAGAGAGAAGATGGGAGTTAAGCACGGCAAGGGAGGGCCCAGGGCAGGCAAGAGGTCTGACAGGACGGCTGCCCAGCAGGATGGGGAGTGTGTTGAGCCACATGAATCCAAGTGGCCTCATCACCCGACTTCGTAACCTGGATCTGCTAACAGGCCCTTAGACAGAGGAACTCTGGATGGAGAACAGGACGAAGAACCGGATGCAGTCCAACTCTCCATTGCTGACAGTGACAGCCCTCATATGCTTCCGGCCTCTCCAGGGGTGGCTGCACACAGAGGGCAGCAGTCATGTCACTCTGTCAAACTCCATGCTTGTGGTGCTCTGTCACTTCATACTCTCAGCCAAAGGGCAAAGGTTTTCAGCAGGTCCTGTGCTGCCCTCTCTGGAGGAGCATAAAAAGGCCTAGAGATATTGGACGGGAAGGGCTTAGCCCTCATGGGAGCCCAGGAAGGACTGGGCACAGCCCACATGGTTTCCAGGCCCTTGGTCCACTTGCTCATCTAAAGGAAGCGGTACAGGTGCTGGGCATGGTGATGCATGTCTGCGGTCCCAGCTGGCTACTCAGGAGGCTGAGGCAGGAGGATGGCCTGAGCCCAAGAGTTCAAGGGCTCCTAGGCAGCACAGGGAGACCCATCTCAAAAACAAACAAACAAAAAAGTAGTACAGGATGACAGATTCTGTTATTCTTCAGCTAAACTCAGAGTCCTTGGGACCAAATTCCTAACTGAATCCTAGGGAGACGGGAAAGCACCCTCTTTGTGACACCCCTCCCCACCTAGTTGGTTTGATCTCATGCTTCAGCAGCAAGATTGCCAGCGGCTGCTAAAAGTGGACCAGTGTCCTGTGAATGCCACTGTTCTCACAGGACAGAGTCTTTTCACAGATCTGCTGGACATCCAGGTGGACCCTGATGCGTGGAGGACATAGCGCTTGCCTCCCTAAGCAAGGGTGTCTTCCGCCTGACAGAGACCAAGTGCTGGCCGGCTGAGCGCTTGCCAAGAGCTCCAGAGGAATTAGAGAAGCTGCTGTCAAGCACTGGGCTTTGCCTCTGCTAGGCCAGCAGTGGCCAGCTGAGGAGGGGGGAGGAGCTGGGGGAGGAGAGCAGAGCAACCGAAAGGTGTCCGTTGCTCCTTTCTGCCTGTGACCCAGACACCCACTGGCCAGGGCCTGCTAATTTACTGCCACAATTAGCGTCTGCTTCTGTAGTTACAGTCATTGGCAGAGAGGACACGGGAGTCCTTTCCAAAGCCCAGTCAAGGGAGCCACCACGCTGTGGGATGAGGGCTGGCAGGGGCTGCTGCCTAGGAGGTCTGCACCTGCCTCCTGCTGCCCTCCCTTTTGGGCACAAGCTCACTCCTCCCCTTCCAGAAGAACTCTCTAGATCTAACCATAGTGCTTTTGGAACGGCCAAACCAACCTGGCTCTGGCTGGCCTGGGGCTTGACTGTCAGCAACGGAAAAAGGACTCGTGGGCCAGAGAGAACACGGTGTGTGTAAGCAATCCTGAGATGAACTGAGTCACTCAGAGAAACCCGAGGATGGGACCCTTCATTTGAAAGTCAGACTCTAGAATAAACTGTTGGGCGTTTCATTTCCCTCAAAGACTAATGCTAGTGCCCACAGCAGGGGTGCTGACCAGCCAACCTTGGCTGGCTCACTGCCGAGCCTGGAAATCCTTGCAGGACCTCCATCCTCTCTATGCTGCTCGTTACCCATCCTGCCCCACACACTTCCTGGGAGCAGCTTCCCCAGCTACGCCAGAAACATGTCTTCCTTCCTGCAGATCTCTTCTGTCAGCTGTCTCCCGAACTCTCCCACCTGCGCTAGGCACTGCTTTGATCTAAGCTGCCTTTACTTTTTATTTTTCTTCAACATACATGTTCCCATTCTCCAGGCCGCTTAGAAGCTATGATCCTTTGCTCAGCCCAGCATTCAGCAAAGTGCCTTGCTTGAAGCAGGTATTCCCTAAGCCTTGCAAACTCCATGGAACCACCTCCCAGGGCCCAGAGGGCAAGGTGCATCTGAAGACTGTGGAGTGAGCGCCACCATTAGGTGTGGCAACCAGAGGTAATAAGTCCTTCTCCTCTGGGCGGGAGGCATGAGAATCGATTCTTTCTCAATTTCAAACTAATATTGGTGGAGAAAAGAAACAATGTTGCAATCCTAGCCAATATGCATAGATTGAAATAATGAACACTCCTAGCAGCCAACCAGTGGGAGTTATTCCACGAAAACTCTGCTGCTGCATCAGAATGGAGCTACCAGGGCTCAGGGCTTCAATATTTAATGTAGACATTGGAAGGGTAGCAGAGGGGCCTGGCCGGGAACACACATGGAGTCACTGGGAAATGGGATGAATATTACTTATTCAGAACCCACCCGGGATCCAAAACAAAGTTGGGAACAAACTGAGGACTTCACATTGTGATTCTTTATCCCATGTCCTCAGGGAGGGGCGCCTGGAATCCTGAAGAAGGGACCAGCAGAGCTCAGAAGAGAAACGCATTGGAAACCAAGAATGACATTTTTTGTTTTGTTTTGTTTGGGTTCAGGGCTGGGGATGCAACCCAGGGACTCGCACATACTAGGCAAGCACTGGACCACTGAGCTACACCCCAGCCCTTTTAAAATTTTTATTTTGAGACAAGGTCTCACTAAATTTTGAAGCTAGCTTTGAACTTGTGATCCTTCTCCTCCAAGCAGCTGGGATTTCAGGCTTGCATCTCCATACCCAGCTAAGAATGATATTTTTGATGTGTCAATGTTGTAAATCATATAGTGTGAGTATAATCACTTGGTGGAAAAAGGCTCCCAAGCCATGGCAAGAGTATCTGCCTGTCACTTACAAAGGCAAAAGGGATGGCCACAAATATCCCAAGTTAGTTCAAAATGATTTTCCTATTTCTTTCAATAAATGCAGCACAGAGATTTAAATTCAAAACAAAGTGCAATTTCCTACCTTCCCATTTCAGATAATCATCCGCACATCAACAAAACCGATCACACTCTGCATGTCAACAGTTCTGTGAACCAAGAGGTTTGCAGCCACCTCACTGGGGTTTAAAGTTTCAGGTGAATGCTGACAGCTCACAGCGTGCTTTCATGTCTACTTAGAAAAGTATGGAAGAAAATCAGGAAGAATCCAATCTCATGCCCATTATGCCATTTTTTGCCCTGGCTGCTCTATCTAAGACAACAGCTGGGCGTGTTTTCAACCATAGACCTTAAAAATAAGTAAAAATGATGTTTTCTCTCAGACAAAGGCCACTGCGCTGTTCACCTGTTCACATCAAAATCATCTGAGATTGACAGAAGGCGAGACCTCACTTCCTCTGATGACAATATCTTTGAGAGTTAAGAATCCAACAGAGGTGCCACACTGCAAACTAGACTGGATTTTTTAGATTTTCCAGTTTTTTCATTCAGGTGCATTTACTGCCAAGCTCCTAGATAGCCCTACATGTCCCCTGCTTGTCCTCAATTGTCACTGACCCCTGAGATATACCAGCCACAGCTCAGTCTGCAAGAGACCAAGTGTCTTTTCTGGAGGCCTCTGACTCTGACCACCTATGGGGCCAGAGGTTCTCTTGGGCAGAGAGTGTTTGGATCTGTTTCATAGATCAGGGAGCCAGGTGCGTGTGATACCTGAGGGTAAAGGAAATCCACACACAGTCTTGGCTGCTTGGCGTCAATAAAGGAATTCTTCCAAGGGAGGTTAAAAAACTCCTTGTGAAGGTCAGTGTCTTTACCACATTCTCAATGCTGGATCATTTTTCACTTTTCTCATTCTGTGTTTGCATTTCAAGTTACAAGCAGAAATCTGTACGGACAATCATTCGCAACACAGACCCAGGTCCTGCATTGCTGGGAACCCGAGAGGCATTAAACAAAGGGTTTTCCAAGACAGGTCTTTTCTGACAATATTTAGAAAGATATTGAAATAGAAGTCCTTGCACTAGCTTATTATCAAAAGATGGAGTGAGCGGGTGTCACGTGACCCCGATCCTGCCATAAAAGGGGTCCCATATGCTGGATAACATCACAGCACAAAATTAAGAGATGGAACAAGAGTATTTTAGGTCATCTCTATTCTGTTCAGCTGCTTCCCACTCGCTTGGGAACCTGGGCAGTTTATTTTTTATTCCACGGGGCTTACTTACAAATGTATCATGAGGCAAATCATACTCTGCATCTCCTGTAGTTTATCTTATAATTACTTTCTGGAATTAAAAACTCTAGCTGTCTTTGTGTCTATGAAATATTTATGCCCTGCATCACATGTCCAGGGCAATCCAGAGTTTGATTTCTGTTGGCAGTCCCCCTTAGTGACTGTCAGATTCACTGCGCTGGAGCCCAGGACTGTAGCGGAGGAACGCATCCAGCAGAAAACGAAGGACTTCTACAGCCCACTCGCCCAGCAGGAAGCAAGACTCCGTTCATTAGGAAGCAAGTGCTTCAGGAAGGATTCCAGGAGGAACATGGAGCTGAACAGTTTATGGTCTCCCTACATTCATTATGAGCTATAATCTGCAAGCACATAGGCAGCCACTCAGAATTTAAAGTGACATACCGCTTCATTTTGAGGCTGCCTGAGACATTTCTGGTCTTATTGTTCTCCCCGAAGTCCTTGTGGTAAAGCCCTGATGCCACCTATTTTTGCCACTTAAAGTGCATCAGCATCACGTACACTTATTGTCCTTATTGTCCTCAGGGGCCTTATAGTCTAATTCCAAGAAAGTGTCACCAAGACAGAGCAGATGCCATGAACCAGAATGAAAGGAACACATTCCACCATTTACCCCTCCTTCAGCCCTAATCTGACCTTGACTGCCACACTATGTGATTAGTCATTTTTCGTGTTCAACAAGTATTGCCAGTCCTCCCCTTCTGGGCACACACTAGGACCAGGACCATGTGCCAGTGGCCATTGAGCTGTGAGTAGAAGCCACCTGTGAAAGCTGAGGCCTCTAGAGCCAGGCTGCCAGCAGTGCTCTCCGAGCAGCGTTTCCACCCTCCCCGGCACTGGAGGGAGGCACGAGCAGAGTTGAGTAAGAACAGAGCGTGGCCGTTTCCAGCCAGGAATCTTTGATGCTGGGATCACACAGAGTAACCCAGCCCGTCCTGGCACTACAGCACTAAGGAAATGACTTTCCCTGAAGTCATAAAAACCTTCTGGCCAAACGTCTTAAAGGGTTTTCAGTTCTCTTCTCTCATGATTAGCAGAGTATTGTCCACTTTGGTCACTTACCTGCTGGTCCCCCCCTTGACAGTCACCCGCCTCCTTTCCTCATCTCTTAGGATTCTCTTCTGTCTCCTCTTCCTCCTACCCTCCCCTGCAGGCGTCCTCAGGCTCAGTTCTGACTGTCTTAATCTCTTTCTGGCGACTTCATCTGTTGTTTTGGTTTTAAAGATTATTCCAATTCTAGTTCTGTGTCTTTCCTATTCTTACAACTTCTCCAAAATCCAACATGGCCTCAGACAGACCTACATTATCTTGTTAACATGGCCCGTGGTCACCTCCCTAGCCTTGCCAGTTCTGTTCTCCAAGCCTGAAGCTGGGCTTTCCCCGCTCTCGGTCCCTCATGCCCCACCAGTCAAGAAGTTCTACTGACTTTGTTTCCTAACTGCTCCCTGAACCTCTGCTCTACCTTCCACCTCCACCTCACTGGTTTCCTCAGCAACATGGACTACATTAACAGTCAGCTCCTCAGAACCTGCCCCAAACATCCGGCAATTCACTCTGATTTCTCTCCCCAAACGTCGGTCTTACAGACCAAGTTATTGAACAACAATCTGTCTCCAAAACCAATCAATCAAATGAGCTCAGATTTATCTGCTTCATATTCTAGGTCTCAACTTTATCTAGGTATCTTGATCTCAAAATTTGCACTTGATTTTTCAATCTTTTTATCTCTCCATCCCTGAACTGCCAACTCACTACTGATATAGACAACTATATTTTGTTATTCCAGCATTCCTGTCCCTCTTCCTCCCTTCCCCCACCCACAGGTCCCTCCTTCATCTGTCAGTGGCACTATACTTCAGAAGCACTACCTCTCCGCTGTATTATGTGATTCTAGCAGGGCCAACATCAGTGTCCACATCAAATGGACTGAAGAGTACTGTGACATTACATCCTTTCTCAGGAGAGTCCCAGTTTTTGTCTATTGTTCCACCCAAAGCATCAATGGCATCCAATTTTCATTCTTTGAAGTGTCTCAGATAGGCTCCTGAGTAGTCACCCCAAATACGACTCAAGAAAACCATAAAAGAGTCCCTTGTGGACTTGACACAGACTTTGGGGGAAATGCTCAGAGGTGAGGATACCAAAGGACCTCACTGAAATTCTTGGATCCAGATGCATCTGAAATTTAGGAGCCAGTATTCCCCTTTCGGAAAATTCTATTTTGAATTGGGTTCTTGTCACTTGTCATCAGGAGTCCAGGCCGATATAACCTTGGCTTCAGCAGTCTCCCCCAGTTCCCTCACCTAGTCCAATTTCCATCTTTGAGGCCTACCAGATCATCCTCCTTTGTGAAACCTTAGACACTCTGTCCAACGTTACCAGACCTTCTCTGGGAAGTTACTCTCTGAATTCATGATGACAGTCTCTGCCCTGCGACCTGATAAACACAGTGTTTACTTATAGTGGCACCCTCTCCTCCACAAAAAAAAATCTGAACTGGGCTTCTCCAGAAATCTCCACCATGGTTGATTTTAGGACTGTCAGCAAAAGAGTCTCTACAAAAGAGTTTAATGTAGATAAGCTTCCTATTTTCATGTTGCCCTAGTTTACTTGGCTACTAGCCTGCAAGAAATTGGCACTCCAGGATCTTTTCAC
The DNA here is from genome assembly GCF_048772815.1 of Callospermophilus lateralis. Classification (NCBI taxonomy): domain Eukaryota; kingdom Metazoa; phylum Chordata; class Mammalia; order Rodentia; family Sciuridae; genus Callospermophilus; species Callospermophilus lateralis. Next base: position 37,756,401 of record NC_135323.1, read on the forward strand.
CCCCTTGCTAGTTTTTCACAAACATTTATCCAGTAGAGTAGTTTGTAGAAATGTGTAAACAAGGCCTCTGGCCTTGAGCTGGGCTTCACAGAGATGTCTACATTTCTAAGATAAGGGAAGTTACCAATTGGGCTCCAGAGTAACAGCTGGCAGGGGGAGGAAAGAAAGGGGAGAAGAAGCTCTCCCCTTCTCAGGTGTTGTCCTTGAAGAGTTAACTTGCCCAGAACAGTGGAAGAAACAACTGCTTTTATGTGAACTTCTGCAGACTGTGAACTTCTGAGCCCCTCCCCTTACATGCTGGGTATAAAAATTCTAAAACTACCTGAACTTGGGGTTCAGGGGATTGATTGATTACAGCAAAAGCTGTGCCCTCTGAGCCTGACTGCAGCCAAATAAAACTGTTTCCTGCTGTCTTCAGTGCCTTGTCTCGTCTGTCCCTACAACATACTTATTGTCCAAGACTGTAAGCTCCTAGGAAGAGACAGGGATCCAACATTATCTTGTTCCTTAAGGCCTAATGGGGTGTGCACAGCAAGTACCCAATAAAATATTTGTGAAGGATATAATTATAAATGTAAAAGCAATATTGACCATGCATCCAAAGCAGAAAACTGTCAGTGGGCAGTCTCTCCTGTTTATCCAAGCTGCATGGGGACAAACATCCAACTTTCCTTAGGTGTGCAGCTATGCCTGACACCCAGCTGTGTTCCCATCCTCACACTCCACCTCATTTCAGTCTGACTCCTGCTTCCACCTATAAGATTATTCTCCAAGTACTGGTCACCTCCCTGCCTAAATCCAACAGACCCTATCCATCCTCATCTCACTCTGGGCAGTTCATTGATTCTCCTTCTAGAAAGCGCTCTTCCTTGACTTTCACTCCCTTCTTATTTCCCTCCTAAGTTCTTTAGTGGATCATTCTCCATTGCCAGGCCGGTTCATCTTCTTTTGATCTTTGAATATTGTTTTTCCCATGGCTTTGTGCCTGGACTGTTCTCCACAAGCACCCCTTTCTCTAAGAAATCTCATCAACACTTAAGCACACAGTCACATATTTATGTTGATGACTTTTTACTATTTCCTGAATTTAGACCTCTCATCCTAGTTACACACTCATGTATCCAATTGTTGGCTAATTTTCCACATCTGTCTCATAGCTGGTATGTACTAAGCTGAAATAAACTTTCTTCACTACACATTAAGAATCCTTCTGACTGCAAATATTAGAAAACACCACCCTGGATGCCTTAGACAACATGAACATGTTTATCTCCTGTTAAAGAGGCAACCACTGTTGTTTAGCACTCAACAATGTCATCAGCAACCTAGGTCCTTCCTTCCTGCTCTGCCACATTAGCAACTTGATTTGGCTCTAGCTTAGTCAGCCCTCAGATCAGCAAGAGAGTGAGAAACTGATGTGAGAAACCAGCTTATACCTCAAGGCCTGTCCTAAGGAAAGGTGTGTGACCCTTGTCCTGGGAAAAACCCACAGAGCACTCCTAACACATACCCATCCTGCTCAGTTGTTTATCTGCAAATAACAGAGGAGATCTGCGGCGCCAGGTTTCCCTGACTCAGTTAGGCTAGGTGAAGACCCATAGCAACCCCCTAGCAACCACCAATCAGCATGAGACAGGGAAAATACCTGGGATGCCAGATGACCCCCAATAGTCTATGGTGGTTGATAACATGTTGGGAAACCATATAGTTTAGCACATACACCCCTCGTGGCCTAAACCAATCAGTTCAAAGGAATCCCCCTCTTGAATTAACCAATCACTACTCCCCAACTTGTTCCTGCCTGTGAATGTGCTAATCAATGTTGAGTTGTTTAATTTTCCCGTGGTATGGAATGATTTGCTGTGTGATGTTGTGACGCATAGAGTATCCCCCCAAAACTTATAAAATCTCACTGAACAAAGGACCAGGACTCACTCCCTGGAACCACTGAGTTGGAAGGTAGTGAGTCCAGGCTCCAGCTTGCAATAAAGACTCTTGTGTGTTTACATGGGATTGGGCTCCTGGAGGCCTATTGGGGTCCCACGAATCTGGCATTACAAGAGCTAAAATTTTCAAGTGCTATAGAAGAGGGCCATGTCCTGATGGGTATTATTTTTAAGAAGGAAATCTCTTTCCAGAAGCCTCGTGCCACAAAGACAGGACCACATGTTCCCAGGATGCTGGTCATGAGCCCACTGCTAATCAATCAACCATTTTTGTTAAATGAGGTGTCCTTCAACACACACACACACACACACACACACACACACACAGTGTTAACAATGGGCTCAGGGAGACATGACTCTGTATTTCCTTGGAATATTGCTGAATCATTCCTCAGCTCTTCTGTTTGCTGGGTATTTACAGAATGCAACTTCTAAGAAGGAACCATATCTATACATCTATACAAACACACAGATCTATGTACATACATATCTATATACCTATATATATGTGTGCATATATATATAGGTATTTGTCGAGGGGACAGGGTACAATGTAGGAAGCGCGGTGACATGCTGAAATCCGGACTCCAGGTGCGCAGTTCCCTGCTTGCTTCCCCAGAATTCGATGTCACTGCCAAGCGCATGCCTGCCGGAAACGGAGGCTTAGGCCCCCCGACGACCTGACGCTGGGGTCCAGCGGCCTGAACCCAGCTCCCCGAGGCCGTCCTGGCCACCGCTCACAACTAGGCCCCAGACCCAGCAGCGCCCGCCGCCTCACGGTGACTCAGCCGCACACCTCTAGACGCTGCGAGGCTGTTCGAGAAGGAAGGCGGAGGGCGGGGAGTGCGCGGGCCAATGGGGTTGCCCCGATGGCCGCTGACGTCGTCGTAGCGTGGCGGGATTGCTGGCCTGCGAATGACGTCGTCGGGGCGCGCCGGGAACGCCCGGGCTGGGCGGCTCACTGACGCGACAGCTGCGGATAAATGGACCTGATTGTGGGCCGCGGCGATGTTGTTCTCCCGGTGGAAGTCGATGGGCCTTGGGCACCCTGGAGTGTTTCCCGGTGTCATCCTTCTTGCTACCTTGATCCTCCTGGCTGGCCACGGACAACGTCACTGTTTTTCTGTCTCCGCCATCACCTACTGGCCTCAACTGCCTTGGTCCCCGACGAGATCCAGGTACCGGGATGGGCCAGTGAGGGGTCGGGGCCTGCCCGGGGTACATGGAGCTGGGCCAGAGCCCGAGTGGGGTTCGTAAACCAACCCTCCAGCGGTGCTTGCGTTTCCTTGTTGTCAGCCCCAGCCTGTAGGAACAAGGCTTCACTATCACAGCACAGTGATTCCCCGCCTTCCAGGCATCCTCAGACCAGTGCAGTGGTCAAGAATAAATCATTTTGGAAACCAGATCGGGTTCTGGTCACGAGTCTGAATAACGGCAACAAAAAATCCTGGGACACCTGGTCTGTAAAAGATGAGCATAATCAACACGAATCTGCCCTTGGGAACTGTAGTGGTTTGGGAAAGGGAGAGTAGAGGACGTTTCACCTAGACAGGAGCTGGCAAGAGTGTTAGAGATAACTCTTTAGAGGATATGGCATTTTAAACAGAGGTCCCAAAGGGCTGAGCAGGGACAAGAACCTTCCAGGCACAGGACAGCTTAAGAGGGGACTCCAGAAGAGTGGAAAGAGCTGATGGTAAAATCTGGAAGAATATCTTTGGTAATTTGAATTCTGGGAGGGACAAGAGCTGTGAGAAGTTGGGTGGATGTAGGTCATGGAAGCATCCTGTGGACCCCTATGTAGTCTTAAGTCCTCTCTCCAGTGCAGCAACTTCATTGGTTATCTACCCGTTTTTCATGGTGAGTTAAGCGCTGGCACCTCTCCCTAATCAACTCTGGGCTAGTTATGTCCTTAAGGAATAAGCTCAAAGTAAAACTCAATGCATCAGGGAGAGAGAGGGAGACAAGGGACAGAGTTAAATCTTCTCTGGATAGTGTAGTCAGCTAATGTGATTTAGCACCTGGTAACAGAGTTTTGTTTATGTCAACAAGTATATTCAGTAAGTGAAATTGTGACTTAAAGTCTATCAGGACTGAAATTTTCCCAGCAACTGTGTGAATTGAACATGAGAAGCTCCTTTCAGCATGAATTGAAAGGTGATTTAGTGAAAACCCAAAGTCTGGTGAGCTTCATAAACTAGGGATTAAAAGGACTAAAAAGCACCATATCTCTGCTCATGGAGTTGGTTCTGAGGCTGGTATTGGTACTAAAACTCCAGTTTTTCTTTTGGCTGAAAGTCAACAAGAATTTGTGATACTTCAGTCTTGCGCAAGGGCCCAGGATGACTTGGACATTTAGTGCTCCCTAAGAGGATGTCTGTTTGCTTTTAGTAGCTGATATAAATCCTGGAGATTAACTCAAAGCCTTCATTTCTCTCCTAATTTCTAATTCTCCTAGGTGATTGACTGCATTTTTAACACTTTTCATAATGGAGTTTCCTGATTTGGGGAAGCATTGTTCAGAAAAGACTTGCAAGCAACTAGGTAAGCACTTTTAAGAGCTTATTTTTTCATAGAAAATGGTATTTTGTTGGCTGTTTTGTGTGTCTTGTTTTGTTTCTTGAGATGGGGGTCTTGCTTTGTTGCCCAGACTGGCCTCATACTTGCCATCCTCTGCCTCAGTCTTGCAAATAGCTGGAATTACAGGTGTGCCCCATGGCCCCTCTTGATTGCCTGATAATTCTTTATGGCATATCAGTATTGGGACTCTAGCAAGGTGTAGGTTCTATTCAACATTATTACTGAGTACCTTCATATGCCAGCATCAAGTGGATGTAAGTTTGCTGCTAAAATAACTGTGATGCCCTGGATGAGGCTGCGCATGCCTGCAATTTCAGTGGCTCAGGAGGTTGAAGCAGGAAGGTCACAAGTTCAAAGCCAGCCTCAGCAACTTAGTGAGACCCTGACTTAAAATAAAACCCAAAAAAGGACTAGGGATGTGGCTCAGTGGTTAAGTACCCCTGGGTTTAATCCCTGGTACCAAAAAATAAAATAATTGTGATGCCGCTTGAAATGGGATCTCTCTTAAAAGAGCCTGATAGATCCTTAAATGTCATTTGATGTTGTTAAATACAAAACCCTAAAGTTGTTTTCTCACATGTGATAGCTTATAGATATATTTATCTCATAGGCACGAAACACTTAGTGTAGGTAAGTATCTGCTTAGTATTAACTTTAATTATTTTGTTCTAATCCTTAGAAGTCTTTACCGTTTTGTTTATATTTTTTAGATTTTCTTCCACTAAAGTGTGATGCATGTAACCAAGATTTCTGTAAAGATCATTTTACCTATGCTGGCCATAAGTGTCCTTTTGCATTCAAGAAGGTAATTCATCACACTCTGTTCAGAAGGTTCTAATCTGTACTGTCTATAGCTTCACTGTCCACTATAGCAGACACTAGCTACAGGTGGCCACTTAAGGAAAATTATATAAAGTTTAAAATCAGTCAACTGCACCAGCCATATTTCAAGTGTTCAGTGACCACATGTGGCCTGTGACCTCTGTATTGAACAGCACAAGTAAGGAGTGTTTCCACTATGACAGAAAGTTCTGCTGGACAATACGGCTCTAAAGTTTCTGAGATTTTATTTTTTAGGACTTTTGGAATCAAATTGTTGTGGCTGTGAACCACAGACCATAAACAAGGTTAAAATAAATGCAAGGATGGTGTTTGTCTAGGCATAGGGTAGGTTTGCAAATCAGGAGATAAGTTGATTAGCAACCAACCCAGTGCCCCCTCAAGGTAGGAGGACTTGGCTTTTAAAGGAGGAAGAGGGACAGTGAGATGAGGTGAAATAACCTGTTGTAAATAATTTCCATTTAGCCCTACTGGCTACACAAGTTGTTTGGAATAGATTTAGATGGATGCTGAATCTTTTTGTGCATAAAGTTCTACTAGATTGGTTGCAAGAGGATCATCAGTAGGTGATAAGTCTTTTGGTATAGTTGGAATGTCAGTAGGAGCCCTGTGGTTGGAAGCCATCACAATCTGTCTTGAAAGCACGTTCTTCCCATATGGTGTCTTTTTTTGTGTCTGGGAGGCAGACTGCAGTGCTCTATCTGATCTTGGAGGCTGCAGGGAAACTTTCCTCCCTCTTGGCCCAGCTGCAGCTGCCTTAACTTTTATACACACAACCTCACTTTCAGAGCCCACTTTTCACCTTAAAGTACGTGGTTCCTTTGATCCATTGCATCAAGAGAACACAGCTGTGCCCGGTTCTGAGGAGTGGTCAGGATGCCAGACCTTAATGTTTCAGAGCTTGATGTGCAGTCTAATCAGGAAGGTGTGAAAAGTGCTTATTCATCTGGGCTCCTGCAGCCTTTTTATATTTTTAGGTGTTTCAAATAGTACACATAGAAACAGACATCTGTGGCTTCAGACTTTTGAATTTGGCTTTTCAGGTGGTTTCCAGCCTGTGGTCACTTTGTTTCTGGGTGGTTAACAGTTGGTTTCAGTGAACTCTGCCACTTCACCCTAGTGGCAGATGGAATGTGGGTAACTTGGAATCACATGCTTTGAACAGGATTGGCCCCTCCACCCTCTCTGGGTCATCAAGGCAGGTGGGAGAGTGACTCACCTCCTGTGTTTACCAGGCCCTGATGACTAGACCAGCTATCCTGTTCATGTTCAGCTGGGTCTTCCCAGGTCCCCCTGTGGGAGGAGTTTGGCTGACAATCACCTGGTAATGCCAGCAGACTTGCCAACTGAGGAACACCTGAGACTTTCAGCTCCACCCACAGACTGCAAGCCCCACAGTTTGATTACTGCCACTTTTCTGATGTAATGGCCACCTAATTTTTCTCATGACCCATTCCCTCAACTCCTGTCCTGGGTAGGGTTTTTTGTTTTTTTTTTTTTTTTGGTATTGGGGATTTAACACACGAGTGCTTTATCATTGAACCACACATCCCCAGCCCTTTTTATTTATTTATTAATTTTTTGGGTACTGGGGTTTGAACCCAGGGCTGCTTAACCACAGAATCACTTCCCCAGCCTGAAGTTGCTCAGAGCCTTGCTAAGTTGGTGAGACTGGTTTTGAACTTGTGATCCTCCTGTTTCAGGCTGCTGGGATGCAGGTGTGTCGCCACACCCAATTGCTCTTTTTATTTTTTATTTTTAGACGGAGTCTCACGAAGTTGCTTAGGGCTGTGCTAAATTGCTGAGGCTTGCCTCCAACTTGGGATCCTCCTGCCTTGGTCTCCTGAGTCACTGGGATTACAGATGTGCACCACCATGCCTGACCTAGCTTAGGGTTTTAACCATCCTGGGCAATCAACTTCTGAATGCATCCCTTCAGAACCCTTGGTGCCTTGGGCTTGTGGTGATTATGGGTCGAGCACTCTGCCTCAGTGTGTGTCCTCTGTTCACTTACGAGGACATGTAAAGCCATGTTGGAAGACTTTACAAAGGATCACAGAAGGGGTGTACACTTGAAGTGAGCTAGAGGACTTTTTGCTTAGTGTTTTCTCCTATCATCTCTGCTCTGAAGATGTAGGGCAGGTCCTCTCACCAGGATGTGCTGGACACACAGCCTTGCTGTCCTGAGACCTCATTTGATCTCCCCAGCTTCCTTCCCTGATCCTCTTACTCAGGGAGGATTCTTTCCCTAGTTGGTTGATAGTCCTTTGTTTGGATTCTACTTGTCTCCCCAGGAGGCAGTTGGCCCTCTGGCTCCAGGGCTGCCTGTTAACCTGCTGTCCAGCAGTGCCCGGTTCTCAGGAGTGGTCAGGATGCCAGTTTGTGTGCTCTGCTTATGCTTCACCTTTTCCTTGTGTGGATCTCAGATGTCATCTCACATTCTTTATCTTTAGGATGTCAAGGTCCCTGTGTGTCCACTTTGCAATGTCCCCATCCCTGTAAAAAGGGGAGAGATACCAGATGTGGTGGTGGGAGAGCACATTGACAAAGACTGTGCATATCATCCTGGGAAAAAGAAAGAGAAGGTAAGGACAAGTTCTGGGTCAGTCTGTGACCTGAGAATGTTGGTTTTTCCTTAGGGGGAAGATCAGTTTTCAACTGTGAAAAATTAGTCCTCATGATTTATGTGCAAAATAAATCCCTTAGTGATAAATGATTGTTTTCTTATGCTGTGAATGCCCTGAGTTTTGAGTTATGGAAATAGTTCCTAAACACAAGGGCTTCTAGGTTAGAGCCTTCTTCACTTACAGGAATAAACTAGAGTTTCTGATGAGGAGTTAATGAGTAGAACCACTGAGTTAATGCAATTATTGCACATTTATTTTCTAAGCTCCTAGGAGCAGGTAAAAGGTTATAAAATTCAGACATTCAGTGTTTTGATTTTTTACAGTGTTGGGGATGAAACCTAGGACTTTGCACCTGCTAGGCAAGCTTTACCACTAAGCCATGTCCCCAGCTCCAGACATTGTGTTCTTGGTTTGGTGGCATCAGTATTTTATTGAAGCTGTTTATCTGCTCCCTTAGGGGAAGTGTGTGGGAATGACAGCAGCCCTGTTCCGCGGGCAGGATGTTCACGCTCACAGGTCCTGCTTGCTTATTTGTGCTAACTCCTTTTTCTGCTCATGACTGTTCCACCTGGACCTGTCTTGCTTGCTCTTCAGTTTTATCTGTTATCTGTGTACTGCATTGTGTACTGAGGATGTAGCCCTTATCTGCTCTTCTGTCATTGGTGCACACATTTCCTTCTGGCTCTGTCCTCCCAGTGCAGTTGGAGGTGCTTGGGTGGCGTCTAGGCCTCTGTTAATTGGGCGACAACAGCCCTGAGAGCCCACGTGCTGAGCTTTTCCCTCCCTGACCCTCTGGGGGCCAGTTTCCACCCTGACCCAGTTTTTCCCCAGCATCTTGAAGGATCTTCTCTATGCTGGGTACAGAGTGGACCCTCCCACTGGAAACTCCATCCCCATGGTTCTGGAATGTTCTTTTGGTCTCTGGTTTCCATTCTCTCCTTTCTTCTATCTGGATTCCTGGTACTTTGGCGCAGGAGCCCTGATAGGTTCTTCCTGTTGGATCTGTCCTTAGACTGTGCTTCCTTACCTGCCCTTTCTGCGTGTCACAGTAAGTGTTCTCAAGTGTCTGCTCTGCAGCAGGCTGCTCAGAAGTGCAGAACGGACTCAGCCTTCACCTTGGGTCATCTTCCTGGTCCACTCCCTCAGGAAGCCCCTGAGGTCCAAGTCTTTCAGTTTTTCTTTGGGGCTAATGGGATTCCCCAGCGGTGTCCCTCAAGTTGCAAGGAGGATGTGCTCATGGCCTCCAGAGTCCTAGGAGCCCAGGGTCTGAGTGGCACCTCAACCTACTATTGCTCTCCCCTCCTTCCCTGTCCTCCTCCCCATGCTGCACTCCCCAGGCCCCCAGCCCCCCTCAACCCTCGTCTGTGGGAGAGGTCGTGGGGTCTGCTTCTAAACAGGCCCGCAGCCACTGTGTTGTGGTCCCACTGCCCCAGTTCCTGGGGTTTTATCCCATGAGTAGGGTTTCTCCATGGTCTTCTCCTAGCTGACAGCTGATCTTTTCTTCCTGCCAAGTCTGTCACTATTCTTCTGTGTGTGCTTTAGCTTCTAAAATCTTACAGCTGTTTTCTTTTTCTTCTTTGCTCTTGTGGGTTTATCCCTTTCTGAAAACCTCTCTGTCAGTTCTCTAGTATTTCAGGAAGGGCAGAACCAACCTCTGTAGGGATCCGCTCCTTAGCCAGGTAGGGGGTGAAGAGGCTGGCTTCATCAAGCCTTCTCCAGGCTGCCTGACTCCTGGATTGCAGACCACCCCCCAGTCTGGGCTGGCTGGCTGGCAGTGTACCTTTCCTCCCCGGGAGGCTCATTCAGGTGGTTTTCATGCACCTGTTTTCTTGGGTGCATGGCCCCACCCTGTTTTGCTGTTCTCCAAACAAGTATTTTCTTCTAGGTTTATCTTCTAGGGAATTGGCATTTGTCTCACTTTAATCAGTTTCTAGGTATAGACCCTGATTTTTCGTTAATAACTGTGTAAAACAGTGCATTTCACTAAATACCTCACAATTACACTATCATAAGTAAATGTAAAGCCCTTTAGCTCTTGCTTACTGTTTTCAATTTTAAACATAAAGAAATGGAATTTGCATTCCTTTGTCTTCACACAAAACCCTGTATATGGAAGCAGGAGCGTGTTGCGGCCCCGTTCCTCGCCTGGTCACTCCCCTGTGGCTGTGTACCCACTGCAGGCCTCATCTCCACCCCACCGACCTCTCCCAAATCGGGAGAGGAGCTCCTCTCATTCCAGGCTCAGCTCAGAATTACCCCCCAAGTCTCCCCTGCCCATCCTGCTCTGGCACGGCTGTGCCTGCCTTTGCAGATGGGGCTTTTACAGGTGCTTGCTGCATGGCCCTCAAGCTGCCTGCCTGCCCCTCTTTACCAGAGGCTGCTCTCAGGCTGCTGGAATCCTCCCCTTCAGTTATCTTCTTAATTCACAGGCAGTCAAAAGTATCAACACTTGTCCCTCCTTTAAAAATAAACACAGTGATCAGTAGGTGTGGAGGATATAGGCATTCCACCCTGGCCCCTCGTGGGGACAGCCTCTGCTGACCCAGTGCTTCCAAGAGCAGTTGCTTGGCCTCCTTTCCCCCTTTGGTCTTTTCTTCCTAGTCTTCTGGGGACAGCTTCTGGCCATCTTCACCTGATCCCCAATTTTGCCAATTCCTTAATCTATGTTTGTCTTTCCACGTAACACTAAGGTGTCTCCCTAGGACCTGGATGTCTTCATCCACGTGGCCAAGACCTGTTTCTAGTTGAGTGCGTGGTGCTGCTGGGGGCTGTTCAAGCCCTGCTCTCAGAATTGCTTTTCTCTCCCAGGTCTTCACGTACCGATGCTCAAAAGAAGGATGTAAAAAGAAGGAGATGTTGCCTCTGGCTTGTGTGCAGTGCCAACGCAGCTTCTGCATCCAGCACAGACACCCACTGGACCACAGCTGCAGAGCCAGGTGAGGAGAGGCACCTGGGTGTGGCAGGAGGAAAACCAGCTTGAACCCTGGGGTGGAGTGGGGGACAAGTTGCTGAGCTGAAGCATCCATTGTACACTTGGGGGCTGTGATAAAATTGGATCCTGAGTTAAAGTAGGAAGCTAGCTACATTAGTTTCTTGTGACTTTTGTAACAAGGTTCGAATACCCGTGGCCTCAACAATAGGAGTTTATTCTTTTCACCTGTCTGGAGGCTGGAAGGCCAAAATAGAGATGGGCAGGCCGGCTGTGGCTGAGGGCGGAGGGCTGATCTGTTCCAGGCCTCCCCCAGCTTCTCTTGATTTGCCGCAGTCTCTGGTGAGCCTAGACATGGGGATGCATCACTGAGATCTCTGTCTTCCCAGCGTGTTCCCCTGTGGACAGCTGGGTCCCGTCTTCCACTTTTTGTGAGGAAGTCATGTGGACCCACTCTTTCAGCCTCTCCTGAACTTGCTCACTTTGTGAAGACCCTGTCTCTGAATGAGGTCACATTCTGAGGCCCCAGGGGTTAGGGCTTCAGCAGGTGTTTGGGGGACACTGTTCACCCCATAGTGCTAGCATCTTTCTCCACAGCAGCCTTGGGCCGCACTTGCTGTTAAATGAAAGGGGAGTGTTGTTGCTTTCCGTTGCGCTCTAGTGCTCCCTGTGTTGTCCATGCCTGAGCCTGGTGAATGAGAAGGGCTGAACACGTGTCTCACCTCTCCCTAGGTGCTCAGCAACCAGTGCTTCTGAGTCTAAGCCGTCCTCCAGTTGGCTGGCCCAGCAACTCGGGTCAGTATGTTTATCTTGGGTGTCGAATAGTTGTAGTACAACTACAGCCAACCCTGTGACCTGACATGCTTCCCCAGGAAGGTGAACTTGAGTCCCAAGTTATAAGCACAGTCCCTTCTAGGTCACAGCAGGCCATAGCATAACTGCTTCTGGGACATCTTACTTGGGATCCAAGACTCTTTTGAAAGATCAGCCACTTTGAGGTAATCAGGAGGCATCTAAAATAGTCGTTTCTTTCTGTTCTCTTCTAGGTGGAAAACAAAATGACAACACGACAGTATCTGGTGTTGGCATTGCACCTGAAATCATTCCATGTACAGTTAACTTTGCAGATGACTAATGTACTAGTATCTTTTTACTTCCCAGGACAAGCAGTCAAACTTTATTAAACATTTCCAATAAAGCATTCAAATTGTTTGGCAAAATAAATAATCAGAGAGATTGATGCTCCAAGGCAGGTTATGTCACCACAGCAACAAAATTTGGTGACTTCAAAGCGAGATCTGAGTAAGCTGTATTGTATGGGCAGTGAACTGGTTCAAGATCCAGTCTTTGGAAAGTTTCCAGCATGTAAACAACAGACAGCTGACCATAGGTCTGGGTCTTGCCCATGTGGCTTCTGTAAAGTGGTGTCTGTCTGAACCTAGGAAGCAGGATGCATTATTAAGGGTCCTTGTCCAGGCTGTCCCTCAGTCCATGAGAGAATGTATCAGGGCCGGACTGGTCTTGAGGGAGGGCATGCTGTGTGCCACAGCTGACTTCTTAAACCAGATGACAGCTAGCCTGTGAGATGGCTTATTTGTATCTGGGTTTGCTGTCAACTGCAAGAAAAAAGTCATAAAATGCTAGCAGTGTCTGGTGTTGAAGTGATAGAAACTTCCAGAAGCAATTTAAAACCATGATAGCAGGCAGAGGGCTTCTTTGAGTACTGGAGGTTATAGGGGCTAGTTTTATGATTTTGAGGCGGAAGGAGCTAAAACTTCTAAGTTTAAGAACCGTCCAGTTCAGTTGTTAGAAAACCTTGATGTATGTTGGGAACTTGGGTATGTGAACCAATTTTGTAACTGCAGATTTGGGTGGGGATGCGGGGTAGGGGTTTAATGCACAGTCTTGAACATGCTAAGCATGTGTTGTAGAATAAAGTTCTTGTAAAATCTAAATACAAATCACTGTTGAAAACTGAATGTTCACATTAAGGTGTATCCAGATTGAGAACCAAAGAACACCAGGATTTGAAGACAATATTAAAATGTAACTGTAATTTTAAAAACATTGTTTACATGTTGAAATGATGTCTTAGGTATGATTGATTAATAAAACATGAAGATTAGTTTCATCTGTTTCTGATTTGTTTGAGGCTACTTTAAATTTAAAAACTTAGGTAGGTGGCTTGTGTTACACTGTCATTGGACAGTGCTATTCCTGAGCATCTAGACTAAAGGACAAAACATTACAGGTACAAGAACAGAGGACACAGAGACAAACCCACATAAATACGGTTATGTCATACTAGACAAAGGTGCCAGAAACATTCACTGGAGAAAAGATAGCCTGTCCAACAAATGGTGATGGCAAAACTGGAAATCCATATGTAGTAAGATGAAAGTAAACCTCTCTCTCTCACCCTGCACAAAAATCAACTCAAAGTGGATCAAAAACTCAGGCACTAGAACAGAGACCCTGTGCCTAATAGAAGAAAAAGTAGGCCTGAATCTTTACCATGTCAGCCTAGGATCTGACTTCCTTAATAAGACTCCTAAAGTGCACAAGTAAAATCAAGAATTAATAAATGGGATGGATTCAAATTAAAATGCCGCTTCTCAGCAAGGAAAACAAAGTGAGGAGAGAGAGCCTACAGATTGGGAGAAAATCTTTACCACATGCACCTCCAATAAAGCATTAATCTCTAGCTTATATAAAGAACTCAAAAAACTTAACACCCAAAAAAACCAAAAAAATAAAACAACCAACAAGGTTAAATGGGCTAAGGTACTGAGCAGACATTTCACAGAAGAAAAAATATGATTAATCAACAAATACATGAAAAATTGTTCAACACTCTAGCAATTAGAGAAATGCAAATCAAAACCTAAGATTTCATTTCACTCCAGCCAGAATGGCAATCATCAAGAATAGGCAATGATAAATGTTGGCGAGGATGTGGTGAAAAAGGTCATACACTGCTGGTGGGACTGCAAGTTGGTGTAACCACTATGGAAAGCAGAATGGAGATTCCTCAGAAAATTGGGAATGGAACCACCATTTGACCCAGCTATCCCACTCCTTGGTTTATACCTAAAGGACTTAAAATCAGCATACTATAGTGACACAGCCACATCAATGTTTATAGCAGCTCAATTCACAATAGCTAGACTATGGAACCAACCTAGGTGTCCCTCAGTAGATGAATGGATAAAGAAAATGTGGTACGTATACTCAGTGGAATATTACTCAGCTTTAAATAAGAGTAAAATTATGGCATTTGCCAGTAAATGGTTGGAGTTGGAGAATATCATGCTAAGCGAAATAAGCCAAGCCCACAAAACCAAAGGCCAAATGTTTTCTCTAATATGTGGATGCTAATTTACAATAAGGCGGGGGCCACTAGGGAAGAATAGTGTTACCTTAGATTAGGTAGAGGGAAGTGATGGGAGAGGAGGGGATGTGGGGATAGGAAAGACAGTAGAATGAAACAGACATTATTACTGTATGTATATATGTGACTACATGACCAATATGATTCTGCAACGTGTACACTCAGAAAAATGGGAAATTATAGCCCATCTATGTATGATATATCAAAGTACATAAATGCATTCTACTGTCATGTATAATTAATTAAAACAAATTTTAAAAATTAAAAAACATTACAGGTACAGCATCCTTTTCTAAAATCTGAGGAGCTCCAAAATTCAGAGTGTTTTGGAGGTTGAACTCAGGGGAACTTGACCACTGAGCCATATCCCCAGCCCTATTTTGTATTTTATTTAGAGACAGGGTCTCACTGAGTTGCTTAGCGACTTGCCATTGCTGGGGCTGGCTTTGAACTCAAGATACTCCTCTCTCAGCCTCCCGAGCTCCTGGAATTACAGGTGTGTGCCACCATTCCCAGCATAAATCCAGAGCTTTTTGAAGGCCGACATGACACTGCAAAAGGAATGTTCTACACGTGGCCTCATATGACAGGTTCCAATTGAAACAGGCACCAAAAATATTGTATAAAATTACCTTCAGGCTGGGTGTAGCTCAGTGGTAGATCACTTGTCTAGCATGTGAGTCCTGCACTTAATCCCCAACACCTCAGAGAAAAGTTTTAAAAATTTAGTCCTGTGTATAAAGTGTATATGAAATGTGAATGGATTTTTGTGTTTAGACTTGGGTCCCCTCCCCAAACTACCTGATTTATGTATATACAAATATCAAAAGAGCCCAAAACATTTCTGGCCCTGTGAGTTTCAAATACAGGACACTTAACCTGTGCCCGTGTTTTATCAGGAGAGACTGTGAATTTAATAATCTGTGGGGTTTTCCATATTCAGGTTTGGTTGGAACATTTTAGTGGGATATTGAGCTTTCTGCTGAGAAGCTCACACTACTTCATATTTTTCCTTGACTACTCTTCGTAGATAACTCAGCTCAAAAGGGCTTCAGTTAGGAACATGAAAGTTTCCTGCTCCTCAGTCACACACCCTGGACCTAAGTCTTCATGTCTTATTTTGTTTTGTTTTAATATTTTTTAGTTGTTGATGTACGTTTATTTTTTATTTTTATGTGGTGCTGAGGATTGAACTCAGTGTCCCACACATGCCAGGCAAGCGCTCTGTCATTCAGCCACAACACCAGCCCCTTCATGTCTTGTTAATCCAGAGGTTTCTGTGCATTTGCAAGAACACGTCTGTAAACATCAAGGTCATGGCCTGCCTGATGTGCGGCCCACTTTCTCCTCTGACTCCAGCATGGCGTCACCCTGCTGCACTAGTAGGTCTCACCCAAGCTGTGTACAGTACTCCAGGGCATTGGCTGTGTTTCCATCTCTCTGCCCATCACTGCAAGGTGCACTGTGGTCACCTAGTTGCTACTGCTGGGCTGAAGGGGATGACCATTTTAAATTTTGATGCTGTCAAGTTGCTGTGCAAAAGGTCACATTTCCCCTCTGTCAATTTTCCCACACCCTCATCAGCTGTGTGGTTACTGGTTTAGTTTTTCCCACTCGGGTGAAAACATGGCAGTAGCATAATTTTAATAAGTGCACTTTTGGTAAAGGGAGCCAGGCATCTTCCTAGTGGTTGCCCTTTGGAAGCATAGCAAGGGTTGGTTGGCACTGTTGTAGGGACAGACGAGGTAAGGCACCGAAAACAGCAGGAAACAGTTTTATTTGGCTGTAGCCAGGCTCAGAGGACACAGCTTTGGCTGTAACCAATCAATCCCCTGAACCCCAACTTCAGGTAGTTTCAGAATTTTATACCCAGTATGTAAGGGGAGGAGCTCAGAAGTTCATAGTCTGCACAAGTTCACATAAAGCAGCTTTTTTCTTTCACTATGTTGAGCAAGTTAACCCTTCAAGGACAACACCTGAGAAGGGGAGAGCTTCTTCTCCCCTTTCTATCCTCCCCCTGCCAGCTGTTAGCATGGAGCCCAATTGGGAACCTCTCTTAGAAATGTAGACATCTCTGTGAAGTCCAGCTCAAGGCCCAGAGGCCTTGTTTACACATTTCTACAAACTACTCTACTGGATAAATGTTTGTGAAAAACTAGTAAGAGGGTGTTCAGCACCTGGAGTGCTGATTTCTTCCAGGCTCATGGCCAAGTAAAATGGGGCAACAGGAAAATAGGAAGCTTATCTACACTGAACTCTTTTGTAGAGACTCTTTTGCTTATAGTCTTAAGATCAATTACGGCGAAGATTTCTGGAGAAGCTTAGTTAAGATTTTTTGTGTGTGTGGAGGAGGGGGTGCCTACAGCATGGGCCAAGGAAGAGGGGCCCCAGGTGGGTTTACGTTGTGATAGAAAATGCTCAGATCAGTAGTAGAGTGTGGAGAACTGTTCTTTAGTGTTAAAGGTTTTCATGCACTTCTGAGTTAATCCTCAGCAGCTCAGGGCTCCGTCCCAGCCTGGGGTAGGAGGGATCCACTTTCCTAAGGGGCAGGAGTGCTTCAGTGGAAGTGCTTGAGGATCCCTGGATGATGGAAGGTGGAATTGCAAAACTTGGGGTTAAGCCACATCGTGGACCCAGTTCTGTACCTGCACATGGTAGCCAGTGGTTTGGCTCATGAATGGCGCTAGGTTGGTCAAATGCCACTGGATGACCAGTGTGTGTCATTTAATGAGCTTCTCCAGAGTGGCCTGGGCACCCACAGAGCCCGTTGAGGAGCACAGTTGGGATATCCGACTGAACCAAAGCTGCACTAGTGACACAGTCCATCAGTTCATGTGGCTTGGCCAGAATCATTGCCGCATGCCCATCAGCTGCAGCCCTCCTGTAAAGATGACCTTTGAGCTGTCAACCTCCTTTTGCAGAGACAATTTTGGATCTACAATAAAGGCAGGTGCGCAGTAAGCAGGCGCATAAGCTGAGTGCTTTCTCTTGCTGGTGGGACACATGTTTTCAAGTACTTCGCATCTTAAATCTTAGCCACTCTACAGCAAGCAGAAAGCAAGTGTGGGAAGTGACATCTCTCTCTGCCTCAGCTCTTTCCTCTTTCTCTAGAGCTGAGCCTTGGCTGGCATATCTAGTCTGTCCCTGGGTAGGAATCAAGGCCACATTGCCTGGTATCCAGGGTCTAGGGGACAGCCGACATGCTGGTATGCGGCTGCAGTATCAAACCTTTTCACCAGATGTCACCAAAAGGCCCTGTGAGGAATTGTGAACAATGTCACAGGAAGAACAGCCTCGCAGCCCATCAGTCCTGGCTTAGTGCTGTGGGTTGGCAGTGTGAAAGGGGCATTTTAAATTAACTTTCTGAATTTGTTCTTTGCAATAAGCCCAAGACCCAACTTGGTTCTGAAATGGGTCAGTGACTGAAATATTCTTTGTTTTCTGAATTCAAGCTTGAGAGTCAGGATCTTTGATGTTCAGTTTTGCAAATGTCTCGAGAGTAGCATGTGAGAGGGAAGCTAGCCTAACTCAGCTTGGCCCCTGTGCACTTTTCCTGGGTAAATATTATTTTATTTTCATTTTTTTGCTTTTTGTTTTTGGTAGTCGGGTTTGAACTCAGGGGCACTTTACCACTGAGCTATATCCTCAGTTCTTTTTACTTTTAATTTTTGAGACAGGGCCTCACTAAGTTGCTGAGGCTGTCCTTGAACTTGCCATCCTCCTGCCTCAGCCTCCTGAGTTGCTGGGATTATAGACATGGTCACTATGCTCGGCTTTGATTTCCTGAAACTTATAACCACAGTTTCTTATACAAGGGAATAAAGTGAGTGAGAGAGAACTTAGGCCCTGGCATTAGTTAAATGTTAGTTTAGTTAAATGTTAGTTAAAGAGCTCGTTTACTGTTTGCTTTTCACTTCTGTGTTCTTGTTCTTTTCATTTTTCTTGCCTATTGTCAGGATGCAGGGGGTGGGGGAAGGGCTCTGCTAACATCTACTTGTAGAGGGCTCCACACACATGCCTGAGCTACAATGGAGTGTTTTCTCAATGTATTAAAAGCTAAGATTGCCAAGTGTGGTGATGCCCACCTGTAATCCCAGTGAACCAGGAGGCTAAAGCAGGAGGATCACAAGTTCAAGGCCAGCCCCAATAATTTAGTGAGGTGCTGAGCAATTTAGAGAGAAGGACTGAAAAATAAAAAGGGCTAGGGATGTGGCTCAGTGATTGCGCACCCCTGGGTTTAATCCCCAGTTCCAATCAACCAACAAAACAAAACAAAACAAAACAAAAACAACTTAAGACTTTCAGGCACTGTGGTGCACACCTGTAATCCCAGCCCCTTGGGAGGCCAAAGCAGGAGGATTGCAAGCCTGGGAAATTTAGGGGGTGTGGCTCAGGGGTAAAGCACCCTGGGCTCAATGCCCAAGACCAAGGAAAAGAGAATTGAAAGGTTACTGTAGCAGTCTGGTGGGATGCTTGTGGGAGTCTAAGGAAAAAATAAGACAGTTTTACTTGGTTACTGGGTGCTGGTGCTCATGCGGGGCTGCCTTGTGGAATCACCTGTGTGTGGCTATTTTCCTGTCAGGAGGCAACAACTTGCTTCTTACCTGGCCCTGAGCTGCCTTGGCTTAACACATTCCTCCCAGAATAATATAATTATATATAAAACTGCATCTTCCATGGCTGAAGAAATTATTTTGTGATAATGAATAGTAACAAGCCAAAAATTTCACAAACTCTCATTTTGAACATCATAACTACGTCCATAGCCATGTTGTATGGTTTACAGTTATGGAAACAGGTGCCAGCTTCCTCTGGGTAAGTCTGAAGGAGGGCTACAAGCCCTCAGGGTGATTGTGGGAACTTGGGAGGAAATTTTATACTTGTGAACAGTTTACCCTCTTAAAAATCAAAAGCAAAATGAGCATTACAATCACCTCATCTTAAGATGATTGTTCTGTCTGTTGTGTGGGGCATGCAGAGGTTAGAAGGGTGAAAATAGAAATGAGACCCTTAGGCTATCAGAGACCAGTTAGAGGTTAGGGGGCCTGGAGGAGGCAGGTAGTAGGAGAAGTGGAGATGAGCAAGCTCATTTGAGATCTTCCAGTGTTACTTCAACAGGACGTGCAGAGGGGAGGGCTGAGGACAGTGCCCAGCTCCTCCTGCAGCCACGTGCTGGGATGTTGAGTTGGAGCGTTTGTTGGATGACTATATAGAGGAGCCCAGTGGCAGGTGGACTTATAAGTCTGAATTGAGGGGAAGAGTCTAGATTGGAGATAGAACTCAGAAGTCGTTAGCACTGAGATCAGAAGCCACAGAAACATGAAATCAAGGAGAGAGGTGAGAGGAAGGGGAAGACAGGTGTCCAGAAAAGGAAACAGCAGTACTGGACCCAAGATGGAGCTCTAGGGAATATTAGCATCGAGAGAAAGGGAAAAGGAGAGCTTAGCATCCCAGGTGTTCAATGAAGTAAAAGCGAGCAATACTTCCTTAAGATCCTTACATGTATGTACCTCCCCAAATAATCAAGGATGTGGGGAGGTGATAGGGTATAAAATCCACACTGAAATCAATAACCTTCATTCCCATAATCAACCAGAGGATATCACAGAAGAGAAAATCCCATTTACAGCGTCAGTTAAGTACTTGGGAATAAACAAGGCCAGACCTACACTGGATAAAAACTTTGACACACTCCAAAGACTGAAATGTGGATGCAGATGCCAACCAATGGGAAGATGGGCCTGTTCTTGGAAGAGTCAGCATCATGAAGACATCTGTTTTCTCTAAATTAATGTGTGTAAATGATCCTGGTAACTTAATACTTAAGTGCATTTGGAAAACTAAACATGAAAGAATGGCAAAGGAATACTGAGAGAAGCTCTACAGGGAATTAGCCCTCTTTGGTATCACAGCACATGACAAGGTTTAACTGAAATGGTATCCTGCTGGCACATGAATAGGCAGAAGAGAATAGAATAGAAAATTCAAAAAACTGACTCAAGCATGTATAGAAACAGAATGTGATAAGAGTTGTATTCAAATCACTGGACAAAGATGAATTTTTTAAAAATTGGTTTTGGGATAACTGGACAGCCAATTAGAAAAATGAAATTGGATCTGGGCCACAGATCCACCTACACCAACCTGTGTGGGACCCAGGCTCACAGTAGACGCAGGTCCATCCTGCCACCAGCAGACACCTGCTGGATCTCAGTCCAGCCCAGATCTGCCTATACCAACCTGCATGGGACCCAGGCCCAGGGTAGGTCTGAGTCTGCCACCCCCGCTCCTCAACACCTGAGAGCCCAGGCCTAACCCACTTTCATCTTGGGACACTGTAAACATATCCATAGCCTCCCCCACGCAGTAGCCTCTACCTTGTGACAACAGACAGGGCCTAGAAGCAGCTGCATCTTGGAGCAGGTATCCCAAAGACAGTGTAAGGCCCACCCTTTCAGCCTCATCTCTGAAAGACATTGCATACATCTTGGGGCACTGCTCTCTTGAAATACTTCCACTATTGCCGCCACCACCTTTAGTTGCAGTAGCATATATCCAGGGACACCAGCAGGGTCTGGAAGCACAACATCAAGGTGAGGTACAGGTAATCTGCACAGATACTACAAGATGATAGGGTAGAAACTGTAATATCTCAGATCCACACTGAAAGAAAGGAAGATACCTAGACAACATGAAAAAACTAGGGAGGAAATTACCTCAAACAAACCAGGATACTGCAATAACAGAACCCATGGACAGCGAAGCTGATGAAATACCAGAGAAGGAGTTCAGAATCTTCATAATTAAAAAGATCTGTGAGGGGCTGCAGCTATGGCTCAGGAGGGGTAGAGTGCTCACCTAGCACATGAGAGGCGCTGGGTTCGATCCTCAGCACCACATTAAAAAAATAGATAAAATAAAGGTATTGTATCCAACAACAACTAAAAAAATTTTTTTAAAAATAAAAATAAAATGATCTGTGAATTAAAGAATGACCTAAATGAGCAAATACATGCAACAAAGGGATAAGAGAGCAAATACAGTAGCAAAAGATTACTTCAAGAGAGAGACAGAGACTCTGAAAAAAAAAGCCAATCAGAAATCCTTCAAATTAAGGAAACAATTAACCAAATAAAAAACTCAATAGAAAGCATCACCAACAGACTAGATCACTTGGAAGAAAAAAACGATACAACTGGAAAGTAAAGTTGACCACACAGTGAAGATAGTAAGAAACCACGAACAGAACATCCAAGACTTATGGGACAGCATCAAAAAACCAAATCTAAGAGTTATTGGGATAGAGGAAGGCAAAGATTTTCAAACCAAAGGAATGCACAATCTCTTCAATGAGATAATATCAGAAAATTTCCCAAGCATGAAGAACGAATTGGAAAACCAAAACAAGAGGCTTACAAGACACCAAATGTACAAAATTACAATAGATCTATACCAAGTCACATTATAATGAAAATGCCCAGCATAAAGAATAAGGATAGAGGGGCTGGGATTGTGGTTCAGCAGGAGAGCACTCGCCTTGCACGTGTAAGACCCTGGGTTCAATTCTCAGCACCACAAAAAAATAAATAAGGGAAATAAACGATATTGTGTTGAACTACGACTAAAAAATAAATATTAAAAAAGAATAAGGACAGAATCTTAAAGGCTGCAAAATAGAGGGATCAGATCACATATGGGGGAGACCAATTTGTATCTCAGCAGATTTTTTTCAACCCAAACCCTCAAAGCCAGGAGATCATGGGACAACATATACCAAGCTCTGAAAGTGCATGTCAACCGAGAATCTTATATCCAGCAAAATTAAGCTTTAGATTTGATAATGAAATAAAAACCTTCCATGATAAACAAAAGTTAAAAGAATTTACAACTAGCAGCTCCTGAACATCCTCTGCAAAACATTACATGAAGAGGAAATGAGAAACAATGATGAAAATCAGCAGAGGGAAGTATTACACTAAGGGAAAAAACTAATCAAGGAGAAACCAAGTCAAGTTAAATACAAAAAGAGACAAAAATGGCCAGAAATACAAATCATGTCTCATTAATAACCCTGAATGTTAATGGCCTAAACTCACCAATCAAAAGACATACACTAGCAGATTGGATCAAAACAACACCAAAAAGGACCCAACAATATGCTGCCTCCAAGAGACTCATCTCATAGGAAAAGATGTCCACAGACTGAAGCTGAAAGTTTGGGAAAAAATCATACTTCTCACATGGAAGCAGAAGCAAATGGGGGTTTCCATCCTCATATCAAATAAAGTAGACTTCAAGCTAAAGTCAATCAATAGGGATAAAGAAGGACCCTACATACTGCTCAAGAGAACCATACACCAACAAGACATAACAATTATAAATATATATGCCCCAAACAATGGAGCATCTACGTTCATCAAACAAACTCCTCTCAAGTTCAAGAGTCAAATAGACCACAACACAATAATTCTGGATGACTTGAACACAGCTCTTTCACCACTGGATACATCTTCCAAACAAAAGCTGAACAAAGAAACTATAGAACTCAATAATATAATCAATAACTTAGACTTAACTGACATACATAGAATATTTCATCCTTCAGTGAGCAAATACATATTCTTCTCAGCAGCACATGGATCTTTCTCTAAAATAGACCATATATGATGCCACAAAGCAACTCTTAGCAAATACAAAGATGTAGAGATATTACCCTGAATTCTATCAGATATTAATGGAATGAAACTAGAAAACAATGATAAAATAAAAAATGAAAGCTACTTCAACACCTTGAGACGAAATAATATGCTACTGAATGAACAATGGGTTGCAAAAGACATCAAGAAAGAGGTTTAAAAATTCTTAGAGGTAAATGAGAACACTGATACAATATATTGAAATTTCTGGGACACTATGAAAGTAGTGCTAAGAGGACAGTTCACTGCATGGAGTTCATTCCTTAGAAGAAGAAAAAGTCAACAAATAAATGACCTAACATTGTATCTCAAAGCCCTAGAAAAAGATGAACAACCAACACCAAAATTAGTAGGAGACAGAAAATAATTAAAATCAGAGCTGAAATCAATGAAATTGAAACAAAAGAAACAATTGAAAAAATTGACAAACCAAAAAGTTAGTTCTTTGAAAAAATTAAATAAAATTGACAAACCTTTAGCCATGCTAACGAAGAGAAGGAGAGAGGAAACTCAAATTACTAACATACATGATGAAAAAGGAAATATCACAACAGACACTACAGGAATACAGAAAATAATTAGAGATTATTTTGAAAACTTGTACCCCAATAAAATAGAAAATATCTAAGGCATTGAAAATTTTCTAGAATCACATGACTTTTCCAAACTAAATCAGAGTGATATACACAATTTAAACAGATCAATTTCAAGTGATGAAATAGAAGATGCCATCAGAAGCCTACTTCACACCCAAGAAAGGACTCAGATCAGAGATCTGAATGTGAACAGTGAATCTCAACAAGTGTTAGGCATGAGTCTCTCCATGACCTGGGTTTGGGGATGTTCTTGCAACAAGAGAAGTTTGGTAAGTTAAACTGCATGGTGACAAAGGACACTTGTAAAGCAGAGAACACCACACACAAAGTCGGGGGACAGTGACAAACCAGGATGTGTCGCAGCATACACACATATTTCTCATGTGTGAAGAACTCTAGTACTGAGGGGGAAGATCAGAAACCTGAGAGGAAGTGAATGACAGGTAGGAACGGAAGAGTTTCAATGGTGCCTTTGTGTCTGTAAAGGGATGGTCACCTCCCCTCATCATAGGAGAGATATAAATCAATGCCACATGGAGATGCCATTTCTCAGATTAGCAAAAATCCCAATTTGGACAATGTTCTCTTTGGGGAAGGTTGAGGGGCAACGGTCCTCCACACGTTGCTGGAGGAACCTGGCGAGAACTTGGGGAACTAGGATGTATGTAGCGACCCCACTTCTAGCAATCTACCCTGAAGTCATGCCACCAATATGAAAATACGTGAGCAGGATTATTCAGTATACAATTATTTTAGCTGCAGGACTGGAGAGGAGCTAAATGCTCACAGAATAGAGCATGATGACACGCACCATGGCAAAGCCACACGGAGTACCATAAGCTGTCAGAAAGAATGAAGAGTCTGTATGAGGGGAGACTTCCAGAACAAGGAAAGGAGCTTGGTGCAGAAAATGTGTAGGATGTTGCCTTTTATGTGAGAAAGAAGGGGATGTAAATATTCATTTATCTGTTTATCATTGTTAGAAAAGCACAAGACAAACAAGTGAAAATGGTTACCTTTGGGTTGGGGTGGGTGGGACTGAGATACCCGGATGGGGAGGAAATGACACTTCTCTGAGTCTAACTTTTTAGACAGTTGTAACTTTTGGAGTCATGTTATTTTATAGATTCAATAAAAGTGAGTCAACAAGGATGGTGGGGCGGGAGGAACACTAAATTGAAGGCAGAAATGAACAGGCTGGTTCTTTTTTTTCCCCCCTCTGGTATCAGATATTGAACCCAGTGGTACTTAACCCCTGAGCCACATCCCTAGCACTTTTTATATTTTATTTAGAGACAGGGTCTCGCCAAGCTGCTCAGGACCTAGCTAAGTTGCCAAGGCTGGCTTTGAACCTATGATTCTCCTGCCTCAGCCTCCTGAACCACTGGGATTATAGGCATGTGCCACCACACCTGGCCAGACTAGTTCTCCCTGGCAAACAACCACATTAAAGGGGGAGAGACAGACTCTTTCCTGTCTCTGGTGTTGGGGATCAAACTCAGGGCCTGTGCATGCTGGGAACTGCTGTACCACGGTGCTAACCCCCAACCCAGACTTTTATTACGGTAAATACATGACATAAAATGCGCCAGTTTTGGGGCTGGGGTGGTGGCTCAGCGGTAGAGCAGTCCTCTTGCATGTGCAAGGCGCTGGGTTCGATCCTCAGCATCACATAAAAATAAATCAATAAAATAAAGGTATGGTGTCCAACTGCAACTAAAAAAAATTTAAAAATTCACTACTTTAAAAAAATCGTTCAAAACTTTTATTTGTTTATTTTTTTTAATGTGGTGCTAAGGATTGAACCAGTGCCTCACATGTGCTAGGCAAGTGCTCTGCCCCTAAACTATAGCCTCAGCCCAAATTCACCAGCTTTAAATACTTATTTATTTATTTTTGGTACTGGGATTGAACCCAGGGGCCTTAACCACTGAGACATATCCTAGCCCTTTTTAATATTTTATTTAGAGTCTGGGTCTCACTGAGTTGTTCAAGGCCTTGCTAAATTGCTGAGGCTGACTTTGACTCACCATCCTCCTGCCTCAGCCTCCCAAGCTGCTCGACATTTTAACCATCTTTTTTTTTCTTTATTACATATTTTAATTTTGATCTTTGGTATACTTGTACATACCCTGAAACATTCAAATAGCCCTGCAAGTTTTATTACAAAAAAAAAAAATCACCCCACCTTTGTCCTTTCACCCATTTCCTTTCCTTGGAGGCAGCTTGTATCTCTAAATAGCACAATTATTAGCTACTTCACGAATTACAGTTTTAGGCATGTCTATTAATTTTCTGCAAAGGAAATGGGAACTTGATCTCTTCCTTGCATCTCTCTTGGAAACTCTCCCCTTTCCCTGCACCCCGCTCCATTTTCCCAAAGGGGAATAAGCTGTATTCACATTATTTTGGCCATAGAATTGAGCTATTGTAGCAATACCAGGTTTCCTTTTCCTTTACAACATTTTTGTTTTCCTTAGAACAAATACCTTTTTAAAATATTTTTGATTTCTGGGCTGGGGATGTGGCTCAAGCGGTGGTGCACTCGCCTGGCATGTGTGCGGCCCTGGTTCGATCCTCAGCACCACATACAAAAAACAAAGATGTTGTGTCCGCCGAGAACTGAAAAAAAAAAACCAAACTATTTTTGATTTTTTAGTTGTAGTTGGTCACAATACCTTTATTCCATTTATTTATTTTTAGGTGGTGCTGAGGATGGAACCCAGAGCCTTGCTAGGCGAGTGCTCTACCGCTGAGCCACAACCCCAGCCCAGAACAAATACCTTTTTATTTCTGTTTTGCTTAGTTGTTTTACATTCACAACATTTTGTCTTCCAAACTCTCCAACATTATCTAAATCACCAATTGGAGGTGCCCAAAGGGTCACGTGGCTCCTCGTGGCCAAGGCACATGCTGGGGATGTGCCCACTAATCGTGGCTGAAGCAGGTGCTGAGGGGATGCCCCTGAGGATCACGTGGCTGAGGTGAGTGCTGTTGTTTCATGTCCTCTCATTGCAGCTGTGGTGCTGGGGACATCTGCTCCAACAGATCAGCACAGCTTTGGGCACCTGGCATGTGATTATTGATCTGTTCCTATCAAGATAGAATAAAGAACCATTTGCACCCAAGTGGGAGGCACAGGGGATCGCGTCTGCTGCCATGTCCAGGGGCTGTGTCAACTCTCTTGCTCCCCATCACAGAGTTTAAATGATCCACAGTATGGATGACATTGTGCTCAACAGACCTGGTGATGAGCAGCTGGCAAGTACTCTGGGTGCATAGGTAGGACACTCATGTCCGGGGGAGGAAGATATGAAGCCCTGAGCTCCAGGGGTTGGATGTGTGAGTGAAGTTTCAGAGGTCTGGAATATCCCCCATATGTCCCAGGACCAAGTGATCACACTTCCGCCAGGATCCAGCAGGCTCTCATATGGCCCCTGGTGTTGCCCACCTCCTGGTTTTCCTGCTCCTAGGGAATCCCCTCTCTGAGTGTAAGATGATGTCATAGACAGAATATGGCAGAATCATGGGAAGTCACTTCTGAGATTAGTTTGCCAAGAGGCAGTCCATGCATCTTTGTGCCAACCGTCATGTCATCAACTGCCTGGTGAAGAAGCCACATAGTAAGGAACTGAGGGAGGCCAACTGCCACAGGGGTGTGACCTTTGAGGAATGACTCTTTCCAGTATTCACTTGAGTGAACTTGGGAGGGGACGGTCCCAGACAATCCTTCAGATGAAAGCACAGCCTGACAGATACCCTACTTCAGCTCGGGGTACCACAAGCCAAGAGGCAGAAGCACAGAGCTAAGCCATGCCCATGCTCCTGACCCAAGAGACTGAGAAAAATGAGTGTTCTTTGAAGCTGCTAAATTTTGGGTTCATTTGTTATGCAGAAATAGAACATAAATATGATCTTCCACCACTAAGAGTCCTGCCTTTCCTTGGACCCTTTGGATTTTTTTGGAAAGTTTTTTAGATGTATATGGACACAGTACGTTTAGTTATTTATTTATTTTTATGTGGCGCTGAGAATTGAACCCAGTGCCTCGCTCATGCTAGGCAACCACTCTACTGAGCCACAGTCCCAGCCCGGACCCTTTAGATTTTGGCGGCTGCTTATATCATATTTAATATGGCCACAACCCATGTATTGAGTAATTGGAAGTCTGATTTTGGGTTTTGACTGGGTCACCTGGTAAGAGAAGGCTCTGTAGCAGGTGAGGTTTATAGATCAACTATCTCACACTTGAACTGTATAACTTGGAAGATCCAAGATGCCAGAGAGGTATGTGGGGGATAAGACTGTGAATCTTTGGCAAACCCCAATAAGAGTCACAGAACAGTCCCCTGAGTTCTGGATGAAGCCAAACCTTCTCCTGCAGAAGATCCCAAACCACTGAGGATGCTCCATGTGCCCCCCTACAATACTGACCACTGGGCGTCACCTTAACACATGACTGGAGCTAGCATGATCTATGACATTATACTGCCAGATGAGTAGATCAGCAATCTACTGTACATAGTTTTTCTTAGCTTTCTATCATGATGTTTTCTTGCACAGATAGCTATTTTCTATGGAGCTGGACAGAATATATAAGCAGATATAATTTGGGGCCCAAGAGATTGTCTTCTAGAATTCACCATTTCTTCCCTCAACTGTCTAGTGGCACCAGCAGTGATTCCTGAATCCTTCCAATGCAGTTTCAACACTGAGGTGAATTTGAAGTGGATTTCTGGAGGACCCGTGAGGTCGGTTTACTTCTAGTTCACAGTCACTCTCACCGTGTAGCTTTCTTGGCTCTCAATCTGAAGATGGGGCATTGAACGTTTGGCCCTCAGCCCACAAAGCTGTCAGAATTCCTGCTCAGATATCCAGGCTTTCTGCTGTCTTTTCCAGAACCCGCTGTACCCTAAGTGAAAATTGCCCTAAATGTCAGGCTAACTGCTTTGGGATTCTTTTTTCTTTTGTTTATTAGCCTCATAATATTTTACTGCTCAATTAGCGCTCAGATGCTATAAAACAGAATTTCTTTTTTTTCATTGTTGTCCCATATGGGATTAAAACCAGAACCTTTTTTTTTTTTTTCTGTGCTGTTCCACTAAGCTATATCCCTGTCCCAGAATTTTTTTTTAAAAAAATGGCTATATTTGGATCAGTTTTTAACTGTGCTCAGTGAAAAGCTGATATGCATTGCCTACCCATACATTCCCAGAGCTAAATAAGCAAAACCAACTGTGTTTTCATATACTCATATTTTATTACATATTACTTGTATGGGTGAGTGTTTTCTTTCTGTGGAGTAGTGCAATCACTGTGGGGAGCCGGTTGGAGCTGTTTGAAAACCCAGTCTCCAACCTGCTGATTCCCGTGGTTCGGCAAGTCTGAGTATGTGCCTTGTAGACACTCTCCTATATGCACACAAGGGAGACAAACCAGGTATTTATTATAATTTACTCATAAGCTAATCATCAAAGCAAGTGACACCAGAGAGCACTAACTTGTGCTAGCACCCCAAGTCCCCTGGATTCCACCTTTCTTCTGGTACATATTACATCCCTCTAAGCTCATCTTAAAAGATGGCTGACAAGCAATCACCCTCTCCTCCCATAGCAAAAGCATCTAGATTATTATTTCTAAAAGCTGAAACTTGATACACCAGGTGTCTGTCACCAGAAGAGGTCCCAGGAATTCCCAGAGGGGGGCCTAAACTTAGGATGATTGGAGTTCTTTTTTTTTTTTTTTTAATATTTATTTAGTTGTAGATAAACACACAGTTTATCTTTATTTATTTTTTGTGGTGCTGAGGATCAAACCCAGTGCCTCACATATGCAAGGCAAGTGCTTTACCACTGAGCTACAGCCCAGCCCCATGAGTGGAGTTCTTGACATAGGTGATAGGAAAGAATTTCAGCATGCATCAAAGACACAGATGTCACAGGAAAGCAAGGAGCTGAAACTCTAAATCTTGGTTCTTGTTTTCCTATAAAAGAAAATTTAAAGTCAGACACCAAAAGTCATGCAAGATTGGGCTGGGGATGTGGCTCAAGCGGTAGCGCACTCGCCTGGCATGCGTGCGGCCCGGGTTCGATCCTTAGCACCACATACAAAGATGTTGTATCCGCCGATAACTAAAATAAAATAAATATTAAAAAAAAAAAGTCATGCAAGATTATATTATTATTATAAGTGAAAGTAAAAGCAAAATGAGGCTTAAGCCAGAGAGCTCTCTCTCTCCCCACCCCTCTCTTCTCTCTCTTTCTCTGCATTTCACTGTCATTGCTATAGCTACTTCCCAACTGAGATTTATTTAAGAAAGTAAAGATGCATTCAAGGGAGAATGTGGGCCCTCTCAAGAGAAAGAGACACTTTTGGGGTTCAAAGAAACTTCGTGAGGGGTGGGGGTGGGAAGGTAAGGATGACATCATTCTGATGATCACAAGGTGGTTTATGGTGTCTGGTCGTTCACTTGGTCTCATTATCCGATCAGTAGATAATGTTGATAATCCCCTAAATTATAGGTTTCTTAAAATGTTGTATCTCTTCTTTGCTTATTCTAGTCATTATGTGAACTAATGAACAGTGTCCAAGGTAATTTTCACAAGTGGGTGAATTTCCAGTATTCCTTTTATCCTATTTTATCCTATTCCTTTTATTTGTTCTAATCTATTTCGTATCTACTCCCTGTAGATTTACAGATTTCCCCAAAATTTGGGAGTGACAGATCTAGAAGAAGTAGTTTGGGGAGTGACGGGACTGAAAAAGATTAAAAAGATTAAAATTATATTTCCGTGTCCTTCCTTTCACTTCTTATTTTTTTTTTTTAGTGGAGGGTGGGCATACTGAGGATTGAACCCAGCGGTGCTCTACCCCTGAGCTATACTCCCAGCCCGCTTTATTTTGAGACAAAGTGTTAATAAATGACTGCAGCTGGCCTGGAACTTGGCATATTCCTGCCTCCGCCTTCTAAATCGCTGGGATGGATTACTGACCTATTCCTTTTATTTGTTCTAATCTATTTCCTATCTACTCCCTGTAGGTCTGCGTCTACCTACACGCAGCGGAGTAGAACGCACTCCACGCCCATCCCGCTTGTGGTGACCTCCGCTCTAATTCTCTGCACCTTTGCGCACATCCGTGCGCAATGCCTAACTAGTTGCGTTTGAAGATGGTACACGGTATCATGGCAGCATTCCCTATTCTTTGTTTTTACTTTTTAATACCTGTACTTCTGCACCCGAGCTTTAAGAACTCAGCAAAAATCTGGATGCCCACCGTTAGCTCACCAGCTCCAACTTTGAACAGAGAGCGGCACCCGCGAGCCTGCACGTGTAGGCTAGAGGGTGAGTTGCCTTGGCAACTCGCGCTCCCGCAGCAACTAGGGCTCAGGGAGATGACGCCACCATTCCGCGCCCGGGAGAGGCACCGCCCCCGTGAGGCCGCCGCTTCTCATTGGCCGGACAGAAGACCGAGGCAGGCTTTACCCAATGGGGAGCGCCGAGTCGCTGAAGGCGGGACAGGCGTGTACCTGAGGCGCGGGGCCGGCCGGAAGCTGGCATTGAAGGTGCAGCAGGGCGCGTGCAGGTGGGCGCAGGTGGGCACAGGTAAACGCGCGGGGCTGCTTCTAGGTGCCTGTGATCCGGGCCGCGCTGGAGGTCCGCTCCCCGTGCGCTGGCCTCTCCACGTGGGTTTGCGGAAGGCTTGGTGGGCGGGCGCGAGCGAGCGGAGGACGCGCTGGGTCTGGGCTCCAGCCTTTCTTGCCCAGTGTTTGCGGATTGGGGCTTTAAGAACCCCTGTTGAGGCTCTTCGGCGCTTCTATCATAAGCATGCATTGCATTTCCTTCCGTCATCCATTCATTTTAAAAAACGTACCTTGTACTTCGTGTGTGTCGATACTGCTGAAACAGCAGTTAACAAAACAGACCAACCTCGGATCTGGTGAACTAAGTGCTAGGGAGAAGAGAGAGATGAGGAAGATCACGTACCAGGTGGTGATATGTAACCGCGGAGAAAAGTTACGACCGGGAGATGGAGAGGGAGAGGCGAAGCAGGTTAAGGAGTGAGACACCTTGGTAGCTTGAAGAACGTCTGGGTAGTGGAAATATCAGGTGCAGGGGGACCAGCAAGGAGCCCCCTGTGCCCAGGGCCAAATGAAGAAAAGAGAAGGAAGGAATTGTGGTGGGGGCAGTTTGATCATGTGGGATCCTGTGGCCTCAGGGAGGACTTTGGCTTGTAGTGGGAAGTTTTCAGTCAGAGGTGAGATGTAATCTCAGTTAGGTGTTTAAAATCGTTCTGGATGGGAAACCAGCTGGAGGGGCGAGGGCAGAACTGAGAATTGTAGTAGGCCATGAGAGAGTAAAATTCTGGATACTTTTGAGCCAACAGGGCTTAGTGGTGGTTGGATGAGTGTGTGAGGAAGCAAGAGGAGTTGTAGGTGGCACCGAGGTTGTAGCTTGAGCTAAAATCTGGATTTCATTAGATGATGTTTATCAAGAGGACATACACCTTGGGAAGATCGGTTTGTGGAGGATATCAGGAGCTTTGAGTATCATGGGTGAGTCTTGAGTGCAGGGGAGATGTCAAAGTGTATGTGTAGTTATATGAGTGAGTCGGCAGTGTAATTCAGGGAGAGAGCCCAGAAGAAGCCTCCAGTTGGAGAAGGCTTGAAGCCATCATCATCTAATAGGTATTTAGAGTCACATGGCTGAGCGAGATAGCAGAGAAAGTAAGGAAGCCCAGAGCCCAGAACCTTCAGAGTTCATGATCAGGGCCATCAAGAAACAGCAAAGCGTGCTGTCTCTGCTGGAAAAGTAGAACATGCATGCCAAGAGAGGGGCAGGGAGCAACTGACACATGCTGCTGAATATCAGCAATGAGCCTGAGCCACATGGGTGTCATTGTGGTAAAGGAGCTGGGGAGAGGGTGCAAGAGAGGACCAGAATTCCTGGGAAATGCAGTGTGCATTAAAGGGCCAGTGGAGAGGAGAGCGTGATAAGATAGGGGAGGTCGTAATTGGTGTAGTAGAAGGGAAGAGCTAACGATGCAGGAGAGGGGACAGTTGCTTAAAGTGCTGCCTTGACAGGCAAGGGGGAGAGGACTCAACTCACCTAAAGGGTTGGCCTAATAAGAACATGGGCATGCTGGCTGGATGGGTGATGTGGTGGGAGCTTGTGGAAGTTCCCTAAGATTTTTTTCTGTGTTCTCAGTGATCAGAAACTAGGTCTACACTGAGAACAGAGAAGATGTTGGAGGTGTGAGATTAGGAGAGGTGAAGGAAGGAGTCAGTCTGGAGAAAGGTCAGTGGAGTAGGGAGGTGTTCAATCACTGTGCAGCACTGACCATCCCTTTGAGGTTAGAGCTTCTGAATTTAAACTGAGACTGGTCAGCCTGAGTCTGTGGGCTCTCCAGCTGTGTGGAGTTGCAGGCTTAGAGTACACTGGCAGGCAGAGTAGGTTCCAGAGGTGGGGTTTTGCATGAAGGGAGAGAGCCACAAGGGAGTGTATGGGAGTGATTGACTGAGAGACCATGGAAATTACATTGTGGAGGCGAGACAGAGACGGGTGAAGGACGTTGAAATGTAGTAGGGTCGGTGGATTGCAGATCTTGGTGAGGTTGAAAGATTATTGGATTCCAGGGTGCCAGCTGGAAAGATAGGAGGTGGAATTGGTCATGGATGCTTGGCATTAGGATGGTGGTGGGCTTGTAGTGACTGCAGTAGTATAGTAGTGTTCAGATAGGGAGGCAACAGAGCAGTGTTCATGGGCAGGATAGCAGAGGCCAGGAGGCCACTAATCTAAGCAGGCAGTTCAGAGCATGGCCTAGGCATGGGTCAGCATGGGTCAGAACAGAGCCACAGTCCAGGGGTGGGGACCGCCCTTCTGCATCTGGATTCCTTACACTGAGCCCTTAGAGATCTGTGGGCTCAGGGTGGGACTTTACCTGGTGGGTTTGGAGGTCCCCTCTAGAACCTGTCCCGACCACATCAGACCATCACCAACTGAGATGTCCCCCATGTCAGCTGGGTCTGTGGGTAGTATTTTCAGGTTTAATAAAAGTGTGCCTGGTGTTTGCCTATAGGCTGATTTATCTCATCAGGGTCCTGTGAGATGCTTTTCCACCTGAGGACTGTAGCTTTGCCTGCTTGAGCCGTCTTGATCACTGGCAGTGTGCCTTGGCAGACAGGTCTGGTCGTCCTGTGCTTGTTCAATCTGGCTCATCTGCTTTGTACTGGTGGAATCCTTCAATTGCTTAATTGAAGCTTTTGGGCTGTGTCTTAAAACAATTTCTTTTCTTTTGCTTTTATTGTAGAAATTACAGAAGAGCATATGAAAACAATAAACATTCTTATAATCTGAATCTATTTTAGTATATTTCCTTTTAGTTTTTTTCCTTTGTGCACATTTGTTTATAATTTTTCTTACAAAACGAGTCATATTGTATTCCATAGATTTATATCTGATTTTCAGTTTATTGTATTATGAGCACTTACCCACGTGACGGATGTTCCTTGAGATCACAGTTGTTAATGGTTTCTTTGGAATATTCCTTTGCACAGAGGAGTCATTCATTTCCCTGGCCTGCTACTGTTGGACAATTATGGTGTTTTCAATTTTTTAATATTAGAGATAGTGTTGCCATTATCATCTATGTACATATAAATCTCTGTCCATGATTATTTCATTAGGATGAATTCCTAGCAGTGGAATTACTGGGCCAAAGCACTTGATAAATGTTATAAAATTATCTTTTAGAAAGGATGTACTAATTTGTCCTCCTATTAGCAGGGCATGATAATGTCCTTTTTCCTATTCTCTGACCAATACTGTACAGTATAATTTTTTAAAAAGTCTTTTTTGAAAATAATTGATTTTTGTTTGTTTGTATTTGGTACTGGGGGTTGAACTCAGAGACTCTCTACCACTGGACTACAGCCCCAGCCCTTTTTATTTTATTTTTTTGGTACTATGAATTAAACCCATGGGCACTCAACCACTGAGCCACATCCCCGGCCCATTTTATTTTTTATTTTGAGACAGGGTCTTGCTAACTTGCTTAGGGCCTGCTAAGTTGCTGATGCTGGCCTGAAACTTGCAATCTTGCCTTAGCCTCCCGAGTCACTGGGATTACAGGCATATGCCACCACACCCAACTAAAATCAATATTTTTTAACCTTCAAATTAGCTGTCACATATGCATGTAACTGAAGACTGACATGGTGCTAGACGACTTGTAGACCAAAATCATTAGTCTCCCCCCATTCATGTCCTTAAAGGCAAGAACAGTTTAATCTTGCAGCTGTTTCTACTGTTCCTACTTCCGTGTTTCTAAGTAATATGCTTGTGATGTAGTTATTGGCCAATTTCAGACATTCTCTATTGATTTTCTACTCTGATGGGCAGATGTGCCTGTTTCCGCATTGCATGCCAGCTGCATGTGTCACGGGGGTGAGTGGGCTGGTGTGTGTAGAGCATGTTGGGGCAGGGCCTGGCTTTGGTGAGGCCTCTTAATGCTAATTCCATAAAGTGGTAGTTAGGGTTAGCTTCCTTAATATCCTTGACCCCCTCAGAATCCTCCCAACCACCAGAAAGGAAATCTTGGGTTTTCATTGCTCTACAGAAATTAATTCAGGCACTGGTAATGGCAATGATCAAGGGCCATGGTGGCAGGCTACTCTGTTGTCCTGTAGCCGTGAGCTCACCTTGGCCACTAACAGCCCACAAGGAGGCTTCTACGTGCATTTTCCCCCATTTATATCTTTCTTATTTTTTAAACAGTACTTGAACATTATATATTTTTTTTTTAGTTATAGTTGGACATAATATCTTTATTTTACTTTATTTATTTATTTTTATGTGGTGCTGAGGATCGAACCCAGTGCCTCGCATGTGCTAGGTGAGTGCTCTACTGCTGAGCCACAACCCTAGCCCCTTGAACATTGTATTTTTAAGTTTATGGTAACTTGAGAGAGAATATAGTTTGTTTTTGTTTTTTTAGTGTATTCATGGGGTTGTGCAACCTTTGCCAAAATCTAACTTTAGAACATTTTCCTCCTCCCAGAAGACGCCCTGTCCCCACTAGCAGTCACTGCCACTTCTCTCATAGCCTGAGTAGCCACTAGCCTTTTCTGTCTCCAATTTGCTTATCCTGAGTTCTTCATGCAGGTTGAATTGTGCAATACGTGGTCTTTCATATCTGACTCCTTTCGCTTAGCATCAGGTTTCAAGGTGACACATTTTGTAGGTGTATCAGTATTTACTTTTTTATGGCTGAATAATATTCCACCCTGAATACCTAGTTTATCTACTCATCCATTGATGGGCATTTAGGTTGTTCCCACCTTTGGCTGTTATGAATAATATTGCTAGGAACATTAGAATACAAACTTTAATGTGGAGTTGTTTATTTCTTTTGGATATGCACCTATGACTGGAATTGCTGAGTCATATGGTAATTGCATGTTTTTAACTTTTTGAGGAACTGCCAGACTGTTTTCCAAAGTGACTCTGCCACTTACACAAGCAGTGAATGACAGCTTCAGTTTTTCTACATTCTTACCAATATTTACTATTATGTCTTTTCTTTTTCTCGCTCATTATTTTATGGTGCTGGGATGGAACCCAGCACCTTGCACCTGCTAGGGAATCACTCTACATTGAGCCATCACAATCTGTCTTTTTTTTTTTTTTTTTTTACTATAGGCATCCTAGTGAATATGAAGTGGTATCTTTTTTGTTGTTGTTGTTGTTTTTTAAATATTTTTTAGTTGTCAATGTACCTTTATTTATTTATCTATCTATCTATTTATTTATATGTGGTGCTGAGGATCCAACCCAGTGCCTCACACATGCTAGGCAGGTGCTCTGCCACTGAGCACAATCTTATTTGCATTTCCTAAGTGACTAATGAAGTGAAGCATCTTTTCAGGTCTTCAGTATGTACTAAAAAAACCTTTGGAGGGGGCTATCAGGGATTGAACTCAGGGGCACTTGGCCACTGAGCCACATACCCAGCCCTATTTTGTGTTTTTATTTAGGACAGGGTCTTATTGAGTTGCTTAGTGCCTCGCTTTTGTTGAGGCTGGCTTTGAATTTGCAATTCTCCTGCCTCAGCCTCCTGAGCTGCTGGGATTTCAGGTGTGAGCTACTGTGCCCTGCTTATTTGCCTTTTATTATTGAGTTGTAAGAGTTCTTCATATATTCTGGATTCAGGTGTCTTGTGAGATGTGTGATTTAAAAATGCTCTCTCTCTGACTGCAAGTTGTCTTTTTTTACTTTCTTGCTGGCATCATTTGCAGCACAAAAGTTGTAAATTCTGTTGTAGTCCAATTTTTTTTTTTTTTTTTTTTTTAGAGAGAGAGAGAGAAAAATTTTTTTCAATATTTATTTTTTAGTTTTCGGCGGACACAACATCTTTGTTTGTATGTGGTGCTGAGGATTGAACCCGGGCCACATGCATGCCAGGCGAGCGCGCTACCGCTTGAGCCACATCCCCAGCCCTGTAGTCCAATTTATGTACTTTTTTCCTTTTGCTACTTATGTTACAGAGAGACTATTGCCTCATCTAAGGCCTAAAGATGTATTTCTATGTTTTCTTCCAAGAATTTTGTTTTAGCTCTTACATTTATGTTTTTGGTCCATTTTGAGTTCATTTTTTGTGCATGGTGTGAGGTAGGGTTTCAGATTCATTGTTTCCTGTGTGGCTGTCCAGTTGTCACAGCACCATTTGTTGAAGAGATTGTTCTTTGAATTGCCTGGCCACCCTTGTTGAAAATCAGTTGCCCAGAAATGAAAAATATTTTCTAGAAGAAACATTTAGTGTCTCAGAGTTATGAATTATCTCTTAGAACTGTTAAAGAGATCACTCTATAATATGGAAAAATCTTTTTCTTCTTTTTAGCAAATAGACTTAGTGATTAAAGTTTTTAATGATAACTTACGGAATGAATATAGATTTAACTTTTATAGTAACTGGTGTATAAATATTTGCTGAACTTCTTTCTCTAACAAGTAATGGGCTGGCGCCATGCTTTGTGTTTTCAGGGTCCCTATGTCAACAGACTCTCATTCTTTCAAGATATCTTATTACACAGTTAATTGAAATTTGTAGCCTCTGGCTTCAAATACTTTTTAAAGATAAGGCTTAATTAAGGAATATGGAGCTTGGAATTTTCTGACTCCAGAATAGTAATATTCTTTCAGTGTGCTGTCATCAGTGACAGACCCAAATGGGAGCGGAGATCCTTGGTGCTGGCTCCCCTTGTGTCCCAGATCCACCTTATGCTCCCCTGGCTTTCACATAGAGTGGTATTTGGCCCCCAAACTGGTCTTGGTCTCTGGGGACGCTCGATACTTTTGGCCCTTTTCATTATGATTATCCTCTTTCTTTTGTGGATCTGGGGATTGAGCCCAGGGCCTTGCACATCGAGGCCAGTGCTCTACACAGAGCTGTGCTTCCAGGCCCATCATCCTGTTTACATGGTCACCTTCCCATGACACCCACCCCTTTTGCATACCAGTTCTCAATTTTTGGGGGGGGGGGGCGGGTATTGGAGATTGAACCCAGAGTCACTTGACCACTGAACCACATCCCCAGCCGTATTTCATATTTTTTATTTAGAGACAGGGTCTCTCTGAGTTGCTTAGCACCTTGCTTTTGCTGAGGCTGGCTTTGAACTCGTGATCCTCCTGTCTCAGCCTCTCAAGCCTCTGGGATTACAAGCGTGCACTAGTGCCCGGCTGGTTCTCAACTTTTGACATAGTGTGTATTTGGCTCCCCCATAAGAACGGGAGTTCCATGTGGGAAGGTGTTTTGGGCTGCTAGTTTCTACTTCTCCCTTCTGGAGGTAGTCTGGTCCCCACTTCAGATCCCAGTAGTAGCCATCGTCTTCCTGCAAGGTCCAGGGTTCCTTCCTCCTTCCCCTCCGAAGCTTCCAGGCTCCGGCAACTCATCCATTGCTCTTGTTTCTCTCATCAAATAATCCCATGGAGGGAATTGGTTTTACAGCTCATGGACTCCTGTTCTTGTACAGGAGTAACTAGCTGCTGTGCCTGAGGAAATAGACCTTGAAGGCACATCTCTCCTCCCACATCCCATATTTCTTGCATAAGTCCTTATGACTGGCCTGGTCGGAGGAGATATCCCAGGCTCCTGGTGATCCTTGAGTCCTTCCCCCTGTGGGTAGTCAGGTGCCTGGGGTAGGGTGAGTGACTCATCTATGGCCTGTGTAAGAATATGAGTTAGTCCAGAATTGTAGAAAATAAAAATAATCCAAATTTTTAAGGGAAGCAAATTTTCACCATTGGAAGATTGTGATCTTGTCACTAAAAAATGGTATTTCTCATAATTTTAAGAGCTTTATATTCATGTGAGGTCAGAAATATGGAATATGATAGGGCTTGGACTGTAACTCAGTGGTAGAGTGCTTGCCTAGCATGTGTGAGGCACTGGGTTTCATTCTCAGCACCACATAACAAACAAACAAGCAAATAAATAAAAGATTGCCATTAAAAAAAATAGAATATGTAATGTGTGCATGATGCAGCTACTGTAAGTAAAAACACCCAGAAAATAGAAAGGAAATGTGCCAAAATGTTAAATTGGTGATGAACTAGGAGTTTGACTTTTTTTTTTTTAACTTTTGTATATTGTATTTCATGAAATACCTTTGTAGTCTCTTAGTAGGAAAGTGCTCCCCCCTTTGTTTAAAAATATTATATGGCGGAAGCCCCTTTTTCCCTATGGATTTAGCAGTGTGCTTTCTCCATAGCAGGATGGCAAAACAGAAAAGAAAAGGTCCCGAAGTGACAGCGAAAAAGAGCAAAAAGTTAAAGAAGGCGTCTGCAGAAGAGAGACCTCAGGCACTTGAAACCACAGCAGACAACGAAGAAGCCAGCCCCAAGGTAAGGCCACCCGGCCTCTGTGGAGCAGAGGACAGATACATGGGCTACATATGGACACACTCAGCGCCTGCTGAGAGCAGGTACAGTGTTAGGTTGGAGCACTGTTCCTGCCTTGCTTGGGCCGCGTTCTTTGCTGGCCCCTGTGTGAGACTAGATTGGTCACAGAGGGCCCAGGGAGCAATCCTTGAGTCCTTTTCCCTGTGGGTAATCAGGTGCCTGGGGTAGGGTGGGTGACTCGTCCATAGCCTGTGTAGAAATACGAGTTAGTCCAGAATTGTAGAAAATAAAAATAATCCAAATTTTTAAGGGAAGCAAATTTTCACCATTAGAACATTGTGAGCTTATCACTAAAAAATGGTAATTCTCCTAATTTTAAGAGCTTTATATTCATGTGAGGTCAGAAAATTGGAATATGGGGCTGGGATTATAACTGGGGACCTGCAGCTGGGCTGGGGATGTGCGCTCAGAGAACGGGGCTTCCCCTGCAGAAAGGGCTCCTCACCTTGACAATAGGTGGCGGGACCTGGGGAGCTCTGTTTAAAAACATACATCTAAAAATGTTCTTACCTGGCAATAATACCAGCAGAGAGTTTGAAAATCAGCTATTAACATCACTGTTTGAATTGCATGCAACAGATTCTAAATAACTGGGGTTTTAAATACCACCCAAGACTAGGCAGGAACAATCTCTCTTCCTAATGCATTTCTATTCTTCATCCTAAAATCTTGTCTACCATAAAAATATGCTTATACCTTTAAATTTTGAAAAATCTAAAATTTTTTGTTACTGCTAAGTTGTGAGTGTTGAAATTTTCCTTCTACATTGGGTTCTTTTTATAATTAGTAGTATGCATTGATCAAAATAGCATAACATCACAAATTTTGTCAAGTCAGTCAACGTAAAATACAGACTGGTTAGGCACGCACCACATAATCACACGGCGGGGCTTTTCAGAGTTTTACCCTTGGTTCCGTACCTTGGTGAATTTCATGTTTGAATGAGACAGGGTTTAATGTTGGTCCCCCCCCCCCTTTCTCATTTCTGGATATAAATAATTAAGTAAATGGGAAAAGAAATTTGTTCTAGCATTGTTGCTTAATTCATTGAACTGAGACAATTAAGTGATTTTTTTTTTAATATTTATATTTTTTAGGTTTAGATGGACACAACACAATAAAGTTATTGTTTTTATGTGGTGCAGAGACTCGAACCCAGGTCCCACCCGCGCTAAGCAAGTGCTCTACCGCTGAGCCACAATCCCAGCCC
Source organism: Callospermophilus lateralis (assembly GCF_048772815.1). Lineage (NCBI taxonomy): Eukaryota > Metazoa > Chordata > Mammalia > Rodentia > Sciuridae > Callospermophilus > Callospermophilus lateralis. The sequence continues at coordinate 37,797,169 of NC_135323.1, forward strand.
CCCCTTTTTTTTTTGGTATCAGGGATTGAACCCAGGGGTACTTAACCAATGAGCCATATCCACAGCCCTTTTTTATATTTTATTTAGGGATAGAGTATCACAAGTTGCTTTGGGCCTTGCTAAGTTGCTGAGGCTGGCTTTGAACTCACTATTCTCCTACCTCAGCCTCCTGAGACGCTGGCATTACAGGTGTGCGCCACTGCATCCTGGCCTCATTGAATGATTTTTTAGGAGCATATTTTATGTCTGTCTGTGTGTGTGTGTGTGTGTGTGTGTGTGTGTGTGCATTTATATTTTGGTGCTGGGGATTGAACTGGGGCCTCTTGCATACTGGGCACATACTCCACCACTAAGCTACACCCCAAGTCCACAAAATATAATTTAAATATCAACCATTACACGACAACTTGATTAGGCTCTTCAGTTTTTGGAAGGAAGACTTGGACCTGCCTGACTAGTTTAAGGATTTGTTCCCTTTTGCAGCATGGCGCCATATATCACTCTGTCTTTGTGAGGTGCCCCAGAGACTCCTATTTCCTGGGGTGGTGCGCCAAGGTATGATTCTGGGTGGCAGGTATCCTTTCCTTTATGAAATGAGAGAAGGATAGTGTAGTAGTAGGAGCAAATGTGACTCCATTTTGTTTTATGACTTCATCTTGTAAAACAACCATGCCAAGTAGAAGAGTCATGACTAGAGCAAGATGTTCTTTTCCTTTTGCTATAGAAACCTTTAAGAACACGGAACTACCTAATGGGGCATTGTTTCTATAACTAGGGTAACGGGGCTCTGTTTCTGAAACTGGGGTGACTGGGCTAACTGATTGGTTAGGCTTCCCTCCACTTGACTGCACTGTCCCGCTTCTGTAACCTGGCTTGCTTGCATTGGCTAGACCCCTGAACATCCCTTTTGTGGTTTTCAGGCTTATAAGGAGTGCCCTTGTAATTGTTCTGGGCTGATCAGGGGAATAGCTCTATGTTCTGGTCAGCCGCCACCCGTGTGCTTCAATAAAGGCTTGATTCGATTATACGTGAGTGGTCTGGAAGTCAGTTTATGAAACCCTGGGACAAAGCTTTAACTATAACAATAGTAGGAAAGCAGAGCCCACCTGACTCCTTGACTGACACCTGGTCTAGACATTTTGCAGTCTTCAGCAAGCCTGTATGGACACCTGGCCAGGCTGAGGGTGGTGGGGGTCTTGATGTCTTCAGGGTTGGGCTGCAACATGCAGTTAGGCAGTTCTGAGCTTTTGAGAGATGTGTAAATAACATGCACAATGTGTCCGGTAGCAGCACAGACTCTGTAGGGCAGTTTGGATGGGACAGGCACCGCATGCCAGGAGTAGGTCACCACAACCTGAGTGATGGGGACACTCCAGACCCAGGTCCCCTGTCTTGCCCTGGGTTCTCTTTGGCTGTGTCTTACTGACTGGGCTCCTCTATAGCAGGTGGTTAAATTCCTGTTCCTCTGGCTTCCTGTCTCTGCTGAGGCCGCTCCTTGGGTCAGTTCTTTGTGGCTTCCAGGTTCCAGGTGGAAACGGGTTCCCTAGAGCTCACGTGGGGTCCTGCCTGCTACATGCAGAGCCTTGGTCCTTCCTGATGACACTCCCTGTTCTTTTGAGGCTCCTTCCGTTTTCTTTTTTTTTTTTTTTTTTTTTTTTTTTTTTTTTTTTTTTTTTTTTTTGACTAGTGAAATATATTTTTATTTTGTTTTGTTTTTGTAACTTTAGGAACTTGTGGGCTTAACATACAAATTTTATGAGCTCCAGGCCGTCGCCTTGGAGGTTTTGTGTTGTAGAACTTCTGGCTGTCCTTTGTTACTGAGACTCTATGCAGGCTACTGGCCACTGGCAGACCCATAGTAGCTCGGCTTAAGGTTAAAATTCCTGCGTTAGTGGGGAGTGATAGACACCTTTTTGTTTAAGTCCAAATAATATTTTAAAGAATGTGATTTCTTTTCTTTGTGGTGCCGGGAATGACTCAGGGCCTTGCACATGCCAGGCAATGGCTCTACACTGAGCTGTATCCCCAGCCGACATTGTTTTTTATCATTATAAAGTACATGTTGATTAAAAGAAATTTGGAAAACAAGAAAGAAGAAAGCATTTGGGGTGTGTTTCTTGCTAGTCTGGTTTGGTTTGTAACATGGATTTACTGATAAATTTGTGTGCTGTGTTCAGTTTTCTGGCTACAGGTTTTGAGTTAGTTTCATGCTCACCAGGAGCAGTGGGATGTCCTGCGGCCTTTGTTGGGGGGCTGCTGGCCTGGGAGAGGCAGTCACTGACCAGCAGAGGTCGACAGCCACACTCCCCAAGGGAGCCTGTGAGCCCAAGGGCTAGTTCCTATGCAGCGGGCGGCTTCTCAGTTTGGTCTTTGTGATTCTGTGTAGGGGCTTGGAGACTTACACCCCGAGATCCTCTTCTTGTATTTCCAGAAGTCAGTATCCCAACAAAATGGGGACTCTCCTTGAAAATCTACATTGATCTCTGTTGATAAAAATATTTCTTTACTCACTCTTCTTGTTCTCATGGGAAATTATTAAAAGGGGGCATCAGACATATATTTTAGAAAAAAAAATATGGAAAGCTGAACCTAACTGTTGAAGAATGGCAGGTCGTGAGGCCTGGAAAGCGCCATTGTGCATCACTGGGGAGCTGGTGGAAAAGTACTGCACTGGCCGCCTCCCTGTCCCCCAGTACTTCCAAAAGAGCCTCTGGGATCTGCAGTGGAGAAGGGAGAGGCCTCTGTCGTCCTTGAGCTGCTGTGTTGTCTCCCAGAGATGTCCATCTGGGGAGCTGCCTGGGCCCTGCGCAGCCATTTCCCACAGTATGAGCACTCCGTGCTTGCGCCAGGACAGTTGAAGTGTCCCCAAGTGCTAGAAACTTCATCGCCCCTTGGGGAATGGTTTCCATGGAGCTTGAGTTCCGATTCAGGCCTGTGGGCTCAGCTCGAGGGCCGCCTGGGGCTGCAGCTCTGCTGGCCCTTGGTTTGGCGTCAGGCTCCTCAGCCCCAGGCTTCCTTGCTCAGCTCACTGTGCTAGAGGCCCTGGCACGCCTGCAACACTGGAGAAGCGGGTGGTTTGTGACGTCCCTGGACAAGAGCACAGATGCTCCAAAACACCTGCCCCTCGTCTTGGTGGCTGGGTTCCCATGGACTGGGTGCCTGCAGCTTCCTTCTTCCTCACTTCTGCTGGACAGTGGATTCTCGGGGCTGGGGCTGGCTTTACAGGACTTTGCTCTTCCTGGAGGGTGTCCTGGGGCATTGGAGTCTCAGTTTACCTATCTGCCATGGATAGCCCTTCTACTGAGCCTGACCCCTGGAGTTCTCCAGATCTGGTTTTCTACTGCAAAGGGCCGGTGTGTGGGGGGTGAGTTTTAGATGACTTAGATCTTCAGAAGGATGGCTCCAGGCACCAGGCTGGGGGGCAAGCCTGCTCTGTGCACTTGAACTGGCTGAACTGGAAGGAGGCGTGGCTGTGATTTGGCAGATCCTTGCCCTCCTGTCTCCCTCCCTCTTCTCCTCCTCCTTCCTCTCCTTGTTCCCTTTCTTTCTTGCCTCTTCTCCTTCCTGCATCCTTCCATCCTTCCTTCCCTCACCCCCTTCTCTCACCTCCTTTCTGATCCCTCCAGGGAAGAAACTGGGCATTCTGTTTGTCCTAGACTTTGAGACATCTGAAGGGGAGACAGTGTAAACAGGACTGTCGTGCCAAAGCCAACCACGCGTCTGCAGGTTTAGAAGGCGGTGCCACGGTTGCTGTAAATACACCTCCGGCTGCCGACATGTTGTGGGCGAGCTGGGAGGAGGGCTCTAGCTGAGGCAGCTGTGTCTCACGGCCTGTCATTGATAGGTATCCTTGTGTTTGCCAAGTACTTTTCTTTGGAGATAGAGTCTCACTGTGCTGTCCAGTCTGGCCCCTTAGCCTGCTGTGTAACTGGGATTACAGATGTGCCACCACACCCAGTTGGTGTGAGCATGTGCAGAGGCCTTGCAGTGTTGGCTTCTCAGCAGCTCTGAGGTGCCCAGGGCCAAGGTGGGGAAGTTGTGCTGATTTTGCAGACAAGGCAGAGTGGGCCACCTGCAGAGTCACCTGCTAGCTGGTGACAGAGGAAACACACAGTTGAGCTTCCTTCCCGCCTTTTTCCCACCTCTTTCCCACCATTGGTTGTCCTCAGTCATGGTGGTTCAGGGTGCTAACTGGTGAAACTCCATGAATGTCACCAATATTTCCTGGCATCTGCCTTCATACTGAGTATTGGAGACCTGAATGGGAGAGCAGCCCAGATGTGGGGTGTGTACGTCCACATCGGGAACAGCAGGCAGGAGTGCACAGCAGGGTTACTCCTGGAAGGGGTCAGTTGTGTTCTTCTTTCAGGATGAGTGTGAAGTTGGAAGCCAGTTGGCGTCCAGGTCCCGTGTGTTTCCAGGGTCTCCATTGGAACCTGCCCAGTAGACTCTGGATTGAGGCTGGCTGTGTTTAGAAGGAAAGAGCTGCTCAGTTGGGACTGCTCTGTGGCTCTTGGTTTCCTTCTTTGTAATCTTGAACATAAGTCAGATAGAATCAACCAGGCAGTAAGCCTGAAGGTTTTTACAGAACCATCAAGATGTGGTGGTGAACTCCATGGCCTTGAGAATTTGCTCAGAGCCAAAATCCTTCACACCAATGGCATTTGGCCTCAAGGATTGTTAGTGTTCCCCGAGTATGTCATTGCACCCTTGGGGCGAATAGTTGGAGTCTTTACAGACAGCTTCCTGGAGCCTGAGTTGCTTTCTTTGGAATTCCGTCCCCCATTACTTTGTGACTACTGGATCCTAGGTTGGAATTACAAATTGATAGATTTGTAGGCTAAAGTGACTTACAGATGGATTAGTCATCTCACCTGGGGAACTGAGACCCAGAGAACACAGCAACCCTGAGAGCCTTAGTGGTTTCTGGAGGCCATTAGGCCAGCAGGAGGTCAGATCTCTCTGCTCAGTCACCTCATGACAGTTCCTCCTGGGTCTTGTATTTTTCTGGCTGAGTACACTGCACTGCATGGAGTTGCAGATTTGTTTACCTCTTGACCAGATTTTGGACCATGAGTCATTTCCAGTCCTGGCTGTTCTGAACACGCTGTGGCTATCTCTGTAAGTCCTTCTGTGTGTTCATTTCTCCCATGAGTCCCGGGACTGCAGTTGCCATACCGTGTGATAAACGTGTGTGTGATTTTCTGAGACACTGCTTGTCAGGTCCACAGCCCACTTGGGCCAGGGCAAGGGGATAGGTTGCTGAGAGGCCAAAGAAAGTGCCCGAAGCCAGTGTGCAAGACATGGGAAAGCTTACAAGAGATGAGTGACTACTCCAAGAAGAGTTCAGTGGTGATAGGCTGAGCCAGTAGAACTCTGTCCCATGACTTTGCTCCAGGAAAAAGAGCCTCTCCATCCCTCCCAGTGCTGTGGGAGGACACACACCCTCTCCACAGGACTTTAAAGGTTGGTTGGCAGAATCTTAGTTTGCTTAGTTCCATGTATGGCCAACGAGCCAAGGAGCCACTACTGAGGTGCGCGCGCAGGCAAGCGCTACTGCGACGGGTGCCGTCAGCCTGTCTTAGTTCTCAGACTTCTTGAGAAAAGACAGGGTTCTGCCTTATCCAGGAATCCTGGCCCACCCTGCCTTCCTTGTTCCTTTGACTTGGTGCAGCTCCAGGCACCAAGAGGCACTTCAGGAGCATGGCATTCTTGTCACTGTCTTTAAGGATGGTGCACCACTAAGCTGGTCTCCAGAGCTCCTGTGCTCTGCTTCCCCCAACAGCGTGTGCAGGTGCCTGGGGCTCTGCATGTTTATCAGCACTTGTTATTGTCAGTATTTTAAATTTTGGCCACTGGATGTAGTCGTGGGGAGAGAGAGAAAGAGAGAGATTGATTGATTGATTCTTGTCATTTTTTCCCCCCTAGTACTGGGGATTGAACCACTGAGCTACATCTCCAGCCCATTTTATTCTTTTATTTTGAGAAGAGGTCTGCTGACTTGCCCAGACTGACCTTGAACTTGTGATCCTCCTGATGCAGTTTCCTGAACCGCTCTGATTATAGGTGGGTGCCACTGCACCCGGCCTGTGTGTGTTTTTTTTAAAGCAGCTTCATGAGGTATAATTGACATAGTCAACTGCACTTACTTCAAGTGTACAGTTTTTTTTTTGTGGTTTTAACTTGTCCCAGGCTCAGTGGGTCCTTTAGATCATTCAGGGTACGAATCAAACACGGCTAGCAAAGAAAGGGTTACTAGGAGTTATTTATTATACTGATTCACAGAGCAAGGTGGCTGCCCCATAGGCAGAATGGCAAGGAGGTCAAAGCTTGAACAACATATATATATATATCTATACACACACACACACACACACATACACACACACACACACACACACACATACATACTTTGGGGGCTAGAAATTGACATCTTCAGATGCTATGTTGCAGTCTCTCATTGTGCCTGTGCCCGGAAATATGTCTAAAATTGAGTTAGGTCTCCCCGCCTGGGCATCTGTTTGAGCATGTAAATGTATTTAAATGAGTGCGTTGGTTAGTGAGAGGTTGTGGTCACATCTCCTTGCCACTTTGATGCATTAGAGGATGGACTAGTCTGGGAACGTCCTCTGCCATTCACCTCAAGCTTAGAGTAGGAGGTCCTTTTCTTTCAGTAGTCACCGACTTAAACTGAACCTGTGCTCCTGCTCCATTTTACCTGACCAACCATGATCGCCGATGAACATCTTCACTTGTTTCTGCCATTTATAAATTATCTTTGGTGAAGTGTCTGTTTAGTTCTCTTGGCCATTTTTGTTGGTTTTCTCATTATTGAGTTTGGGGAGTTTGTTGTATATTCTGTATACAAAGCCTCTATCAGAATTTTTGTTTTGTAAATATATTTTTTTCTCCCTCTGTAGCTGGGGTTTTCATTTTTCTCAACAGTGGCTTTTGAAGAGCAGACATTTTAAATTTTGGAAAAGTCCAGCTTGTTAATTTTTCTTTTGTGATTCATACTTTGGTCAGCACACTATTTTGGTTGGGCACGCCCTGGAGATGTTTCCAAGTCTGTGTGTGTACATCTGCCTGACTTGGTCCTGCTCACACCTAACGTTGCACACTATTCCACTGTGTGAGGGTGCCACATTTGATCATCCAGGCATCCATGGGTAGACCTTTGGGCTTTTGTCCGTTTTTTTTTTTTTTTTTTTTTTTTGGTTATCAGCCCCTCTGGTGGATGTGAGTGATGTCTCTTTGTGGTTTTGATTTTCATTTCCTTGTTAATTTATGATGTTGAATATCTTTTAATGTGCTTCTTGGCCATTTGTGTATTTTTTTTGGAGAAATATCTATTCAGATATTTGCCTATTTGCTCCCTGGGTTCTTTGTCTTTTTATTGTTCATTTGGAAGATCTTTCTTAAAGCTTCTCTTTGTTGTGAGCCTTTTTCTCTTTCTGCTTATATCTTTCATCCATACTGTTTACTTAATGAGATGTTTTTTAAAGGAAGTAGTCGTGTATCCTTTTTGTGGTAATTCCATTTTTTAAAGTTCTGGTCACCAAGAGATTCGGTTTATAGTTCTTTTTGTGTGTGCAGCTGCGGTGGGGGTGCGGAGTACCCAGGACTGAACTCAGGGGCACATGACCACTGAGCCTATTTTGTATTTTATTTAGAGACAGGGTCTCACTGAGTTGCTTAGGACCTTGCTAACTTCCTGAGGCTGGCTTTGGACTCACAATCCTCCTGCCTCAGCCTCTTGAGCTGCTGGGATTATAGGCATGCGCCATCGTGCCTGGCTGAGAATTGGTTTATATTTCTAAAAATTAGGATGGAGATTATTGACGGTTTAACTCAGCAGGGGCTGTTGAAATGGACTAAATCCCTAGAATCTGAAAGGAGTCTGATTTAGCAGGGAGGCTGTGGTGGTCAAGTGTGTGAGCCCCTGCCCTGGGCTCTGGCTCTCCCCCTTATTGTATTGATCTCTTTCTTTGAGTATCCACCTTCTATCTGGTGGGTCTTTGGGGTGTTCCTACCTCTAGGTTTTTATGAATAGTGTTCCCAAGAACATTTGGATTTCAGTTTTCCCTTAGATTCCTGCTTTGGTTCCTCTGGCTGTATTCCTAGGAGTATAATCTGCCAGATCATATGCAAGTTCTACATTTAACTTTTTGAGGAACTGCCAAAGTGTTTTCCAGGCAGCTGCCTGATTTCACACTCCCCGCACCACTGATGGCGCTGGGTCACACTTCTCCGGTCCTCAGCAGCAGGGCTGTTGCCCAGCCTCATCCTAGCCTTCCTAGAAGGTGTGCGGTGGGTCTCGCATGGCTCTGATTCACATTTCCCCAGTGGCCAATGTGTTGAGCATTATTTTCATGTGCTCTTTGATCGTTTGAAGAAATGAATATTTTCTTTGCCCATTTTAATGTTGTGATCTGTCTCTATTATGGAGTTGTGAGAGTTCTTTATAAATTCTAGAGATTCAGCCTGGCACGAGGGCACACTCCTGTAACTCCAGCAACTTGGGAGGCTGAGGCAGGAAGATCAGAGATTTGAGGCCTGCCTCAGCAACTTAGTGAGACCCTGTCTCAAAATAGAAGTGCCACTGGGTTACAGCTCCAGTACCTAAATAAACAAGTCCTAGACAGTATCCTTTTGCAGATAGAAGACCTGTAAACATTTTCTCCTGTTCTGTGGGTTGTCTTTTCACTTTCTTACTGATACTGTTTGAAGCACCAAAGTTTTTGATATATTTCATGACATGTAGTCTGTTTTTTTCTTTTGTTGCCTGTACTTTGATGACACATCTAGAAAACCATTGCCAGGGGGCCAATGTTGCAGAGTGGAGCCGCAAATCCCTGACTTGCTGGTGAGACTCCCTTTCCTAAGCTGAGCTCCTTGGCTATTTCTGGGTGTCCTTGACCTGGGGTTGCAACTAATGCTGGACAAGCCAGATCATATGCTGGATTTCTTGTTTTGGTTTAGTTGCATTCTGAAAGAAGCATTTATATTGTCCTGGCTCTTGATGACAGGATAGACGGGAGAAAGGTGACATTTGCAGTATCTATAGGGAGCACAGCACAGGTTTCTTTTGTCTGCTTTTTGTACATCGAGATCAAAGACCTGTGATGGTAAAGCCTGCTCTGTAAGGAGCTGCAGTGCTGCTGTTGCCCACAGCAGAGGACTCTGGGGGGCTTCGAGTCCCGGCCTTCCTGCCAGTTCCAGCGCAGTGCACGCTGTATGTCTCCCTCTGGGGCAGAGTCTTTCTGACCAGCACCTTTCTGAAACCCTCTTTGTGGCCTGAGCAACCTTTTCATTTCTCTTCTTCCTATTTTTTCACATTCTCCATGTTGGTCCCGTAGCCTGACTCTTCTCCAGTGGCAACACTTAGCGGTAGTTCACCCGGATCAAGTTAGGACATATAGCTTGTTCAGCAAAAGTGTGTTAAAAATTGGGCTTTTATGCTGCTAGAAATGGCATAATTATTTGATATTGCATTAACTTATGTTTTTATATGTAATCAGTTATGCAATTGTTAATTGCTTTTTTTCTCCCCAGTGGCTTTCAATTACTTGCTTAAAGAGTTCCTATGTTTTGAAAGATGGTAAATACAGCAACTTGTTATTGTGGGGTGTTGGGTTGGGATTAGGGAGCTTCAGGATGACTGTTTATAGTGACACTGGATGGGGTAACAAAACTTATTGCAAAACTGCAGCTCTGTGAGGTTCTGCTGATGCCAAGCAGAGTTGTGCTGCTTTCGGTGTCACTCATTGTCTGGGTCTGCAGCCCCAACGGTCACTGGAGAGGGATAGTCTCATGAAGTATGAGAAAACCCAGCCATAGGTTTGTTCTGACCTGGAAGGTCATTAGTGGGTTTCCCCAGTTTCTTCTTGATGCATTCAACAGCCAACAGCTTGGATTGCCACAAGAAGGTGAGCTAATGTTTGATGGATATAAGGGTGGGCGTTCCTGTAAGGCTCAGGGTGACTGCATCTGGGCAGTTCCCCTTCTCAGTGTGTGACTGGAAAGCACTTGGTGTAAATCAACATCCAAACGTGATTAAAAATAAACTGTGCCCCCCCCAACACACCCCCAAGCGCTCTTCCTGAGAACCCAACAGACATTTATGGTAAAGTCAGACACATATTTTTGGATCTATGCCTCAGAGGATGAGCATTTTTGAAGAAACAAGAGACTTTAAACTATTTCTTCCAAAGCCTCAGCTTTTAACTCTTCTTGGTATGCTTTTGTGTACTACATGCAGCGTGTGTGAAAACAGAGACACTCTAGGTGTTCCATGCAGGGAGAGCCTTGCACTGGGGGTGGTGCTGGCCTGGTTGCTGGGGTTGCTAGGGGCTGCAGGGACATGGTGGGCCCTGCTTGGGGGGGCAGCTCTCCTGGCAGACATTCCACGTGAGGACCTTGGGCTTGGGTCCCCTTGCCCATATTTCTGAGTCCGGCCTGCCCCTAGCAGGGCCTGGCAGTCCTCATTCTTTGTCAGCTCTGATGCTTTGTGAAGTGATCGGCTTTTCTGTCTCAGTCACGTTTTTAGTGACTTGTCCTGCCCACTGAGAGTGAAGTCCAATCGGGATCTCTTATTTCTATACAGGGCCATCTAGGAAATCTTTTAGGCCCTTAGCTCTGCACAAAAGCAACCTAAATGTGCAAACGATTGGGTGGCCGTGTCCATTTGGGAGTGTGTCTGCCACAGCAGGCTGGCAGGTGGGACTTGCCATTCCTTTGTCCAGTCTTCTGGCCTACCAAAGCCAGAAACGAAGACTTTGGTGTCCAGCCTTACCCAGCCTCTGCCCTCAGCCTGGGTTCCTGCCCATGTGCAGGGGCTCTCCCCAAGGGTTCTAGCTGTCCAGGTGGCGGATCTTTTTGAGATCTGAGTCTCTCCAGTGTGGAAAGCCAGAGGCTGCACTTTGAGGAAAGGGGGCAAGGCCCTAATGTGGGCTGGTGGCTCTGACAATCTGGCTGTGCTCCCTGGGAAGGTTGACAGAACTCTGGGCTTGTTATGGGAAGTAATGAGGGCTGTGTGTCATGGCTGTAGCAGGAAAGGTTGCCATGGGTACCACCCCAGGGAGGGCCGAGTGGGCTCAAACATGGCATCTGTGGGCAGCAGAGACATCTGCTTTCAACAGCATCACATGCACACTGATGGGAGGTTGAGCACCAAGAACTTGGTGCCACTGTGTGTTCCCCCTACTCCCGAGATTGGACACCCCTCCCAGCCTCCCCTTCTCTGTTCTCTTGGGGAGGCTGCTGACTGACGTGGTGGCAGTTCACTGGGTTAAGCAGACACCTACCTGGGAAACAAAGGAACCCTGCCCAGGTCCCAGAGGAACCTCGTTGAGGTCTAAAGGCTGCTGGCACTGGAGGATGAGAACTCATGCTGGTTTGCCCTGGCAACTCAGCCTCCATGTCCCTGAGCCACCAAGAGAAGAGCAGATTAGCGGATAATGGTGGCTCTGCCATGTGTCCTACAGCCATCTTGGAGGACTGTCCCTTCTCAGGATGAGTCAGGACTGGCACTTGGGAGCAGAAGCGACAGGACTTGAGATGAGGCATCTCTGGGACAGCCCAACCTAGCTCAGGAGTAATGCACTTCCCCATGTGTGGACAGGAGGGCTGTTTCTGGGGATGCAGGGAAGGTTCCTGTGGCCCTGGAGGTGAAGGAGGCAGCTCTGGGCTCCTTCCTGCTCTCATTCCATCTATCCTGCGCCCTCAGGGGTGTGGCACTCTGTCCGCACAAATAGAATCTCCAGCATGATAGAAGTGACTGGCTCATCAGCTCCTTGTCCCAAACACCTTCCAGACACCTATGCCTGCAGAAGGAGAGGACACCACACCCCACGGGAAGCTCCTGCCTAGTGGAGCAGGAACAGCAGCCTGTGCACAATCAATGTGGGGGCATCAGGATCGCGCCACTGGGGTTCACCTTTATCTTCCCTGAAAGAAATGCATTTTTAAAATACTTGTAGATTCGTAGTAAGTTGCAAAACAACGCATCGGGAAGTCCTTCCTGCACTTGAGGTTCCTCCAGTGATAATTAATTCCTTGTGTCATCCACCATGGTGTCAAAACCAGGACACAGCAGTACAGCCTGCAGAGCTTACTCTGACATCTGTGTGTGTGCATGTGCGATTGCGCAGTGGTATCACAGGTGTGAATTTCTATGACTACTACAGTCAAGATACAGAACTAGATCCCTCGAAAGCCCTTTACTCACCCACTGAGGGAAGGACATTTGGGTTAGTCTAGATTTTTGCTTTTGAGAATAGAGCTGCTATAAATATTCACGATCATGTTTTAAATTCTCTGGGGCACAAGCCCAAGGCCATAATTGCTGGATCATATTGTACAGCCAGTTTAATTTTTTAAGAAACTGCCAATCTCTGTTCTAGAGCAGCTGTTCTGTTTTGCATCCCCCGTCTGAACAGAGAGGAGTTTCTCTGCCCCTCGCGTGTGTCTCCGTGTTTGGGTTTTAGCCATTCTCGCCATGGTGCTCGCGTTTGTGAGAGGACAGCTGACTGTCCGGGGAGTCAGCGGAGGCAGAATGAGGACTCTTTGCTTTTCTCGGGTTTGGTGACACATGCTATTGGCTTTATCGATTCTAGAAACTGCTGCATGGCCTGGTAGGGAGGATTTTCCTGGCTTCATGTTGAGGCCTCCTGCTTTGTTCGTGGGTGGCCTGTCCACCCTGCCTGCATGTGACATCCTGCTTCTCTCTAGAAGCTTTTCAGCGGTGGATGTCCCTGCATGAGGCACCATTCAGAGTGTCTGGTGGAGGTGGCCCTGGGGTCTGTTAGGCCAGCTCTCCCGCGTGCTTTGACTTCTGCACACACAGGTGCACCTCTCAGTCTCTGAGATGTGTTTCCTCAGTCTCTTGGTCAAGTCTGAAGAACTGCAGAAGACCTGGAGGCCGGACAGCTTTTCTTGCTTCCATGGAAATCTGGCAGTTCTCCTTCTGGGCCAAAGAAAACAGGATCCACTTCCCTCACCCCCAGAGTCCAGCTGCGCCACGGCGATATCTGCTCTTGAACTGCTGCTGCGGTCAGCTGAGGAGATGCTTGTGAGCTTTGCTTCCTTGTGGCCAACAGAAAATAACTCAGCAAAATGTAATTTTAGAAAGTAATGGTTGTTGTTTTTCCTGAGTTATACATGATCAATGTTAAAAAAATTAGAAAATAAAAGTGTGCAGGAGAAACCAGAAAGACTGGTTCCGCCCTGAGGTAGCGCTGTGATGAACATCCTGGAGCATGTCCTTCTCAGAATTTTTACAGTGGGCATGTGAGTGCCCAGCTTCCGGCCCAGGTAGCGCTGTGGTGAGTGTCTGGAGCGTGTCCTGCTCAGCACTGTTTCAGTGGACGTATGAGAGTGCTCATTAGGCACCCCCCCACCACAGTCCAACCCCATAGAGAGAGGTTTTTCTTGTTTTCCAGAGTGACAGCAGGAAAGCGATTGTTTTCATTTGGGTTTCTTTGATTACTTCCATAGTGGACATTTTCCATATTCATATTGGTCATTTGTTTTTCATTTGTGAGTTGCCTATAGTTTTTCTTTTTTTTTCCTTTTTAAAGTCCTGTTGTAAAGCTCATTCCTTCCATGTTTGAAAACATCCTTTTTATGCTCAGGGATCTAGTCGTCTGGTGCGTTTCACATGTTTGTCCAGTTTAGTTACTTTTATTCATGTCTTTTGCCCTGCCCACAGCGCCCTGTGCCTGCTCCTGGTCGTTGTGCAGAGACTGTCCCCTCCCAGGAGTAGCCCACTGCAGGCCTGTCCCACGCCTGGTGGAGATGCTAGGCCTGTCCCTCTTTCCCTTTTGGGAGTCAGTTGGGGGTCTCAGAGAATTCTTGGCTGCCTAGGAAACCACGCCCTCCCTGTGAAGGGCTGCCTCTGGGTGTTAGCCTTGGATATTGAGCCCAGCAAGGCACACTCGAGGGACCCTTCCTGCTGCTTTAAGGCCCATCTGTCCTTTATAAGCCACACCCAGAATACCAGAGTCCTGTTCCATCCCTTGTAGTGGGAGGTTTCTCCTTGCTGGCCAGGCAAGCGCTCACCCTGGGCCAGGTTCCTGTCCTCCTCCTGGTGGGGACAGCTCTGACTCACTCTTCATGGTGCTGTGGGTTCTTAAATTTCTAGTGTCTTCAAAGGTGTTGGAGCTGGAGGGCAGGCACTCCTGTGTGGGAAGTCCATCTAGTGCTGCTTCTCAGGGGAAGTCCTTCACAGGCGGAGTGTTTGGCTCAGTGCTGGCGCTTTCTTTGTTTCCTAGGATTTTTGCCTGCCCCCTTGGCCTCTTGGCCGGTTCATTTCACTGTGGACAGGGGAGCCGGGAGGAGTGTCGGCACTTGCCCTGTTGTGTTGTTTTCCTGTGACTCGCTTTACCCCGTCATGCTGCGGAGCTGTGTGTGCTGAGGCACATCCTCAGGCACTTGGGAGTCCCCTCACAGAAAGCCACGGAGGCAAGCAGCTGCCTGGAAGACAGAGGTGACTTTGCTAGCATCTCCACCAAAAGTCGGAACTCAGTGCAAATGTGCAACTTGAATGGGATCAAGAAGCCGATTCTGATTTAGAGCCTGGTCTGAGAGAGGCCAGCAGCGTCTACTTGACTCTACTAAGACTCTGGAGATTGCAGCATGGTGACTATGGCAGTCGTTCATACCTCTCAGTTCTTACACCTGGAAACCATGCTCATTCTAGGCGAGGTTGTCATAGGATTGGTCCTGAACTGGGGGTCCAGTGTGTTCCGCTGTAATGTGTAAGAGATGAGCTAGAAACATCCTTTGTGGAAACCAACAGGCCAGGCCGCAGTGCCATATGTGTAGGCTGGATTTCCGGGGATGTTTAGGCTCATGATGGCCAGCCTGCTGGGACCAGGATCACTTGGAGAGTTGCACTTCGAGAATTTTCCACTGCAGCAAAACACAGTCCATGGCAGGAAGAGAGCAGTCATGAAAGCCCACAGGTAAAGTGGATGACCGAGTTCACAAGGGCTGCAAGTCAGAGCATCCGAGAAACTTTAAATATGTTTAAAATACTGGGAGAACTAAAGGAAAGCCCTCAATGAGCAGTGCTTAGGTAGAATTGAAAAGGACTTAAAGTGAAATTCTGAAAGTAACGTGCAGTTACGGAAACCAAGTAGAGTATAGCAGACTAGACGTGGCTAAAGAGAGCATCAGAAGTTGGAAGGCATCTGTAAGGAAGAGATAGAGATTGTGAAAGAGAAGGTAGGAGAGATGAAAATTAGAATAAAAGATGTAACATTCAGTAGGACAGAATGGAGAGAATGCAAGCAGGATAGTGTCTCAAGAAAAACTTCCTTCCTGAGATGTGGGAAGTTGATGAAAGACTGTGTCAAAGAAAGATCCAGTTCCAAACAGAATAAATAAAACAGACACATAGAATGAAGGAGCAGAGCATCAGAAAGAAAGAGTGAAACTCCTAGGAGCTGCCAAGAAGGAGAGGCTGACCAGCTGGGAAGGCATGTGAGGGGGCCAGCTACCCGCGGCTCAGCAGTGATGGGTCTTGTGGACCCACCTGGGCCACCGTGCTCTGGAGCAGGATGCTGCTTCCAAATAAAAGGGGTGGCAGGGGAAGGGAAGGAGGCCCACTTCCTCAGAAAGGGGATGCCCAGTGTGGGGGCGCATTGGCTTCTATGTGGCATTTCCTCCAGTCATGAAAGGTGAGGTGGTGCTTATCTGACCCCCGGTGGAAATGGGTGTGGTGGGAGAAAGACCATTTCAATGATGAGAGCAGTTTCCAGACCTTTCCCAGTGTCTGGAAGTTTTGAACTACAGCTGTGTGTTCCCATGTCCTTTTTCTTAGCGGAAAACTGAACCAAGGAAAAAGAAGATGAAAAACAAAATAAAATCTCTGTTTTTTTTCCCCATGAGAATTATATAGAGCCCGTTACAGAAATAAAATAATATCAGAGGGTCAGGAATTGAGCATGTTCCTTACACCTGGCATCTGGGTCCTTTACCAGCAGTAAGGTGGCGGGGAGCCTCCCGCAAGGCAGCTGCTCACCTCAGCCCACAGGGCCTAATGCAAGGACACACAGGCTTTGGCAGAACAAAGGTCTTCCCTTTTCGCCACTCCTGGAGTCCAGGAAAGAAGCTGCCAACAGAGTGTCACGTTAGTGCATTTGTGGGGAGAGCACCTAGTTTTCATCAGATTGTTTAAGAGCTTAAAGGCCCTTCCAGGGGCTCCATCCCCTTCATTCTGAGTTTTCCAAGTGCCTTCTGGTTTATAGGCACTGCAGCATCAGGGAGAACAGCTGAGCTGGGTGCAGCCCCCAGCTTCCCTGGGCTGGACTGAGGGAGTAGAGCTCTGCAAAGTCCCTGGTGCCTGTGTGTTCGGCTCTTGGAGAACTGTCATTTTCTTTGCTCTCTGTGGATGGCACTGTGTTTCATGACCCATGAAATGCCATGTGCCTGTGAGAGACCACTGCTGGGCTTCTTCCCTTTCCTAGCAGGCTGCTGAGTTGCCACCAGAATGATGGTATAAGAAATGAAGTTGCAGACCAGAGTAAACTGTCCTTTTTCTGGGTGGATGTACACTATTCCCAAGGGACATGGGCCTTCTCTGCTCTGTCCTTGGCTCTTTCCCCAGCTAGTCTCTTCAAAGCCCAGGGATGGAAAGTGGTTGGAGCTCCCTCCCCAGAACTGCCCAGAACCTCCCAGCTCCCTTCTGGGCAGAGCTCACATGCACAGGTGAGGGACTGGCCCGGAATGGGCAGTGGGGTGCACTTCTCGCTCAGTTCAGTTCCAACTCAGATTCGCCCTCCCAGGTGGCAGGCATCTGCTTTTCCTCCATCTGTTCTCCTGGACACACGTGATGGTTGCTTTCTCTTTATCATTTGCTTCCTTGGGACAGCCACCCTTCCCCACTGGCGAAGCTGGATGAAGGGAGGGATTACTGCTAATTTGGATCCTGCATCAGTTGACCATGTGGAGTTGGGGACAGAATCTTGGGTCCACTCTAATTCCTGTTCTCACTGTACCCATGCCTTGTAAGCCCTGCCTCATCCTAAACCTGACCACATCAGCTCCCTCGTCTTTACACAGACCGTACTTGTTCCCCCAGCCTTCTTCCAGTGTTGCTTACAGTGGTTGAGCACCCTTCTGCGAGCTGCAGACCACGCACTAGGAGCTGGGAGTATCACTGTCACTCTCTGCTGCACCCACAGCCCTGGGCCGGCCCTGCCTGCTTCCACCACACCTGCTCTCCTTCACTTCCTGCCACATTATTCTCACTGACCCACTGACCGTCGCTCAGTCCCAACCCCTGCGTGGTTCCTGGAGCACAGTGAGCACTCCAGAACAGTTCTGGACAGACTCATTTTGGGGATTTTGTTCTGGCCCGTGGTCTGGATGGCCCCCTGGAGCAGGCACCCCTTTGAAGCAAGAATGAAGGTCTCAGTCACTCTGACTGGAGGAGGCAATGCCAGTCACATCTAGGGATGGTAGAACAACTGTTTTAAATAAAGTACGCATTGCACATGCCTGGAAGTGTTTTGTTCCTCCTGTTTACTGAGTAAACAACATCAAAGTAATTTTTAAAAAAAGAGTTAGAAAGGACAGCATATCCCCAGTCTGCCTCTCAATGCTCGGCTCCTTCCCCCTTTTCCTTTTATGTAGATACATCTTCCTGACACACTTAAACTCAACATGGATTCATTTTATAGGTGTTTTTTTTTTTTTTAAGAGAGAGAGAGAGAGAGAGAGAGAGAATTTTTTAATATTTATTTTTCAGTTCTTGGCGGACACAACATCTTTGTTTGTATGTGGTGCTGAGCATCGAACTCGGGCTGCACGCATGCCAGGCGAGCGCGCTACCGCTTGAGCCACATCCCCAGCCCTAGGTGTTTGTTTTTAACGTCTTTCTTTTCTTGAGGTCGGGTCTCTTTGTGTTGCCCAGGCTGACCTTAAATTTGACTCAAGTGATGCTTCCATCTTCGCCTCTGGAGTAACGCACAATGTGCAAGGCATCGTGACTTGCTTAACCTCATTTTTAATGTAATTTTTAAAAACAAAGCCGCCCCCGCTTAAAAAATACTCTTTGTAGAAATTAAGAAAACGTGAATAAGCTTAGAGAAAAAAATGTTTGGTACAGGTTAGCATGTTTGTAACTTTAACTTCGCATTTTTACAGCGTGTCTGGCCTTCAGGTTCTGCACAGGGCCTTGTCACGTGATGTGCTAGTGACTGGCGAACAGATTCTTGTGGTTTTACCTTTCTGTATCTAAGGCTGAACCATGATTTGAATGGCCAAAATGCCATCAGGCTACGTGGGCTAACACTCTGTCCTATGATGTCCCAGGCTTGTGGTTTCCTGTTCCTATGGTCACTTTGGTGGCCAGGCCTGGGGTCCTCAACCTGGGTGTTGGGAAGCCTGTCCACATCTGGCAGAATGGACCTCACCAGCGTCTCCTGACCAATATCCATTTCCATGGTCTGCTTTTCCTCTTTTTGGCTCCTTTTTATAAAATATTTTTAGCCATAGATGGACACATCTTATTTATTTATTTATCTATTTATTTATTTATGTGGTGCTGAGAATTGGACCCAGTGCCTCACACGTACTAAGCAGGTGCTCTACCACCGAGCCACCACCCCAACCCATCTTTTTGGCTCTTGATGGGGCATGCCATGTAGTCATAGCCTTGAAATTGGAGATCATGGTATAAATTTGATATTTTAACTTAAGCAGCATTTTGTTCCTGGGATTCGAGAGCTCATTTGTGATGTGTACATGTTCCTTCCCAAGTAATTTTGCCCTGGGAAAGTGCTGTGATTCTTTTTCCTTTATTATGACTGTTGAACATTTTTCTTCCATAGATTGTACGTATTAATAAAATTGAAAACGCACATGGGTGAGCTTCCCGTTTTGGCCTTGTCTTTGCTGACAGACATTGTTTTCATTTCCTGACTGCTCAGGGGTAGCCTGAGCTTGCTGGTCTTGGTGAGGTGCGCCGATGCCACATTTGTTCAGGGAAGCTCACTTTATGATAGGAGTTGTATTAGCCATTGGCTGATTAGACAGTGTGCTCAAGGACATTCATAAGTTTGGATCTAAAATACCAGAATGGATGGATTAGGCTGCATATTTGCACAATCATTTCAAAATTATTCTTGTAATGGCATGGAAAGATTTCCCAGGGTGGAGTGTTCGCAGCTGGGAAAACAGTTGCGCTTTGAAGACATTTTCCCAGGCACAGAGCTTGCATCTCCTGCTGTTAGGAGCATGGGCAGGGTCTGGCTTGACTGGCTGCTCCCGGAACCTTGCACTGGGCAGGGCAGCTTCACAGTGTCTGCGGGAGCACACTTGTACTGACTGGGAGAAGGACGTGCTTCCCTTTGCCCCAGTGCCATCTGAATGCCATTGGGGAGATGCAGTATCAGAATATATGTGAGCCCTTGGAGGCCATCAGCTTCTCTGGCCGATGAGCTTTCTTTTGTGTGCATCAGTATTTTTAAAGGTTGGTAAATGAGGTTCGAAGCTGAGGCCTGGCCTTGGTGCTGACAGTTAGGTTTGGCCCAGTGGTGCTGTACCTGCCTCCCCAGGCCTGTTGTGGGCCTAATAGCCTTGCCCATGCTCAGGTCACTATAGCAGTCCCCTGAGTTAGGCCCTGTGGCCCACCTAGAAGGGTGTGAGTATAATCGGCCTGAGTGTGTGAGTGGAGGCCGTTCTGCCAACCTTTGGGTGCTGTATCCATAGCCGGGGCAGATGCTAGGTGGGGTTGCTCATCAGGTGACACTGATACTCAAAACACGGTGCTTTCAGTAGGGCAGAAGTTTAACTTAAAGTTCAGGGTCGGGGCTTCCCTGCGCCATGGCTGTGCAGGGGCCTGCTCCTTCCCTCAGACTGTTCTGCCACCACCTAGAGCCCATCAGAGCCCACTCTCATGCTGTTTGCAGGTGGGAGCAATCCCCTTCACTCCTGTGTCCCTCCTGTAAAGTGGGGACAGCTGCAGGCCTGTGTCAGTATCAGGCAGATCCCATGAGGCAGAGCGTGTGGGAGGCAGAACACAGCACTTGCATACGGTGGGTCTCAGGTGAAGATATGGTCTGAATTTCTTGCGTCTTGGGTTCCGTACCAGGAAGCCAGGCTTTGTCAGCTGTCCTACGTGCAGCTGTCTAGCAACACAGTGACCTTTGGTAGTTGGAGTGGAAGTAAAGGAGTGTTTGTGATGACACCCTGTTCACCACAGAGACCCTAGACTACAGTGTGCCGTTCCAGCCTCCACTGCACTGATGGCGCCTGATTCTTTAAATCAGTACGGTGAGTTGTGACTTCTGTGTGTGGCTCTTTTCGTAACTGCACCTGACAGAAGTCTTTAGCACAGGGATAAAGTTCCCACGCAGGCCCAGTGTGACCCTTTTCCTTTGCCTGCAGTTCGGTGCGATTTTCTTCACCCTAAGTGACTGATTCATGGAGGCTGTGTGATGGTGAACTTAAGCGGGCTAGGTTCACAGAGCACCGTGCTGTGGACTAGGAAGGAGTTCTAGAATGAGTCTCACTGGCAGCCATGGAAGCATTGTTCCGGTGGCCTGTAGTATTCATACCCTTTTGCTTGGGAAGATTGTGTCATTCAGCCCCCAGAAAGGAGGTTCCAAGTTGACCAGGACAGGCCTGTGGGTGACACATGTTGGGTGTGCGTGCAGATGTATGTGCCTGTGTGCACGTGTGGACCCTGCAGACGTCCAGTGCTCTTGGTCCTCCCGCACAGTACTCTGGTTCTGCCTGGTCATGGCTGTGCACTCTTCTGGCCTGAAAGGCCTGTGTCCTGCTCTGTGAGGTCCCTGCCTCTGAAGCCCAGCACTGCTGTCCTTGAGTGCTTCTGCATCCTCGAGCTGCTTGTTGTGGCAGCTCCTGTCTGGGTTCCCTCTGGTGCCATGTCGCCAGCATGTCTGAAGAGGGACTGTGGGTTTGTGACTAGGGAGGGAAGTTAGAGATGTTTCCATGCATCTCTAAATTGAGTTTCCCTGCAGTGCCTATTTGGTAAGAGATCTAATATGTGGCATTTTCTTTCTTCCTGTCCCTGAACACTTCCTCCAGACAAGTGCAGCCACAAGTCCCACACTGTCAGTTTATCCAGACAAGCAGTTTGAAAAGGAGCTGTGCCGTGGCTTGCACAGCCTTGTGGAACTTTGTTTCTAGGAAAATAGAACTGTGTTTAAGATGGCAGACCAGGGAAATTGCCTTCCCCGGCATAGGGCCGAGTGGGTCGGGCACAGGGCTGGGAGCCTCGTGACTGGCGCAGCTTGCCCTGTAATGGTCTGCAGGGGGAGGCAGGTGGTCTCCTTGGGATAAACTAGTTGCAGAAAACTCAGTCTTGATTTGCTTTTACAGTTGTGTGTACCATTACAGGTAGATTAAACTTCAAAGGTTTTAAGGGAAGATATTCTACCTTGGAGTGGAGGGTGAGGGGGAAGCCCACGAAGTTTGGGGGCTAAGCTGTCTTGTTGGTAGGAAGGCTCAGTCCCTGGGTGCCACTGTGGTAGAGGCTTCCTAGGGGACTGTGGGGGGGCTGTAGAGCATGAGTAACATGAGAGGAGGAATTGGCCACAGGGCCGGCCACACTCCCCAAGTTGCTGAGGGCTCCTGATACCCCTAGGCCTGGGCTGGTGTGGGAGTTAAGTGAGGTCACCAGGAGCCTGGTCTCTTCCCCTTTTCCTTTGTTGGCAAATGACTTACACATGCCTCTCTTTCCTCAGTCAAATTCACCTGCTTCAGGGAAGTTTTCTTCTCCAGATGGCTCTGACTTAGCATTTGTGATTCAGCAGGGCTTTATTTATGCTGCCTACAGGCATGATATACCATAGGCTTTCCTTCTCCCCCTGCTTTACTGTAAAATGCACAAATAGAAGGGTGTGTACCACTTCCACGAAGTGCCCCCCAGACTGAGACAGGAGGCTGTGCTGTCTCTTCCCGGCCATGTCCTTGCTTTCCCCAGGGTTTATTTCCAATGCATGCATCCCAGAAATACATTTGGCTTTGCTTGTATTTGAGCTTTATGTGGATGGAGATGTTTTGTTTTGTTTTTTGGTACCGGGAATTGAATTCAGGGGCACATGACCACTGAGCCACTTCCCCAGCCCTATTTTGTATTTCATTTCGAGACAGGGTCTCACTGAATTGCTTAGCACCTCACTTTTGCTGAGGCTGGCTTTGAACTCGTGATCCTCCTGCCTCAGCCTCCCAAGCTGCTGGGATTACAGGTGTGTGCCACCGTGCCTGGCAATGGAGATGTATTATGCATTTTTTTCTTTTGTATTTTACTGCTTTGGCTACATTTTGTATTAGCCATGCTGTTGTGTCTAGCTCCAAATTGTTCATTTTTATTGGTATGTGAGTATACCATAGTTTATCTGTTTTTTATTCATCTGAATATTTTTAGTCTTTGGCAGTTATAAACAATACTTCGAAGAATGATCATGTATATCCTATCATACAGGTGTATGGGCTCCTCTCGGGGACATACCTAGGGTGGGATCATAGTGTTAGGGCTGTGAATCTTCATCTCTACTACATAAACCAACTGAATTAGTTACCTAACGCAGAAAATAGTGGCTATAAGAACAAATATCTAGA
Source organism: Callospermophilus lateralis (assembly GCF_048772815.1). Classification (NCBI taxonomy): domain Eukaryota; kingdom Metazoa; phylum Chordata; class Mammalia; order Rodentia; family Sciuridae; genus Callospermophilus; species Callospermophilus lateralis. The sequence continues at coordinate 37,819,765 of NC_135323.1, forward strand.
TGGAAATCCTGATGTATCTCAGCCAGGCTTTTCAACTCATAAAAGTAGTCAAGGGTTGTCCAGGGCTGAGCTGGTTGGAGCGCTCAACTGGGGTTGGTCTGCTTCCAGCCTCACTTGTGGGTATTGGTAGGATCTGATTCCTACAAGGTTGTTATACTGAGGGCTGCAGGTCCTTGCTGGCCCTTGACCAGGGCTGCCCTCAGTTCTTCCACATGGACCTCTCCTTAGGGAGCTCCCAGTTGGCAATTGACTTCATGAGAGGGGGAGAGGGGAGAATGCAAAGATCAAAAGTCCCAATCTCAGAAGTGATGTCCTATCCCCCTTGCTGAATTGTTTTCTAGTGGTATTTTGCCAGGTGCAGCTCACTCCTGGGGAGGGGATCATCCGGGGTGTGACTGCCAAGAGGCAGGTCATTCGGAGCCTCGCAGAAGCAGTCAGCACACATCCCTGTGTTCCCTGAAGCTGGTCATGCCAGTTAACACCTCAGCAGCAACAGATGAAAGTGCATGCCTTGCTGTTGCCTTGGCAACATGGGATGGCCAGGCTTTTATAATCTTATGCATGCGAGTAGCAGTCATCATGGGCGGGTTTGTGCGTCTGTGTGTGTGAGCGTCTGTGCCTGTACATATCTCTGCATGTGCATGTTGTGTGCACACCTGTCTGCATTTGTGCTTGTCTCTGTGGGCATGTGTGCATGCGTTTCTCTGTGTGTGTGTGTGTGTGTATGCCTTTGTGTGTCTGAGTGCATGCATGTGTGTGTACATGTATGCTGGCTGGGAAAAGGTGATAGGGCCTAATGTCATCTGTATCTGAGCTGGTGTTCCTGCGAATGCAGTGTGTTCTGGGAGCCACAGTGAGGGTGCTGTTGTAAGCACATACCCCGGGTCCCTAGGTACTCCCCTGCACTGTCCAGCTCGCTTCTGGAGGTTGTCCTGAGTTCCAGAGGTCCTTTCAGCTTGACATGCCTTTAAGATGTTGATCAGTGTGTGTTGCCCACCCAGCAGGTGATAGCTGGCCTGCCCAGCCAGAGGCTAGTCTATGGAACTCTCTGGGAGGTGTCTGGCCTTGGGGATTTGTTTCAGCCAGTGCAGCTTGAGCTCCTGAGGGTAGCTCAGGAGGAGGAGGAGAAGCAGGCTGTGTTGGTTCTCCTCATTCCTGGAAAATGACTGCTTTTGAGTCAACAAAGAAGGACACTATGTTCATTTCCAAGAATGCCCCATGTGAGTGAGGTCCACCTCCTTCTTTTGCTGTCACTTCCCTGAGGTGATGTGATACCCCCTGGGGATATGGCCCTTACCTCTGCTTGGTTAATGCTATGAGGAGGTGTGTGGCCCAGAGGACCAGCTGTGGCTGCCATGTATCCATTGAGCAGGTGCTTGCCGAAGGCCCCAGCACGGGCTGTGTTGGGGATTTCATAGGAGCTTGCACTCTCCTTCCTCAGGGCGCTGAGGTTGCAGTGGGGAATGCAGACGCTCAGGTGGGAATCGGCGCAGGAGGCTGGAGGTAGCCAGAATGTTAGGCAACATCCTGCAGGAGAGGAGGAAGGAACAGCAACTTTGCTATGAAGCCACCCACTCAATTGTATTTTCTCCCTGGAGAGGCTGTGTATCAGCCCGTGTGCTCAGCAGAGCCAGCCGCTGGCCCTGGAGCTGGGCCTGGAGCTCCAGGACCCAACAGCTGATTTTTTGTGATAAGTTTTGGATTAACTCCACCCCAGTGTGAAGGCATAGAAACACAGGCAGGCTTGGTGCACTTTTGTGTTCTGTGTCCCTTTGACTCTTAAAACCCTTATTGGCAGATGGGACCCCACCCACTTAAGCAGGGCAGCAGTCAGATGAGCTCAACACTGACATCTTCCTACACACAGCCTGGGTGCACGAGGAAGGCGAGGCTGTGGTTGTGAGCAGACATACGCGCCTGTTTGAGTGTCAGCTCCAGGGTATCCTGGGAACCTGTGGTAGACTGCTCAGCTTGTGCTGCTCAGAAGTGACCATGGCTGGCTGGGCAGCCCTCGAGCAGCCTTGGTGGCCATCCCTCAGCTGTGGAGGGGCCTGCCTAGAACCCAATGGGCCCGGGGCCCATCCAGCTGTGCCGGGACCTTTGCCCTCACTTCTGTGTGCTCCCTAGCCTTCTGCCCAGAGCCCATTCCTGGAGGACTTGCTGATTGATTGTAGGCCGGCAGCTTTCCTTTTAGGGGCCATGGTCTTTGCCTATGAGGGAGATGAACTTGGAAAACATATTTTTCTGTGACAACTCCAAGTGGAACCCAGGAGTCCGAGGACACTGTGGAGAGTGAGCGTCCTGGGACGTAGTGGCTGTTCATGATGACCCTCTCCCTCCCTCTCTCTCCCCTCCCTTAGTTCCCGTGCAAGGCAGACTCGCTGGCTCCCCACCCTCCCAATAGTCCGGAATGCAAAGCACATTAAATTTGTAACAGGCAGAACTTCCCCAAGCCTCTGTTGATCATTTGTAGGAAGATGGAGCCGGAAACCCCCAAAGTCCCAGCTTCTTCTGTGATCTGACCAGGCAGCAAGCACTTGTGTGTGTGTCCATGTGTTTGTTCGCCTTGGGTCTCTGCTGTTCCCAGGGATGCTGGTCACAACTGTGATCTACAGGGTGGAAGTGCTGTGGGATGGTTCAGTGATAAGCCTTGTTTTTAGATTTCTGAACACATCACTGGTGAAAGTGTCTAAGTAATTGAAATGATATTGTTGACTCCTTTCTGTCCTTGGTCACTCCTGAAGTGTGCACCTACGGGGATGCGGGGCCAGTCTGTGCAGGTCCCCTAGTTCCCCAGGGACAGTGCCCAGCAGGAGGGAGAACTGGCCATAGCCATTGTCTGAGATTCTGGAGAATGATTAACTACATTCAGCTTTAAATTTTACTGAAGTTCTTTTTCTCTATTTTTAATTTAAAATCATATCAAAATAGACCCCAGATAATTAGCTTGCCACTGTGGAAAAGAACATAAAGCTTGAATCACCAGCAGTAAGTGAGGAGAGAAAACTAGGAGTTTTACAGTAAATGCTAGCAGGCAGCTCCTGGGACTCCAGAGGGGTGCTGGGCATCTCCCTGTGTGGGGTATGAATGAGAAGCAATTAGGGAACATTGACTTGTTGGGATGTACCTTCACGCCATGAACTCACCCTCTAAAAGGTCACAGCTAAAATGGACATCCACCTCCACAGCCGTGTTGGAGCACCTTCTCCGTCCTCAGGGGCAGCTCTGGCTCCCTTGCAATCTCCTTTCCCTTCTGTGGCCCTGGCAGCCCCTTCCTGCCCCTGGATTCGCCCACTCTGGATACTGCATATAAGAGGAATTACACAAATGTGGGCTTTTGGGTCTGGCTTCTTTCGCAGCATGTTTTCCAGGTTGGCCCACATTGTTTTGTCCTCTGACCCCGTGATATCCTCAGAATGCTTTCCCCTCCTTGTGGTGGATCATCTCATCTAGAGTCCTCATCGCATGTAATTGTCCCCCCTCTCTTCTCCTGACTTTAGAAGAATTGTTCACGCTTATCTCTTTTTTTTAAAATCTTTTTTAATATTTATTTTTGTAGTTGGACACCTACCTTTATTCCATTCATTTTATTTTTATGTGGTGCTGAGGATCGAACCCAGGGCCCCGCGCATGCCAGGTGAGTGCTCCACCATGAAGCCACAGTCCCAGCCCCTCCAAGCTTATCTCTTATGACATTTTCATTTTTTGTAAATTGGCTTCCTTTCATCATTTTGGGTTTTTCTGGTATTTGCTCCTGATTAGACTCAGTATGTACCCTTAGATTAGGACATTAGAGACATTTTGTCCTTCTTAGGGTGTCACAACTGGATTTTTTCCTCTTGGTGATGTTCATGTTACCACTTCTCTGCTGTGTAGTGACTTTCCCTTGCTTTAACGAGCAGTCTGTGGGAGCTCTGCAAATACCCCACTGCTCCTGGAGTGTCTCCTTTGGGGGTTCTTGGCCTGTTCCAGTCTCACAGTAAAAGCTGCAAAGGGAGGAGTCCATCCCCCTGCCCCTCCTCTGCCCCTGCCCCCCAGCAGTCCCTCCTCAGTTATAGGCCATTTTTTCCCATAACCAAAAATCCCCACATTTTTCACAAGCTCTATTTATTATTATCTTTTTATATGTTACTTATTTAAATTATGTTTGTTTGCCTGTTTATTATTAGAATGGGCTCAGGATTCTTTTTAGTAGTTCCTAATTATTAACTTTTTTGGGGGGTACTAGAGATTGAACCTAGGTATGCTTCACCACTGAGCCACAGCCACAACCCTTTTTTATATTTTTTTAGAGACAAGGTCTTGCTGAGTTTCTTAGGGCCTTGCTAAGTTGCTGAGGCTGGCTTTGAACTCACAACCCTTCTGTCTCAGCCTCCCAAGTCACGGGGATTACAGGCATGCACCACTGTGCTCAACTTTATTAACTTTTCTTAATCCTCCTAGCTCAGATTTTTCTGGATTTGGCCAGTGGGAATCCTTTGGGCCATCTCCTATATCCTCTGGGTATGATTTTGACATTCTCGCACCTGGAGAGTCTCACAAATGGAGATCCACCTGCTTTGCTGCATTCCCATGGGGTTCTTGAGTGCCCCTCTGCTGCCTGTGTGCTTCTGCCTCCCTTGTCCTACAAGAACTCTGTCTTCAGGAGCATCAGCACATTTCCCCTTGTGCTCACTCACAAAGTGGCCCCGCGCTGTGTGCCATGCTGCAGAGAAGAGCCTATTGAGAGGCTCCCTCGGCCCTCCTCTCCACCCTTCCTCCAGGACTGGTGTAATAGATGGCATGCCACCATTCCTCACCAGGCCTGGGAGCTGGGAAGGACAAGGTCATGTCAAGAGTTAATTGTTGCACACAAAGAAAGTGATGGACTCCTGGTCAGTGCTCATCAGGTGTTTTCCACATGATTACAGCTGTGGACTCTCTAGCCCGTCGCAGGGTTTAAACTACATTATTGTGCGGGAGAGTTGGGTTACCAGGAAGCAACAAAGCAATTAAAACGCCTTGATTTTATCTTGTGGTGTTCCTGCCCCAAATAATCAAGTTAGCCTCAGCTCTCAGACAGATGCCTTGAGAAGGGCTGGGTGGGGTGTGCAGAACCCTGCGGGGCTTCCGACTTCCGCTCTGCCCATCGCACAGACGCAGGGGAGACTTCAGGGGCACCAGGCCCAGCCTCTGGCTCTGGAGGGTCCCATTTCATTAGGGAAGCCCTCTGCCTTGTTCTCACCCTTCTAGCTATCCATCCTACTGACTCTCAGCAGTTCTGCCAGTTTCTCAGCTGGGGAAGTGTGCTTCAAGTGTTGGCGCAGGAGCTGCACTGTAGCCTCATGTGGCCCTTGCCCATGGCAGACCTGCTTGAGGAGACCTGGTCATCAGGAGCTTCAGGCAGAAGGCTGCATAGGAGTGAGTGGGGACAGCTGCGTGCAGGAAGGGGTGGACCTGTTCTGCATGCCCAGTCTGCAGGTGGCTTCTGCTGCAGCCCAGAGAAGCGCTCTAGAGTTCTGGCCCCAGGGACAGGTGTCTTGGAAACATGGCTTCCCTCCCACTGTAGATATTTCGGGGCTTTGGGAAGATGCAGCTGCATTTAGAGTCCCCCCAGGAGGTCTCCCTCCTGCCTTCCCTGAACTTGCTGGAGATGTAGCTGCAAAGGAGAGGGCTCAGCCTTAGGTGACGCCAGGGGCCCAGGGCTCCCTGGCTCTGCACTTGCCACACTGAGTACTTTTGCTTTTAGCATCAGGGTTGCCGCTTGCTGCAGAGAAAGGATCATGGCTTTGGAGAGACCGAGGTTCGGTTCCTGGCTGCACCATTTCCTGTCTAAGGATTTGAGGGTCATAGATTCTCACTCTTATTCCTTGAGTCTTCCCACCCCACCCATCAGATCTAAGAGTGAGTGTTGGGTCTCTGTGTCTGTGTTTGGGGCTTCTGTGCACCAATTTTCAAGCTGAGATGAGGGGTGAATGGCTGTGGGTGCCTTGCTCAATGGTAGGCACCAGTTCTGTCTCCTTCTTGCAGTCTGAATTGGGTTTGGATTGTTACCAACACTGAGTGGAGCCGGGAAACTCAGATCACACACTCGCCTTATAAAAGCAACATCCTGTCAGAGTTTGTAGTGCTGGTTTTTGGGCCCCACTGTTAGCGGTGCCCTGTGTGCCCTGGAGGAGCACCATGTAGGCTCAAAGCATGTGGTATGAAAAGCGTCTCAGGACCTTGTTCCTCTAGCACAGGGACCTCACTTGTGGTGTTTGCACCCTCTGCAGGTGCCAACTCGAGGGACGGCTTGGCCTCCTGTAGAGGTTGTCTGCCTATTGCTAGACCCCTTGATTTGTGGGGACAGTCCTGGAAGAGGTCTGCTGTGTCCTGCTCATGTGGGATTTGGAGTGCTGGAGATGCCACTGCTTGGGGTCTCAGTCTGGGACAAATAGTCTCCTCTTTGGAGGAGTGTTGCTCCCTGGTGACGAGCACAGAGAATCCAGGCCCTGTAGGCTGTTGGAGCCAGGCCTGCCGCACCCATCCATGCACAGATTGTGTCCCACAGGGTGCCAAGGGGAGTTCTCTTGGGTGCTCTATGTGATTTTTTTTTAACTGGGTCATCTTTTACCTTAAATATATATTATCAGAAATAAAAAGCAGTACCATAGTTTAAATGGAAAATAACATGCAAATTATTGAGACAAAGTGGTCTTTTTCTTTGTTAACCATATTATCTTGTGTTCTTTGGGAGGCCTGAGCTCCTGAGGGGCCTCTGGATGTGGGCAGAGAATGGAGGAGAACCTGGCACAGCTTTATCTGGTGACAGAACAGGACAGGGAGTCCTCTCAGTTGGCCCCGCGAGTGCTCTGAGTGCCTGCCAACCCAGGGTGCATCTCAGACCCGAGAGCCTTCTCGACATTGGACAAGTCTGCTTATGCAGATGCCTTCTGTGTTGTTAATAATATGCACTTGGTGCCCAGAGATGATGCAGCGTGCATGTCAGCCTGCAGCATCTGGACATCCTGGGAAGGCCAGGAGGTGTCCAGCTGGCAGGGTCTGGACGTTGGCCTCGAGGGAGAGTTCTTCAGGTGGGACCTGAGTTTGCAAAACCGTGGGCTTGCTTTTCTTTGTGGGGCTGTGGCTCTTTCTGAGAGCCCCCTCCCCCAGCCCCGTCTCACACTACTTAGGGAACTGCTTAGAGCATTTCAGAGAATCAACACATAACATTTTATTGACATACACTGAACATTATCAGCAATAGTTAGATTTCTTTTTAAATATATTTTATTGGGAACTGCTAAAGTTGCCATCATCATTGTTCCCACTATTATTTTGTAGAGGCAGATTTTTCAACCACATACGCCAGAGTATTTCTCCGTGTATCCCATTAACTGCACGCAGTTCTCGTGGTCTCATCCCACAGTCACATAATTGCCAAGTCTGTTGTAAACAAATGCACGTTTAAACACATCTCCGAGCAGGTATTTCATTAAATGAGACCCTTTCTAGCTCCATGCAGGTCTTCTCGGGTGTTAAAAGCGGGAGCCGGGGGCAGGCAGGAGTGCAGCATTCCTAGAGACGAAGGATGCTCAAGTGTGTGCAGGACACTTTTTTCTTTTCCCCTTCGACTCAGGGTGGACTAGTTTGCATGTGCATAGTGAGTTGCACATCTCAGACATCAGATCCAGTTTAGGTCTGTTGAGCAGATTCTGTCTGCAGACTTCCTTTCCCCACCAGGTTTCAGGTGTGCTGCGGATTTATCTGTAACTAAGATGCTTCACCCAAAAGGCCTCCCTCCTTGTGGCTTTTGGTCAATGGCAGAATCACTTTCCACTGGGGAAATAGTACGGTAGAGAGAGCTGAGTGACAAGCTGGTTCTGGTGCCCTTGGAGGTCAGAGTCACATGACCTGCAGTCATGAGCACTGGGATGGGTGCAAGTCTGTGAGCAGGGTGAAATCAGGAAGGGCTGGAGCGAGGTTCCCCAGCAACCCAGACGGGGCGACCCTCGTGAGGCACTGAAGTTTGGGAGTGTGACTTGACCTGTGCCTCCGGCCCACCTTGCCCTGGGTGCATGCAGTCCCTGTGACTAGCGCCACAGCTGGGTCCCTGCCGGGGAGGCCTGTCACACAGCACTGCTGAACTTGACATCTGACTGCTCGGTGCTGTCCGGAATGACTGCCTTCAAGGCGGCGTGGCAGAAGCGGTTCAGAGCTGGCAGGTTTGTTTTCTGCTCCACATACAGCCTCAGTTTGTCCCTGAAGGTCTCCCCAAGGAAACTGTAGATGAGGGGGTTCAGACAGCTGTTGGAGAAAGCTGCGAGGTTGACGATGTGGCCGGTCAGGGGGTAGGCATGGCGGAAGGACTGTTTGCAGGGAGCAGCCCCTGGCTGGGTGCGCTGCAGGAGGTGGACGCTGATGAAGACGTTTTCCGGCAGCCAGCAGATGAAGAAGACCAGGACCACGGCGAAGATCATGCGGAGCGCTTTCTGCCTCCGGGGTCGCAGGCCTCGGTGCTTGTGGGCTTTGACAAGGACGCGAACGATGAGGGAGTAGCAGAGCCCAATGATGGCGAAGGGAATGATGAACCCCAGAGTGACCTCCAGCCACTGCACCTCCCTGACGTCTGCAAAGCAGAAGCAGACCTCCTCCGTGTGCTGCAGGTGGACGGCCGTGAAGGGCACCAGGGTGGCTGAGACGGAGGCCATCCAGATGAGACCGCAGCTCAGCCTGGCGTGGTGCTTTGTTCGGAAGAGACTGGAGCGCATGGCTTTTGCCAGTGCGATGTACCTGTCAAAGCTCATCCAGGTGAGGAAGAAGACACTGCTGTACATGTTGATCTGCAGGAAGAGAGACATGAAGGTGCAGAGCACAGCAATGTCATAGTACTGCTCGTCCAGGTTGAATACCTCAATCAGGGAGTCGGCCACCAGGATGAGGTCTGCGGCCGCCAGGTTGATGAAGTACAGGTCGGGGATCGTCATCTTCTCACGGAAACTGATGTTCACCACCAGGATCAGAATGTTCCCCACAAAACCAATGGGAAACAGGAAGATGGTGTAAAGACAGGAGAGAAAGAGGCCAATGACATACTGCTGGTGCTCAGAGAGGTCCCCCGTCTGGTTCACCAGGGCAGTGCCTTGTAGTGGAAGAGACAGGTTGAGTTCTGGGGAGGTGCTGTTGGAGTCTGCCAGCTGTGTGGTGCCTGGGTAAATCTCCATGCCAAAGGTGTGGGCTGGAGAGGTCATATCCATGTTGCCACTGTGCTGTCTTCAGCGTTTGCCAGAAGGGTCACAGAAATCAGTTTGCAGTGGTGGCTCCATCTTTAGAGAGAGAGGTGATTCTCTCTGCAGAGAGCTGGACATTTGGGTTTGACAGCTGTAGAAAGTTGAATGCACAGGTGCAGTTGGTCTGCAGCAGAAGCCGGCTTGTGGCTAGTGGGGCGCTTGGCACTCTGGTTGGCGGAGCTGGCTCATGGCTGGAAGACGCCGTACACACTTACCATCTGGACACCAAGGAGAGGCAGACAGGACAGGACAGAGCCGAGCTGTCGTAGGTCACAGAGCAGTAGAGAGAGGCCAGAACTCTAGGTTTTGTTGTCTTGGGGAGAATGGTTGTCCCTGAGCTGAAGGAGAAGAAATCAATGTGGAAAACGTCCTGTCTCTTCCCCAGGGGTTCCCATGCTTGCCTGGTTTAAATTGGAGACGGGCCATGAGTCATCCCCAGATGCAGTGAGTGGGTCACAGGCAGATAGCAGGCTCATGAAGTAGTGTGGATATTGAGTATGGGAATCTTAGGAAAACTACCGTTTGTTGGGACAGGAAATAAAATTTATTTCAGCAGCTGTTGGAAAGAGAAATAACATGGGAAGGGAAAAACCCAGCTTTTTTTTTTTTTTTTTCTTTTTTCCCCCTGAAAGGTAATGGACCCAGAAAACCTAGTGGAATCTGAGCAAAGTCTTTTCTCTTGCAATAAAATAGGCAAAGGAAATCCAGCTTTTTTTTTTTTTTTTTTGGTAATGCTACTACTACGGTTGAGTGCCAGAAATGAAACTATTTTCTGTAATATAGAATGAAAGAGAATAAGGAATAAAAATGGTCATTGTTTAAGAAATAATGTTAGCTGGGTGTAGTCCCAGCTACTCAGACTGAGGAAGGAGAATCGTTTGAGCCCAGGAGTTTGAGGCCAGACTGCGACACAGGACACCCTGTCCCCAGGGAGGGACGGAGGGAAGGAGGAAGGATGAAAATGATATTCAGTTATTTGTAAAATGTTATTTAACCAATTATGTAAAGCCCAGTTTATTTTTGTAATGTTGTTTTAGCATAGAAACTGGGTACAGACAGGGACATGGAGGTGCACGCAGGGTTTCCTGTGGCTTACTTGACTCCTGTACCCCTGAAGTTCTCTGGAGCAACCAGGGTTTTCAGCTGGCACATTGGCAACGTCTGGAGACGCCTGGAAATGTGGGGGTGGCCCAGCTGGGGTGGGGGAGCATCTAGCTGTTGGAGGCCAGGGATGCTGCTGAGCATCCAACGGTGCACAGGACAGCCCCCTCCCCAGCAAAAGATTTCCGGCCTGAGCATCAGTGTCTGAGGGCGAGAAGCCTGGAGTCAACTGACCTGCCTCAGGAAGATGGTTTGGGTTGTTTTTCTTTTGGAATTTCGTTTCATTCTTTGAGGTCATTGGGCATCATTTTGAAGTGTTGCAAGACCAGACTAGAGATTTACTGACCTATCTCATGAAAATACTGCTAAGAAAAAAGGAAAATAAGGAAGAACAGATCTCTGCCTTGGCGCAGATATGATTCTGAGGGTGTTCAATAACCTGTGCTGAGTGGGGGTTGATGGATTTACTTGTATTGGTTATTTTACATTCTTTATTCATCTTTAATAAGTAGTACCAATTTGAGCAGTGTAAATGTCATTGTTCTGAGATTCCATCTGTAATATTGAAAGCCTCTGGATTTAATTTCTTTTTAAAAACTGCCCAGGGCACTAGTTCTGTTCTTTGAATGTGGAAATTCTGGCAGGTATCAGACTGCAGTTGGAGAGGGCAGTTTAAAGGTGAGCAGACCCTTGACAAGGAGACAAGCCCTTGACAAGCAGACTCTTGACAAGGAGACCCTTGAGAAGGAGAGTGCCTTCTCTTCCCTACACTACTGAATAAACTCTAGGGAACAGGTTAAAATAAGCCATTTGTTTCTTTTCCACGTAAATGGAGTCTTTCATCCTTGACCAATACTGCTATTGTATAATGGTCTACAGAGAAGACACGGGGGCTTGCTATGAAATTTACAGCATCCTTATTAGAGTTGGCTGTGAACTGAAAATCTAAAAGTGGGTGTCAAATAGTTCTGTATAGTTTTGTTTCAAGTTTCTCCTGCTTGTCCAGATCTGGGAAAACGACACTACACTTCATCAGCTCTGTTACCCTTATCTTTACATCGGGGCATCAGCCCACTATGACTTTCTGCGTTGACAGTAGTGACCATAGTACCAAGTTACCAGGAGAGCCTCGAAACAAGGCACATCTGGCTTGGACCCAGGGCTCACTGCATGTGGTCACGCCCAGGTGTCTCCTCTGGAGGGTGGAAGCTGGCGCTGCTCCTTGGAAGGGACAGTGGTATGGACATGCCTCCTGCGGTCCCCTCACAGGTCTAGGGTTTCCCTCCCAGGACTGTGACCTCGTTTGACCCTAGCAGCTAGTGTGCAGTACCACCCAGACCCCAAAACCCATAAGTGGGGTGCAAGTCTTACCTGAGCTGCCTGGGTTCTCTTCCATCCCTCGGGGGTTTGCTGGAGGCACACTTGGCGCTTGCCTGCACTGGTGGGATCCTGGACTTGCAAGGAATCAGTGGGAAAGAAAAAGAGAAGACCCCTCCAGGGAGGCCTGGCGGGAAGGTTCCCCAGGAAGCGCTTGAACCAGCTCCTGTGGCTGTCTGAGGCGCAGTCTGGTCCCCTTGGCACTGGGCCGGCTTTATAGGCTTCCCAGGGCTGCTCACTGGGCTCTGGCCGCTCCCTTGAAGGCCAGCATTAACCCTTTTTTTGCTGGCCTTTTTCCCCCACACTTTAACAATGAGCACAGTCCCACTAAGCATGGTTTTATGGAAGTTTCCAGTGTGACTGGTTTTCTTCACCCAGTGACACCTTTTTTTCTTTCTCTCTCTTTTTTTTTAGTTTGAAGGGATTATAATAGATATTATGATCATTTGTTGAAACAAGCAACAGTATTCTTTCTTCTTTTAGCAGCTTACTGGCTTTAAAACTAAACACTGAATTTCAAAAGTTAACATAGTGATAAGCATGTGAATAATACATAGAGAATTTATGACTTCACCAAGACATTTGTGGAAAGAAATTTAAACACAAGAAGTAGCAGGTATTTGGTAAGAAATCAGTAAAACAGGTGGCTTTCTGCTCTAATCATTGACCACCCTTCTCTCCTCTGCTGCTTGGGAGCCGTCTGGGGCATGGATGGCTGATCAGGTCTTTCCTACCATCACTCCCACTCCCAAAGTCCTGGTGACCGAATAGCTGTGTGTCTGACTGCCATCTCTGACTTCCCACCTCCTGTCGTTGGAGTTTGTCCTCAGTTTTGGAGGAAGATCGGCCATGCAGCTCCAGAGCAGAGACCAGTGCCAGGCACTGGACAAGGCTCTTGGGTACCACAGGCCTGAGCTGCCCTGGCTCATAAATTACATTTTAGGTGATCTTATTTATGCTTCCTTCTTGGTGTCTTTTTATCTTTTGATTTTTTTGGAGCTGTGAGCTTGAACACTGAGTGACCTTTTATGCACTGAACAACAAGGTGGCTGTGGTTGAGGATAAGTGGGAGCCAGTGCATCCTTCTCCCACAGTGCTGCCACAGGCTTGGAGAGGCAGGCACCCTTGCAGGTGGGACCCTGACAGTGCCATGCACCTCCGTGAATGTGGGCCTGGCCACTTGCTGCCCCGTGAGCTTTCTCTTCTCTATAGAGCCTGTTGAAAATGCACTTCAAGGTGTTCCGTATGATGCTGACTTAAAATCTTGCAGATATCTTGGGAAATGTATGCATATTTTAAAACAGAGGACCATCTTAAAATTTTTATGGAAAAATACTAATCCTCTGGTGAAGAACTGTAGAAATTTGGACTCTTAATATGTTAACTTTTAAAAATTTGAATGGCATGATAAAATAAAGAGCTGATTGGCTCTCCATCTTTTGACCAGCTGCAAAGTCAAGATGATTTCAACATTAAGAATGCCCACGACACCATTTTGAAAGAAACAAGTCATGAGAAAGTGCAGCTTCCTCTTGAATTAAATAAATAAAATAAAACCTAAACCTCGAAATAGCCGAGGCATGCCACTTAAAAATAGCCACTCCCTGCTCTTGCAAACCCATGGCTCAGGGCTCAGGGCTCAGGGCTTGGCCACTTGCTGGAGTTGTAAGAGGCTTTTGGCTTCTTGTAGTCCTGAGGCTGCCACTTTGCAGGTCCTGGTGGGTTTGCTGCAGGTGGTCAAGGGCCTGGCTGTGAGCTCATGCTTGAGGTGGAGAATGGGCAGCTGAATTGTGACGTAGCCATCTTGCTTGAAGCCCAGCCTCTCCATTAAAGTACTGGCACAGTCACCCAACTAACTAGTGCAGGGACAGGGCCCAGAGGGCAGGCATTTCAGTCCCAGGGCTCCTACTTGACATTTGCATGGAGAGGGTTGGGTGGGAGCTGTGGAAGTTTCTGGAAAGTCTGAAGAGCTGCTGTCATTTTTAAGTCTGACATTAGACGAGGCTTCCTGGTGCTGTCTGCACATGGTGCTCTGCGTGTGCTGTCTAGGGAGCCCTCCTTTGTATCTGGGGCTGGCTCTGGCCTCCATTTACTGGTGGATAGAGCTCAGGGAAGCAGTGTGAGTGGCCTCGCAGAGAGGACAGGCCAGTGTGCCATGTCCGCCTCCTTCTTGCCTTGTGGAGTTGATGTTCTTGTGGGTTTTTTGGTTTCTGTTCATCTGGGATAGGACAGGGTGAGTGGAGGGAACTTAATAGGGAATCCAATAAGGTCAGATGGAGTTAGTTAAATTTGGGAGCAGCTAATACTGGCTAATGCATAGAGAAGAAACGCCAGTCAAATAAGATAGTTTCTCACTTCAGAAGCCCTCATAGGAGCCTGGACAGGGAACAGGTGTGGAATAATCTGGACACTTCGTGGTGACCAGGGTCCTGCTCCTTCCTGTGACAATGGATATCCTTTAGTGGCACAGTCCGAGCAAGCCCATGTTCAGCGTTGCCGGGGCCCCCCTCCTGGTTCTCCTCTCTTGCAGTGCTTGGGCCTATGTAGTGCTGGGCTGCTGGGTGAACCTAAGCCTCGGGGATCATTCATAAGGTGGGGGCGTGTGGGGTTATTTATGGAGCTGGGTGCCTCTCCAAAACACCCTCAGCAGTTACTCATCTCCCAGCCTTCCCAGCCTTCCCAGCCGCTGTCTTTCAGAGATAGTGACCTCATTAGGAACCCAGGTGTGCCCCAGGCACAGTGGCTATGCCAGTGAGAGGCTGAGATGGGGGGATCACAAATTCAAGACGTGCCTAGGAAACTTACACCCTGTCTCTAAATAAAATAAAAAAGGGCTGGGGACGTAGTTCAGCAGCAGAGTGCCCCTAGGTTCAGTCTCCAGTCCTGTAAAACACACAAACAGAACCCCAGGTGTGGGAAGTCATTTGACTGAGGTGAATCCTCCCAAGATTGATTTGCTATTCTTTTTGTTCTGTTATGCAGTGCGGGGACACAGCCCAGGGCCCCCTGCATGCTCGGCAAGCTTTCTACCACTGAACTGTGTCCCCAGAGCTTTTGATTATATTTTAAGACAGGATCTCCCTAAATGGTCCAGGTTGGCCTTGAACTTGCAATCCTCCTGCTTCAGCCTCCTGAATTGCTGGGATTACGGCCTTTGCCACTGAGCCTGGCTCAGCTTTTCTCTTCTTTGAGCACTAACTGGGGAGATAGCACCTTATTCAGAAAGGTCTGTGGGTTTGCTTGCTTGAATCTGTTTCCTGCTGAGACCTCAAGCCACTTGAATGAGGAATTTTAATCCATGCTGGAAAACAGCACAGAGCTCAGAGAATTCACCCCAAGGTGTTTCCATTCCTGCTAGGTAGATACCTCATGAAGAAGATGTGTGCATTTTCTCTAAGGACCCAAACAGGGGCAGCAGGAAGACCCTTGCAGGGTTCTGATGACTCTTCCCACCTCAGGGGGACACAAGTACTTCTGAAGTTTAATACTCATGACATTTGGAAGCAGTGAACCAGTCAAGTGCTAGTGGCCCCCATTTACCAAGAAACAGACCAGGGCCCAGGGGTCAAGGGTTTACATAGGCCATGATGCAGTGAGTGGCAGACAGGATGTAGGCTCTCCTAGTTCAGTTTTTGGCACCCTGTGCCATTTACTCACTATCAGGAAATTCAGACTGCCCACGACATCCTGCCTCATCCTCATCCCAGAGGACGGTGTTAGCAAGAGGCATCCCAAACCCGTAAATTACCCTCCTTTCGTCAGAATCACCCAGGTCAGTGTCCTGTGGCATGGTCTGTGGAATCTAGAAACTAAGACAGACTCGGGGGTGCTCCTTCCCCTAGACAGTCTTGGTGCCCTGGTCCTGGCCCAGTTTGGTGTATGTGGCTGTGAGATCCTGGATGCATGCTGTGGCACAGACACTGTTTTTACCATAAGGCTGTTTCCTAGAGAAAGTCAAGAATGGCAGTCTATCTTTCAGCCTTTCCCAGCTTGAGACGAGATTTACAGTGCTCAGATTTGACACTGCTCAAGCCCTGCACACGCCATCTGCCCTCAGCCCTGGAGTAGGGGCCAGTCCAGACGGCGACACAGTGCCGGCGTTCTGGACAGCTGTGCTCCTCTGCATGGCTACTGGGAGTGTTCTGGGCACTTCCTCTAATTCTTTGAGAGTTATGGCAACCAGGACTGCATGTAGCTCACAGAAGTGCAGACAGATGACGTCCCCTGTGTCCTACTGCGAGAGTGCTGTCAACCTGCAGGGAGCATGCTTGTGGGGCAGATTCTAGAAAGCGTGGGTGGTGAGCTGGGTACTTATTCCACCTCCACTTCCTGCAACCACTCAGCTGTGTTCCTCAGAGAGCCCCGAGAAGCCTAGGTGCCACAGCGGCTTCTCCCAAACCCCATGATTTTCTACTATGCAATCAAGATTTCATGCACCTTGCTTTGGATGAGAGTGTGCCTTCACTGCTAGAATTGCACTCTGAGATACTTTCTTGATTTTCTGTTGGCTCTAGGTCTTTCTCTTGGCCTTGGATATGGAAAGCTCTTTGTTCTCAGAATATTCCAGACAGTTATGGGATGAGGGGCAAGTGGCCAAGTGCTGTGGCAAAAGCCAGAGTCCCAGCAGACCAACCTGTCTCTCTAAGGCCTACCAAGGTCCTTGGTCCTGTGGTTCCCTGTGGATAGACCCTTGGTGTGGTCCAGGGTCCCTTGCTGCTTCTACCCTTGGCCCCCCTGCCCCTCCATCAAAGCAGAACTTCTTTAAATGTTTCAAAGTTTGGCCCCCTTATAAGGGGTTTCTTTTTCTTTTTTTTTTCTTTTTTTTAAGAGTAGGATTCTACTGTTTGAGAACCACCAGTGTACATTTTTGCAGTTGGGTTTCTAAAATCACTCCCTTGGCTGAAATGCTTAGGAAGTTGGTGTTGCTGGGAGCTCCGGGCTTGTCCTGTGTCTCTCCTGCCTTATTCCTGGGATCAGCTGTTTCTTCAGGACACTTGAGCACATGGGAGCTTTTAATCATCTCAACTGGTTCTAAACCAACAAGCCGTTGCCATCTATTCTTGCAAGACATTTATTTGTAAATTACCTTAAGAGTTTCTACTCTGATCACGAGTAAGGTGAAGGAACCTGGCATGAGCCACTGTCAACTGGGTAAATTATAGAAGCAGCCTTTTTCAGACATGGGACAGCAGGCAGTGCAGCTTAGACTCCGGCCAGGCCAGGCTCCGTGTTTATCTGGCTTCCTATCTGAGGCAGCCTGTGGTCAGTGGCACAGGTTGGGAATCCAAGCAGAGCAGGATGAACTGGCTAAGTTGAGGGGACAGAGACTAAGTTTCTGGAGGCTGATGGAGCAGGAATTGCAGGATACAGTACTGGAAGAGGAGGGCGTCTCATGGAGAGAAGGTCCCCCAAATCTGAATGCAGTCTGCTGGAATCTATGGCTGAGTCGTGTGTGCATAGAGTAGACGCTGAAAGCCAGTCTAACAGCTGAAGCTGCAACAAGCCAGAGAACTCCAGAGCTTCCAGAGGGATGATTGATATTCTCATTTTCTCTAGCCAGAGTACAGGGCCATTTATGTGCTAGTCCATTTTCCATTGCTATAATGAAACACCTGTGGTTGAGTACTTTATGAAGAAAAGAGATTAATTTAGCTCAGTTTTGGAGGCTGAAATTCCAAAGTCAGACCCCACCATTGACTAAGCCTCTGGTGATTCCCCTCGACCAGTCACATCACAGTGGATGGTATCATGGTGGGAATGTGTGCAAGGGAGGGGAGATCACATGGCAAGTCAGGAAGCCAGAGAGACCAGTAAGGGGCTGAGACAACTTTCCAACCCTCAAAGGTCTCACCCCCCAGTATCCTACACTGGGGACCAAGTCTCCAACACATGCACCCTCAGGGACACACTTAAACATAGTAGTGTACCGTAGTCAGTAGAGACCCAAAGAGGGCACACCTTAGCATTCAGGCTAAATTTGCACTGAAGACTCCTGTGGTCCTGATTGACAAAACTAGGAAATAACTCTCAAAAGAATTGTGATCATCTGCCAGTAATAAACTGCCTACCAAAATAAACTTCAGTACTCTTTAGAGAAAGACAAGATTCAAACATTCAACAAGGAGAACTCAGTGTCCAGCGTCAAATAAACAAAGAGCCAGGCATGGTGGCACATGCCTATAATCCCAGTAACTTGGGAGGCTGAGGCAGGTGGATCACAAGTTGGAGGCCA
Source organism: Callospermophilus lateralis (assembly GCF_048772815.1). NCBI lineage: Eukaryota > Metazoa > Chordata > Mammalia > Rodentia > Sciuridae > Callospermophilus > Callospermophilus lateralis. Next base: position 37,837,726 of record NC_135323.1, read on the forward strand.
GCCTCAGCAACTTGGTAAGACCCTGCCTCAAACTAAAAAACGAGGATGTGGTTCAGTGGTAGAGTGCTACTGGGTTCCATCCCCAGTACTGGGGTGAGGGAGGGAGTGGACTATGGGAAGAGTACATTGAGCTCTGGTCCTTTCTCCTTGCCTCTTCGTCCCAGGTAGGAAAGAATGCTCTTCCCTCCTGCTTCCAGTTTTGCTTGTAACCCCTGTGAACAGGCTGCAAGCTGACCTCACTCTGGTACCCAGGCCACATTAAGGGTATCAGGAGTATAAATAAGGGAACAAAGCACAGGAAAAATAGAAGGGAAGACTTAACGCACTGAGAAATTTTAATATTGTGTCCCAGAAGCTACTCAGCTGCATAAGATATAAATCCTTTTTCTTCTAAAGAAATTATGCAGATATGTAAACACTGAGAAAAAAAACACAGACCTGCTTTTGTTCTTTGGTTCACAGACTAACATTAAATTAGTCATTAAAATCGAAGGTATAGATTTCATAAAACCAGAGAGAATTCCAGCAAGAATGAAGGATGTCAACCTGAAGTAAGACAAACATCTCTGCCTTGTGTTTCTGTATTTCGTGGGTTACCAGTCCCCGTGCAGACAGTGGGTGGAACCCGTGGGGCCTTGGAAACCTGGGGCTCTCCGCTGGCCTACCAGACCAGCTGGACCTAGGCAGCCAGTCCCCTTAGGTTCCATGGAGCAGGACAGCTCAACATCATGATGTAAAGCAGCTGTCCTGGTGTTTCAGCTTGAGGGGATACTCCCAGAGCTTCCGCGGTGATGGCAGTTTTAAAACTAACCTTTTTTGTTCTTGGCAAGATTTCTGTTGCTCAGACTTCCTGGCAGTGTTGAAAGCTGACCACAGCAACGGTTCGGACCAGATCATAATATGACTGTAAAGTTATTTGGAAAATACTTTTATTTTTAAGATTCCCGTTTTGTCTTTTGGTTGGGGTAGAGAAAGATGCCAACCAGCTGGGGTTGTGACTCAGTGGTAGGGTGCTCGCCTAGCATGCATGAGGCACTGGGTTCCATCCTCAGCACCACATAAAAAATAAAAATAAAGATTAAAAAAAAAAAGATGCCAGCCAGTAGACAAACATTGCTTAGTCCCCATCACAGAGCACTTCAGCCAGATGGAGATGCGTCTGTGGCCAGTCTCTGCGCTCACGTCACTGTGTCCTTGATGTGCAGGGTCCCTTGAGTTGTGATTGTTGGCGCAGGTCAAGAAACCATGGTGCCTCTGAATAGATAGAGTTGAATGCCAGAATGCTCATTTTTAGTAAGCACTCTCACAACACTTGTGTCATCCCCATTGGCTCTTCCCAGGAGGGCCTGTTTCAGCAAACGGGTATTTTAAACACCAAGAAGGCTCTGCTGCTTTCCCTGTGGCTCATGCCAGAAGGCAGGATCAGACCCAGTCCCTGTCCTGTTCTAGGAGACACTGTTGTTGGTGCCTCCTCTTCTGCACCTCTGTGTGAGGCGCCCTAGGGCGTCCAGCAGCATGAGCTTGCAGGGCTTGTGGAAGACGAGGGTAAACAGGGAGTTCACACAGCTCTCCCCAGACAGGACCAGTTCTGCCAGGTTCATGAGCAGCTCATCCCGCGGGGAGCCTATGTCCCTCTGCATCTTTCGCCTGGCCCGTTGGAGGAGCACTGTGCTGGAGAAGAGTCGGCAGGCAAACATGTTCAGAGTGATGGCCAGTACCACCCAGCGTGCAGAGGCGGTGTCCCTCCGGGTGAGAGCTGTCCGCCAGGCCAGTTTAGCAGAGAGCAGGAGGGGGAGAACCAGCTTGAGAACGAGGGCGAGCCCAAAGCCCAGGCTGAACTTAACAATTTCGTACTCGGGCCAGGCCGTCAGGGGATCCACCTGGCACAGGGTGGTTTGGTGCAGCTCTCTGGATGTACCCAGCAGGGATACCACAACCAGAGAGCTGCAGACAGCGCAGCCCCAAATGGCAGCCAGGCCTGCCAGAGGCCTCCAGGTGCCCTGGGCCCCTGTGAGCAGGTAGCTCGAGGAACCCGGCAATAGAAACAGGACAAGCATGGCCGCCTGCAGGTACTGGGCATTGAAATAGCACATATTGGAGAAGAAGGAGAGGACCCCACAGTGCAGGTTGGTTGTGAGTATGTAGTCAGGCCTGCTGGCAGCATTGAGTGACAGCAGTGTCACCAGGATACTTGTGACCGTGAGGCCTGAGAGCAGCATGTCCAGGGCCACCAGCTTGCCATGGTTCCGAATGAAAGTGATCAGGTTGAAGAGCCCCGTCACCAAGCTCAGCGGTACAAGCAGAACAATATACACATGCATGCACCTGGAGATGACACTTTGTGCAGCAATGACATCTTCCACGGCTGGGGACACATGGCTTGGGTACCGAATCCAGGACATGTTGTGGGAGTCCATTTGGGGGGCAGCTGTTGGACCTGTAATAGAAGCACATGCTGGACAGTCATGGGGCTAGCCTGAGAGGGGTGAGCACTTTCTGAGGGGACAGTGTTCCCAGAGAACTCCTGCCTCCAGCCCGCCAGGGAGGCCAGCTTGCTCAGAAGGAAGGAGTTTGGGGTAAGTGGGTGCAGGTTTGGGAGCTCCAGCAAGCGTCCTTCATGGAACCCACAGAGCCAGGGCCAGTGCTGTGGTGTGAAGGTGGGGAGTGAGGACCCCGCCCCCATCTTTCTGAGCACCCCTTCTGCCACCCTCGCCCCTGCCCAGAGAACCTCATCACTTGTAGGCTAAAAGGCTTCTTTGAGTGCGGTCGCATTCTCCTGGGATGAGTGACTCAGCACGTGCCCCTGTAAGCGGACTCTTGGGAGCAGTGGCTGTCTCCCCAGAGGGGCGCTTAGTCAGTGGCTTCTGGGGAGTAGAGTTTGAGGAGTGCCAATTTTGAGTGGCCCAGTGCTCCTGCTTATTTTGGTCCTGGCTCCGCATGTCCAGGGAACAGCCCAGAATGTGCGTTGCTCAGAGGCAGGACAGGCCTTGGCACTTAAGAGTCTGGCTTTGGGCCCCTGAGAAATTCTGAGAAATCCAGAGAAATCCTAGCCAATTCCTACCCCCATTAGGGGCCTCTTACCACTCAACATAGACACTGGGGACCCAGGGAGTGGCATGTTTTGGATGCTGTCTACCTGGGGATTGCCAGCCTCTGCCCTTTCACCAGGAGTGGCTTTATTACAGCAAGCTGTAAATTCCTGGGGTTCGGGCTTTAAATAACCTCTATGAGCCCATCTTTAGTGACTGAGATTATTTGGTTTCCATACATATGTCCCCTCTCTCCTTTTAAATTTTAACTAAATAGCAGATGAGGCTGGGAGATAACATTGCTGTTCACTGACAGGAAATTGAGAACAATAAAATTGGAAGCATAATGGGCCAGCGTGACCCAGCCAGGTTTGTTTTCTCTGAGGACGGTTGGCTTGTCTGGGTGGACTCGACCACACTTGAGCGGGTGCGTTCCTGTGTGTCCAAGCATGTCCTGCCGTGGGCCCGGCCTAGCAGGTGCCCACATTGCAGCACAGATCACAGACACGGCTCGCGGGTTGAGTGGATGTGAACGGCCTCTTTCCCTGGCTATGGCCAACTAGCAGAAGAGTTTGCTGTGTGCGTGGAGGTGTTCACTGTGTCTGCGTTCTGTTCTCAAGTCAGAGGATCTTTGCATACATAGATCTGTCACTGGCTTCCCACTAGTGTCACTGATACCCTTCTGTACACACACACTTGTCTGTCTCATGGGTCTGGCAGCTGTATAATGTCCAGTCGATTGGACAGGAGCCTTCAGGATCTTTGAACCAAACTCGGACAGTACTCGGTGTTGCCCTCTCTGGGAAAGTGTGAGGTCCACAGTGTGTCGTGTCCTGAGTTGTAACCAGTTCCCTCTCAACCCGCCGTGCACCTGTGTTTCCTGGTCAGTGTCGGGACTGCCCACCCCACTGCCCCTGCTCGGCAGTCCCTCCTCCTGCAGCTCGGCTCTGTCCAGGCTGAGTGCTTTCTGCCTCCACGGCCTTGTAGAGTTGCCAGTCTAAACATTTGATGGCTCCTCTGGGGTCAGAATTCTAGAACGACTGTTTATCCTGCCAGGGACTCACTGGGCTTCTCATGTTGGTGGCCTAGTGACTTGGTCATGTCTTCAGATATCTCCTCTTCCCTTCCTCTCCCCTTTCCTTCTTGACTTGGACCAAATGTGCTGGACTTTGACCAAGGACTTTCCTTAGGCCTGTCTTTCAGGCCATGGTATTTCTCTCTATCTGTGGCTAGTTGGCTACTAAAACCATCTTCCTAGTTTTAAATTTTAATTTTTGTGTTTCTTATTAGAAGAGGTTCTTTTGTGATTTTTAAAAAATGTGACATTTTTAAAACGGTTCCCATTATAGTACCCCTTTCTTATAGGTATTTTCAAACTTATCTTTCAGTTTCTATCTCTGATTATCTCTGAACAGGAGCGTTGGGTGTCATACTTGAACACTTATATTTAGAAATAATTTGCAAATCAGAGTGACTTGCTCTGGAGCATATCTGTTTTGGCTTCTGTGAGATGCCTGGGGGCTCCCGAGTGCTGGGGAGCACAGAGGGACTGGCTGGGCCTGTGTGGCCATCTACTCTGGCTGTGCACAAGAGTCTTTTTTCTTTTTGGACTTTCAGTATGTAGCAAAGCCTACCATCACCAGAACTGGAGCCCAGGGAAAGGCCCCTCGCTCTGTTCATGCGCCTTACAGGTCTGAGCTTCTGGGCCGGACCTGCCTCTTTCTGCCAGACGCTCTCCCGCCTCAGCTACCTTGTTCATTTTAGGCTGGGGTGGGGACAGCCCACGAGCCACAGGAGTACCTCTGCTCCTCATTACAGTGTGGGCTTGACTTCGATGTGCTTTGGTGTTTGGGAACCCTGGTGGCACCCCCATTGGCCAGCTTTCATCCCACAGGCCTGCAGGGGCCACATGGGTCACCCATTCCCTGGGTGTGTGTGTGGCTCTTCAGATGGAAAGCTGGCAGTGGATTGTGATGTATTCCATCTGCCAGTGCTTAAGGACCCAAGTGGTGTGCAAATTAAGACTCACGACCAGACTAGGAGGAAGCTATTTGCAATGATCATCTCAACAGGCAAAATAGCAAGAAGGCTTCCGCACACTGACTGCAGGCCAGGAGACAGATTTGCAGTCCAGACGTCCAACCTCTGCATCTGGTCAGTGCCTTGTGGACAGTGCCATGTGGGCGGCATTGTGGCTTGTGTATGTCACTGTCATGTGCCATCCTGGTTCATGGCAGTCAGCTCTGCTCTGATTTGTCCAGGCCCTGGTTCCCAGCCTGATGAACAAGGGAAGGGTAGCGTCTGCATTGGCCCTGAGCCTCCTGGAGGGTGCTCTGGCCCCCTGGGAGAGGCCTCAGGCAGCTTCTTGCCATACATGAGCTTCTCCCCAGGGTGAGCTTGCTCAGGTGGCTGAGAGCCGCTGCTGTGGTATCTTCCTGCCTTCCCCGTGTGGGACCTCGGTGTTCTGGCTTCACTGCAGCTTATTGTGGAGGGTCACCTTAATGCATGGGACTCTGTCTTGGCTGTGCAGCAGGCACTGGAGCACCCACTTCCAGGGCTGGGACATAGAAGGAAAGAAAGGCCACTTGAGAGCCCTCCTGGGGGTAGTGCCTGGTGCTGACAGCTGGGTTTGCCAAGTCCTGCTCCGGTGGTGTTTCCACCAGTGTTGGCTCTTGTGCTTTTGCTTAGAGTTCCTTGAGATCAGGGTGGAATTTGCTTGTGCACATGCCATGGAGACCCAGGTGGGCCCACCTCCATCCTCCTTCCTGGGCCCTGTAGCATGGGGTCCTCCCAGTGATAGCTGAAGCTCCGCTGGGTCCAGTCCTGCTGAGGCCTGACTGGTGAGGAGTACCAGGTGCCTTCAACTCTGTCCCCAGTTCTGTGAGCACCACGCTTTCCTCCCTGTATCCTGCCTGGGTGCTTACTCCCTTGGATCCTGGTGGCCCTGGACCATGTACCCCAAGGTGGCAGGGCTGAGCTCCCCCGGGCAGCCCGAGGCCATGCCCTGCCAGATGTGGTGACTCCCATGTCTGCCCAGCGGGGCCACCTCACTCCTTGACTTTTCCTTTTTGAGTGAAGACAGTAAAACAGAAACATGGGGGCATTTTTCCTGAAGCATCCACAATTCCATCCTTGCCATACAACCTCCTGGCTTCATTGTATCCTGGGCTGTTCATTGGCCTCGGCAGTCTCGCTCCCCTTGCTCCACCCTCACCTTCCTGCCCCCACCAAAAGGGACAAGCAAGATGGGGAGAGAGCAAGAGATAGTGGGGCTGAGCCTGCACACCCGGCCAGCTCAGGCTCCAGGAGTGCAGGCCCAGCTGCCCCCGCCCTCCCAGCACATGTGAGACGCGCTTCATGACTGCTGTCACTTAGACCTCAGTTTCCACAGAAGGTAGGTGCAGCTGGAGTCCCTCCCCCTTCCAGACTGACACATGATGGCATAGTGTGGCACCTTCAGGTCCAGCCCTCTCCCTTGTGTGATGCACATGAGGGGCCTCCATGATGTTGGGCGCCAGTGGTCACTCCTTTCTGTGGCTATGCAGCCTCAGTAGAATTAGACTGGGTCACCAGTGGCTGTCATAAAGCTGCGTTAAAAGTGCACAAGTAGGTTCTTTTTTTTTTAACCTTTATTTTATTTATTTAATTTTAGGTGGTGCTGAGGATCAGACCAGCGCCTTGCACGTGTTAGGCGAGCACTCTACTCCTGAGCCCCAGCCCCAGCCCCACAAATAGGTTCTTAAGAGAGCATGTGCTTGCTTTCTTCTGGGGCCCACCTCTAAGAGCAGCGTTGCTGCATCCTCAGGTCAGTGTAAGGTTACAGGGTCTCCCGAGGTGGCTGCGCCACCCCACATTCCTGCTGGAATCTATACTTTTAACTTGAGTAAAAGCAAAGGTTTTTAATTGAGCCCCAAAATTCCCTAGAAGGGGAACTTGCACTCCACAGCATCAAGTCTCAGGCCAAGAATCAGGGGCTCTGGAACCTTCCTTCACCCCTACAGAAGGGCTTTGGCATCCCTGGGTCCCTGGGGAGCTGCTGGCACTCCCAGGCCTGTTCCGTGGGTGTGCCGTGCTCCCAGCAGCGCTTGGCTGCCGTGCTCCTTGCACAGCCGTCAGGGTGGTTCCTGGAGGTGAGCATGTACTCCCCAGGGTTGGAAAGCAGGAGGTGAGGCCACCCCCATCCCAGGAATGCGGGCTAGAGTTTCCTAAAGGGCCCGTGCAGGGAAGCAGGGTACTCTTTCCTTCTACACATGTGCTCCTCCAGGGGACATCAGGGTATCCCTTGCCTGCCTCAGGTACTGTGTTTTCTCGTGCCTCTCCATGGCATCTGTTGTAGGTGGCAGAGTTCACATCTGTTGTGAGTTCTGCCAGTTCCATCTCCACACAGTTTATTGAGTGTTTTCTTGCTTCCTAGTTTATATTGTCATTATTAATGGCTAATTGTAATTGTGCTGTGACAATTAATTACTAAGCCTTTCTGCTCTGTGGACATTAAGCTCTCTCTGAACTTTTGCTCTTACAGATCCATTCCAGCCTGTACTTGCTTTTATAAATCGCTGGGAAAGGCTCACAGGTTGTTTTTCTGTGCAAAAAGAGCATTAGCCAGTGAGGTCAGCAGTCTCCTGTGTGGTTCGTGGGCCCTGTATACAGACAGCACACAATTTAAGTGGCCTTGGTGTTGCTTGGCCGGGGTGCAGGGCCATATGAGGTCTGTCTCTATGGTCCCATTGGTCTCAGATTTGAATCTTTTGGGAATTGTAGTTTTCTTGTTTTTCTTCCTACCAGCTGAGGATACTGAGGGCCTGTGAAAGTGTGTCTCTGTTATTGGAATGGTGGAAGGTGGGTCAGGGGCCAGGTTCCGAGATAGAGCACAGAAAAAGCTTGAACTGCCTTTGCAGAGAGGCCCCTCTCGTGAAACTCTGTTCCTGTGCTCTGCGGGGCCCCACGAGCCTCCTCCTGCGGCACCTCCTCCCTCCACAGGGCTTGGCTATATTAGCACCTTCTGGTCCAAACATTGCAGTCTCTGGTCCTCCAGCCTGGGACTGACCCCTGATGACTCACTGTGTCTGTTGCATACATGGCCTGAGGTCCTGCACAACCAGCCTCTGGCTAGCTTTGAATAGAGGTGCAGTCTCAGAGAGGGTCTTGAACTAATATCTGGGGGCCTGTGGGGGGTCAGCTGAAGGCTGCCAGTTCTTAATCCCCAGCCCACAGGTCTGGACAAGTGGTGAAGGAAACTCGGACGGCTCCCCTCTGTCCTGCCTCCTCCACCCTCATGGTCCTGTGGCTGTGCAGTTCCAGGAACTGTTTGAGCCTCTATTTTAGGTATTGGGAAAAATGACCTCATTGAAGGATCGGGATAAAAGAGGTTTCCATTTTCCTTTTCTTGACTCTTCCAAAGAAAACATATGTGCCTTCTGTGTCTCACGCATAGACACATGCACACACACGAAACACACAGCATACACCAACATGCAGACTCCTACACATGTGTGCTCACATGCTTCTAGGAGATTTGGAACTGGTCCTGTGTGCCATGGAGCATCCAGACTGTCAGCAGTGCCCTGGCTGATCTATCCGTCTCCTGGACAGAGGACCTGAGGGCACACAGTGCTCCTGCAGGGTGTGGCCCAGCATTACCATGAACAGACCACATTGTTGGACACCTGAGTCCCCTCCTTCAAGAAATCCTAACACACATCCCTCCTCGGCAGGGGGATGTTCAAGAATGAGGCTACAGAGAGCTCTTTGCTTTATTCAAGTCCTGTTTTTCAAACACCCTTCCTCCACAAGAAGCATTCCTATACCCTGACCATCCGAGGTACAGATTAGACAGATGAGCAAGCAGGAAAGGGTGGAGAATTGGGTCTAGAGGCAGCACTTGTGCCCCTTTGAAGGCCTGTGGGCCCCATCTGTGCCGCATGCTGTGTGCCGCGACTCTTCCCCAAAAGTGGGCTGGGGGCAGGCATGTGAGCTCCCGGGCCCGTATTTACTCAGACCCTGCAAGCTGGAGCTGATGTCATTTCTGTCATCGTGGATGTGTGTGGCAAGGCCACCAGGAACCCTGAGGTCAGATAGCTTAAGCTGCCCGCTTGGAGTGTTAGAACCTATGTGGGGCTCGGGGTTTGGGTAGGAGTCAGCCTGTGTGGTGGCAGGCTGGAGTGCAGGCAGGGCTGTAACTGGTGAAGAAGGAGGGCCACTCTTTTAGCCAGAGAGAAGGTGTTTGGTATTATGGCTTTTCGTTGGCTTCCCGGTGGCCTCTGTGACCCTGGCCCATGTTGGCTTTGTGGAATCCTGCCCCACTGCTGAGCGGAGCACCTTGATCCAGCCCTGAGGACCTGGCTGCCCTGACCGTTTCCTTCTCTTGCTGCACAGCATGGTGTCTGCCCTAACAGGAACTCCAAGGGAGGGTATCCCAGGAGCCTGGCCTGGATTGCAGGGCATGAGGGTGTTCACAAGAGCCTGGGCAGCCCTCCCTTCGTGCGAGCTCCTGTGTCCTGAGTGCTTTCACAGGGCCATTTGTGGACCCCTCCCAGCAGCCTGCCCTCTGCTGCTCAGGTCTTCCGCTGCAGATCTGCCGGCTTCCTCTGACCGGCCGTTCACTCAGCAAGCCTCAGTGGAGCCTGCCTGAGCCAGGAATGGGAGCACCTGGAGGCACCTGGCCAGCCAGAGCCTGTGGGTAAGCCCCAGCAGAGGGACTCGGGAGGGGCAGCTGCGTGAGCATGCACTCAGCCCAGCACCCTCCAGCCCAGCACCCTACCAGGAAGTGCCCGAGGCTCTCCTTCCCATCAGCTACCTTTCAAAGAGCAGACGCTGCCGGGGTCCCAGAAAGCCAGCAGTGCCATTGCTTGTTGCCTCAGGGGTGACCAGTGGGTTTGAATGCCACAGCCATGGTCCCAGCCAGTTGACAAGCCCAGGAATGCATTATGAAGTGTCACCAGAGCACCCTTGTGGAGCTCTTATGAAGTGAGATGAACCTGCACTGAGCCCTGGGGGCAGGCACGTATGCAGGAGCCTCACACTGAACCCCTGTCTGAGCACCAAGCCCGCTGTGGGGCTGCTGAACCCTGCCTGCTGGCTCCCCAGGGTTCCCTCCCAAGCTCTGTCTGCCACCTGCCTCTGGGTGGAAAAATGGACGGCTCGGCTCCTTCCCCCACCGTGCCACAGCCAAAAGAATGCTTCATTTTCAGATTTCATGTGCCACGAAAACTTGATCCAGATGTGCCTCCTGTCAACTTTGAATTTCATCAGTTCAGCCCCTTCCCAGGTTTTTGTGCAACAGTGAAAACCCAGCAGTAGCTTCATCAACCCTTTCTGACCCTCCTTGAACCTTTCCCCACCTCCGTTTTCAGGAGGCGACGAGAGTCACTCTTGCCTTTTTCTTAATAAAGAAGTGGGCAGCCTACTCAGTCTTTCCTAGTGCCAAAGGCTAGGAAAATGGTCGTATTCTCTTTTTATAACGGAATCAACCTGTAGCATAAAGATACTTCGGTTTTTAGAAAGAAACTTCCCATCGCTGTGAACTGGCTCTGGCCCCCAGCCAGCCTTGATGACCTTCTGGGTAAGTCAGAGGCGGGGGCCGGTGGGCGGCATTGTGCTTCCCAAAGAAATGAACAGAGTGCTTACCTGGGCTGAGGCTCCTGGTGCCCCACGGGGATGTGAACCGGGGATGTGAACTGGAGCTCCTCAGGAGCGAGGCTCCCTCCGTCTTGCTCTCCCTTCAGTTGCTCTGTGCTCACTGAGAACAGTCAGGCACAGAAACCCACAGCTTCTTAGGAAAAGAGGAATTGGCTGCGAGTCACCAAAACCACACACTGTATTTTAAGCAGCGTATGGTTTGGCCGTGTGACCCGGAAAACATTCAAACCAACCTATGTCAGACGCAGCTCAGTGTGGAGACAGGAGAAGTGACGTTGCACTGTGCTGTCCAGAGCTTCCAGGGCTTTCCTCTGGACACGCTGGCCCCTCAGGGACACTCCCTCCCAAAGAGTAGCAATGTTCATAACTTTAAATAGGAGCTAAAACCCCACCCAGATGGAGAAAGTGCTCAGAGCCAGGAGCCAGCAGAGCTTCCCTCAGCCTGCGCTGCAGGCCAGCCTCAGCCCCACCCAGATCGGGGTCTCCACCATCTGCACTGACAACCGGGTGACCTGGGACAGTGGATGCTTCATCCTGGATGCCAGGTGACCCAAGACCTAACTGCAGAGTTGGGGGGCCACTGGCACCCAAAACTTCACTCAGGGGCCGCATGGAAGTGGGCTGTGCCAGGACACGCGCCAGAAAGCACGTCACAGGGTGTTCCCCAGCGCCCTCTCCGCCTGGCCTTGCTGAGGAGGCTGCGGAGCTGGCAGAGAGGAATCCTGGGCAGAGGCCCCACATCTGAAGGGAGAGAGGCCTGGTCAGACAGAGGTGAAGAGCTTGGGCATACTTCCTCCTCTGGCTTTTCCTCAGGCGGCCCTCTTGGGAATTTAAGGTACTCATAGTCTTCCTGTCCTTCCTCCTTGGTGCTCCTGTCCGTCCCCCTTTTGTTTTTGTATCAGAGATTGAACCCGGGGCACTTAACCTAACCTAACCGCAGAGCCACATCCTCAGCCCCGCCCCTTTTGTATTTTATTGGTCTCACCAAGTTGCTGGGGGCCTCACTAAATTGCTGAGGCTGACTCTGAACTCGTGGCCTTCCTGCTCAGCCTCCCAAGCCACTGGGATTACCGCACCCAGCTCCTACCTCTCTTTGAAGGTTGTTCCATTTTAGGGGACCCTCAGGGACTATTTAGGCTGCACCCAGCTTGTCGGGGGTCACTGGCCACATCATAGAAAACCTGTAGGATCTGCAAGAGGGCAGTGCTGCCCCAGAGCCCCGAGCTCTCCTGGCGTGCTCACTGTGGCACTGCCCCTCACTTCCCTCAGCCTCCTGAATTTGACAGGAAACCTGTCTGGACCCTTGGTCCAGCCCACTCCGTGGCCAGAGTAGTCCCTGGCTATCAGTCCTGAGGGTGATGAGTACTGGCTGCCCCAGGGACCAAAGGGTCTTTTCCAGGAACGCAGATGTATGCCGTGGAGCCCTAGTGTTTGGAATGTTGTGAGGGGGACCTCTGCAGTGGTTCTCCTGCTGTCGCCGCAGGGGTTGTCTGCCCTTCGGGGCTATCACCAGACCCTCTGGCACCTACTGCCCACCTGCTGTGTGTCAGCCCTGAGGTGAAGGCAGCTTGTCCAATGGGTCACAGTGCATGTCAGCCTCTGGTAGGTACCTGGCCTGAGCACAGGTGGGGTGCAGACCCACCAAGAGCCACTGAGCACCCAGTTCGGCTGAGAGTGACCACTGGTGTTTCACATGTGACCCTACGTCTGTTTGTGTGGCCTCTGCTCTAGCTTTCTTGGTGGCTTTCAATAGTTCCACAAACCCACATTCTACCCCAGCCTGCAGAATGGTCCCTGACTCCCAGCCCTGTGTGCCTGGCCCCTGAGTAAGTGATCCCTGGGGAATGGGCCTCTGCCCCACCCATCATGAAGGGCGCTCAGGAATGTGGGACTGCTGTGAGGATCCCTAAATGAGGGTGGGTGGGGTTTCTAGAAACAGCAAGTGCTGGGAGTCAGGGGCCAGTCATTCCTCCCATGGGTCTCCTTACCCTGCTGGTGCCTGGGCTTCCCCACAGTGGACTGAGCAGGGCATGGAAGTGGGGTGGGGAGCCCTGGGGTCTGGCCTGGTCACCCACTTGCCAATGCCCTTTGGTAAACCAGCCTCCACACCTTCCTGGCCTTGGTTTCCCTTCTGTAAAGAAGGGAACAAACTCCTGTCCTGAAGCCTGCTGCTTGTCCTCTGGATGTCATGCCCTGTCCCTGGCTGAAGGGATGAAATCTATGCTGTCATCCCCTCCAGGAACCCATCCTTTGGCCTGTCACGGGCACTGCTTGGTGTCACCACTGCCAGGGACCAATGAACAGGCCCAGGCAGGAGCCCTGTGGGGACAGCCCCGCCCCAGGTAGTGGCCACCCCTGTGGAGGCACGGCCAGCTTTGCCCCAGTGTTTGTTGTCCACAGACTTCTATGAAGTGTGGGCTTCCCTAGAAAGGGCATCCTGTCTCCCAGTTCCAGGAGCTTAGGCCCTGGGGCCTCACCGAGGCCTGGCAGAGCAGATGGGCTTTTCCTCAGGGACACTTGGCCTGTGGGAAGGCTCTGAGCTCCTGGAAGACTGAACACCGCTGGCCCAGTGCACTGTCCTCACCTGGCCCATGGTGCGTAATTGTGCTGAATAAACTGTGTGTGGCCTGGCACCTGTGTTCATGCCTGGGGCTGTTAGCAGTAGGGGCGCTGGCTTGAACAGTTGCTCTGACTGGGAGTTAGGAATTCAGGATGACAGGGCCCCTGGACCGTGTGTTTGTGGCCCTTTACTCTTAGGGCCCACCACACAAGAGCCCTTGAAGCTAAGTGCAGGATCAGGGTAAGCAAAGATTGTTCTGGGGAACACCATTTGAGGGGGTAAAAGGACACTGCATACAGGAAATAAACAGAGGGGCAGTAAGTGAGGGTGTGGCTTCCTTCCCTGGCACCTCGAGGAACACCTACCCTAGGTCATCTGGGTGGTCACTCAGCCAACAAGGCACACTTCGTCCCCTCTTCTGCTCCTTTCCATGTTCCAGGTACTCTGTAAGAACAGACTGGTTCCTGACTGTCCCATCTTCACATGCGGTGCCAGGAAGGCCCTCCTCCCACCCAAGGTCTTGCACATGAGTGCCCGCAGCAGCACCTTTCCCACAGCCAAACAGAGTGTGCAACCAAATGCCCCATCCAGGGAGTGGGTCAGCCGTGTGGTCCATCCACACATAAAGGAATGACATTCACAACCCTTGAGCTGTGTGCTCAGCGAGAAGCTAGACACAAAGCCAGGTGTTGTATTAGAATTCCACGAAACCCAGGAGAGGCACATCATGGCGATAGAAAGTCCGGGAGTGGCTACCATGGGCGGGGGGCCACTTGCATTTTGTATCACTTTGTATAATAACAATGATTGTTTTTTTGTTTCTCTTGACTTTTGTCATAGGCATCCTTGAATTTTTTAAAAACACAATTCAGTTATTTTTAACATTCATAGGATTTGCAGCCATCACCAGAATATAGGAACACCTTTATCGCCTTTGAAAAGACCCCTCTTGCCCACTGCTGTCTCTTGTCCCCACCCAGCCTTTGGCCACCTCTGACCTCCTGTCAGAGCCACATGCTAGTCCTTTTCTTGGCCTCCCTTTTGATTTTCTAGTTGATCCAAGGCTCCTCCCAACCATTTTTCACCCCAAAGCTGCTGCGGCATTGGCCGTCTTCCAGCGTTTGCCATGTCCATGTCCTTGACAGAGCCCCCCTCACGGGTCTTCCCAGCTCCACCATGAATCAGGTGGCATGCTCTGGTCCTTGGTGGTCAGCTGGGACTCTGCCGATGGTGCTGGGTGTCAGGGGCAATGGGCAGCAGCCCCAGGCTCACCTGCCTCGGGCTGCCCCAGCTACCATTCTCACTGAACAAATGCAGCTCTGCTGACTGTGCAGCCCGGGTGCCCCTCAGAGCCCTGGACAGGTTGCTCTTGTCCCTGCTCAGCCTTTCTAGGTGTCACCCCAACAATCCTCCGAGGAATTCAGCACGACAGGAGGAGGCGGGGTTGTCCAGGGATGCTTTGCTCAGTCCCACAGCCCTTCTGGGCCACCGCCAGGGCTTTTGGCCCTCACTCCAGTCATTGCCGAACCCACAGGAATGCTGGGAGAAAAGAGGGCTGCCCTTTTGCTGGGCACTGTGTCTTAGATCCAGCCCTGGCAGCCACCTGGGTGTTTTGCTTTGCAGGTGTGTGGCCATCATTCCTGACATGCTGACCCTAGGACCCTGGGGTGGGACAGTTCATCTTGTGGAAGCAAAGTTGCAGCCTGTGGCCCCTGTGCCCATGGCCCTGGGGCCCAGCTTGCCACATGGCTTCCTCTGTGGTGGCACCTGTTGAGGCTCAGATGCCCAAGGAATGGATGGGTCCTTGGATAAATGTTCTTCTGAGGGGATATTTTGGGGTCCTCCTGTCTCCTCTGTTGTTTGCTCAAAGTCAGTAGCTGCTCCCCTATGTGGTGCTTCAGATTGGTAGCAGCCACTCGAGTGGAATGCCACCCTGTTTGAAGGGTCTTTATTGCAGATGGGGAAATTAAGGTTTGAAGACAGGGCAGCCCATCAGAGAAGGCTGAACTAGCCACCTGATGGGCTGGGCCAGCTTCCGGGCAGGAAGGAGGGACTAAGTCCTCATGGGGGCAGGTCCTGTTCAAAAGCATCCTTGGGTGAGGCTGGCCATCATTATACTTAATTTACTCTGAAAGTCAAAGAAAGTGGAGTTGAAGACATTTCTGTTCTTGGATGGCAGTGTGTTGAGAAAACCTATAAAGGGAATTAGTCCTTCATGATGACCAGACAGGTCTTTCCTGTCCTGCCCAATTCTGGTTGGGAGGAGCGGGGTGGGCAGTCAGGGAACTCTTGTGACTGTAAGGAGACATGCTGATAGCTGCATGCCCACATTGGATGTGCTTTTTGAAAGACACAAGGTACCAGGAAGAAACAGAAAACTTGACAAGTGCCATAACAACTCATGAGATAGAATTTGTAATTAACACACTTCTACGAGAAAGGGCCAGGTGCTCTGGCTTTGTAGTATAGTGAACCCAGGGTCTAGGGAGCAGTAACAAGGGTTTCTTCCTAATCGTGCATCACCACAGAGGTGGGACCCAGTAGTCTTTCCTTGATTGGACTGCTGGAGCGCCCAGGAGCAGCGCTTGACCCAAGGGTGTAAAGGGATGGCGGGAGCGCCCGCGTCTGGACTGTGATCGAGTGGTGGCAGGTACTATGCTCTGGCAGCCTGTTTCTAAGCTGGGACTTGGTGTAAAATAATACAGGCCTGCCATGGCCAGGCCCTACCTGTGCAGGTGGCTGAGCTGGGTCTGTCCCACAGAGCTATAGACCCCAGGGTGGGGGGGTACCTTCACTGCCTCGTGTCAGGCTGGAGGCTCGTTCGTGGTGGCAGCTCATCTTTGCTGGTGATGCCGGGATCACCTCTGGTGATGTGGCGATACACTGAAGTTTCCTCCCTGATAATTAGAATCCTGCAAGAAAGCACCCACTTGACCCTCTCACCTGGTGGCTTCAGCCTCTCTTTACTGTCTTTTTAGTGCTGGGATTGAGCCCAGGCTCTCATGCTCACTAGACAGGTGCTGCCAAGCTACCTTAGCCTCTCGTGGCCAGTCTCTAAGAAGTTTTCATTTGGACCAGGCATGGTGGCACACACTTGTAATCCCAGTGGCTTGGGAGGCTAAGGCAGGAGAATCTCAAGTTCAAAGCCAGCCTCAGCAATTTAGTTAGGCCCTAAGCAACTTAGCAAGACCCTGTCTCAAAATAAAATATAAAAAGGGCTGGGGGTGTGGCTCAGTGGTTAAGTGCACCTGGGTTCAGTACCCAGTACCAAAAAAAAAAAAAAAAAAAAAAAGGTGTGCTTCCTGCTGTCATTGTCACTCTCTCCTCTCTTTCATCTCTCATCTGCCTGCTTTGGTGGATGTCACTAGATTCATTGGCAATTTTTGTTGGTTTTGCTTTTAGTTCAGGTTGTTGTCCTGTTTCACTCTTCTTAAATGTCCCAGATGTGCCCAGTGGGAGCGCCTCCCAGCCAACTCCTGACTCCTGTAGACACAGCCCTAGTGGTCCTCTAGCTCCATCTTGCTTCCCTCACAAGGTACCTCGAGCCCACTGTGGATAAGCCATTTCTCCACAGAGCCCTGGTTCTCTCTGGGAAAGTTGATGTACTAAGAGCCTTGGGGTGGCCCAACTGACTATTTTGTCATGGGCCAGGGCCAGGACAGAGTGTCTTCCCATTCTGACACCCTACCATTCACTCTCGCCTCTTTTTTGGTAAAAAGTTTTTGCAAAAATAACTATTATTTTATAACGTTTTATCTGCTTTTCTAATCATAGCCTAATATGTCTCTGATGTATTATTGTGCTAAATGTTTGACTTAGATTGGAAACCAGAAATTTCAGTGTGAAGGCACCATGTACCCTGCTCCTATGTGGCTCTGGTTATTCCTAGATGCTTTGCTCTGTGATGCTGGTAACCCTGAGCCACCCTAGGTCGCTTCCGTGTATGTAATAGCTCCTTACAGATGGAGCTGTCCTGTGCTGCTAAATTTGTGCTTTTGTAAAAGCAGGATTTTCTGTCCTGCAAGAGCTGTGTGCCTTCTGGCCAAGTGTCTGCAGGAGGAGCTTCTGCTTCAGCTATAAGACAGACATGCTGTCGTCCAAGAGGAGACCCCTGAACCCATGGGATTGGCAGTCCAAGGAGGTCTCTCCTCTCCCCTGAACCCATGGGATTGGCAATCCGAGGAGGTCTCTCCTCTCCCCAGCTCCCTGTAGCTCAGGCACCTGGCTTGAGGCCCAAGAGCAAGTTTGTCCAGGGTCACTTAGCAGAGCCAAGTCACCTCAGACTTGCTGATTCTGGGCCAAGTGCCAGTGTGTAAGCATGGTGAAGGGGAATCTGAGGATATAACAGGCAACTGCACTTAGACATTCTCATGCTAAGAAGCCATAGGAACCTTGAGAATAGAACCTATAAAGGTGAAGGCAGCAGGCACTTAAGACACTGTGGTGGAAGTGTTGTGAGGCAGGGCCTTTACTCTTGTCCCCAGTATCTGCTGCAGTGTCCAGACCATGGCAGGTATAGCTTACCATAGTGGTCATTCTGTCTGTAAGGGGCAAGGAACCTGGCCACCTGGGGCATCCCACAGCCCTTGCTGCTGTGCACATCAGCCTCTGCATAGATGGGGGCTCAGGACGGTGCACTAGCTTCCAGAGTCCTGAGGCCCATGGTCTGGAAGGCTCTGAGCAGACCCTGAGAAGTGAAGGTCCGCCGATGGCCACTGGATGGAGCTCTGAAAGCGAAAAGCAAGAGGGCAGCCAGAGAGCCAGCCCCTCCCCCACTCCCTTCCCTCCTCTAGTCTTGTTCTGAGACAGTTCCCCTGGACACAGGTGGCCTTCACCACCTATGGAAGTAATGGCTGGTGATGGAGTTCCTTCTGCCAGGACTCTGGGGAAAGAAAGGGCCCCTTGGGCCAGCCGGCACCCCTTCTGAGAGCACTGTTGCATCCTGGCTCCTTGTCCCTCAGCACAGCCTTGATGTGGCATTTTTGGGCAAAGACAGGCCCTGATCACCTCACCCCTAATCTGCGAAGAAGTGTGAATGGTGTTTTGTTGGAGCCCCGCTTAACACTTTGCAAAGCTCACTGTTGGTATTATTTCTGTACTTTCGTGAAATCACTTAGAAGTTTCACATTTTGCCATGTGAAACCATGTCTGTGCGTGTCCTGGACGGGGTGGATTCTGATGGAGGCCGTAGATTTTCTGGGCTGGGTGCCTGCATTCACCACCTGGCTGGATTGTTTGGAAATACTTAACCTGGTACACCACACTCTTCATTCTTTGTTGACCGGGTTGGAGTAAAAGCATTGTGGGGAATATTGGATTAGGTCACTTTACTTTGTCCACCTGATTTCTTTGGCTGCAAAACTGTCAAAAGCATCTTTTCTGGGGTGGTCAGGTTTCCCTTGGTCAGTGCTCACTCTGGTCCTGCTGCCTCTTGCCCTCCCTGCAGGGCTGGCCAGGCTCCCCCACCTGTTCCTCTGGTGACCCTGACAAGTGCAGGTTCGCCAATGGCCACTGGGTGGAGCTCTGAAAGCAAGCCTTCCCCGGGGAGCCATTTCATCCTGGAAAGCGTTGTGAACCGCATCCTTCTGCTCATAGCTTAAAGCCTACAGCACTTTGAACTTCATAGCATTTTGTCTTTGGCATCTGTTCCCTGGGCTTTTGTGATGTCAGTCTCAGGGACCTGGGGAGACTCGGAGGCCTCGTGAAACACTGAGGTACAGTCCCCACTGGTCAAGTTCAGCTGTCTCCAGCGTCCAGGCTACTAAGGTGCAGTCATTCCAGGAGGTCCTCACAGTTCCCGGGGCTACCTCCTCTGCTCTGGAATCACGAGGTGGGCTGCTTTGCATGGGTGTCTGGCTGTTGGGATTCTGGGCGTCGGCAGTCTTCCTTTTCGTCTCCGAGTAGCACAGGCCCTGTCTGTCTGTCTCTTTGCCTGTTTATGGACAGGTGGGCCATCTCCAGGTCAGGCTCTTATAAATCTGCTGTGAAAGCACAGGTGTGTGTGTGACATCTGCTTTTGCAGCTGGAACGTGGTGACTGGAAGCCTAGTTCTCTAAGTGACTGTTGAATGGCTGTCATTTTACAGCCCTCCCACTTTTCTAAGTCACAGCCCTGGTGTAGGTCACATGGGAGGAGGTGGCAGCGGCCAGGCCAACCCAGCCCTCATCTGGGAAGAAACCCTAGGACTGAGCAGTGGCCAGGCGGGACTGTGAAATTTCTTAGACTGAGATCAGAAGGGAAGGGACCCCAGGGACCTGAGGTGCTCTGGAGACAGGGCTCGGTGATTGGAAAAGTTTGGGGAATGAATAACATCTTCCTTCTGGGAATTTTAAATGTGCATGATAAGAATCCCTGTTCTACAGAAGTGAACCCAGTGAAGCTTGTGTGCCCTGTTTCTGTGCCCCCTTCCCTGACGCCCCCATTATCCACGTGGGCTCTGCACCCTTGCGGCACAGCAGTAGGGGCTCTTCACTTGCTGCGGGGCCCGTGGTGAGTCCGTCACTCACTTCAGCCTCCCCAGGGAGGTTGATGGGCATCTGTTGGAGTCTCTGCTGGTCCTACAGCTTTTGGCCCAGGGGTCCCTGGGATTTTCAGTTACTCGTAAGCCCAGAGCAGGAGGAGTCCCTGAGCTGCCCTGGTGCAGGTGGGCCCAAGGTGACTTCAGGGCTGTGGTGAAGCCTGGCCTGGACTCCGCTGGCTGTCCTTTCGGGAAGTCTGCTTAGCTCTG
Organism: Callospermophilus lateralis; assembly: GCF_048772815.1. Lineage (NCBI taxonomy): Eukaryota > Metazoa > Chordata > Mammalia > Rodentia > Sciuridae > Callospermophilus > Callospermophilus lateralis. The sequence continues at coordinate 37,857,680 of NC_135323.1, forward strand.
GGCTTCCTCTCGCCTCTGTATGAGGACAGGTCAGGACACTGTTTTCAGATGCCAGGAGAGGCTCCAGGGACAGCCAGGCCCTGGTTGGCCTTCCACATTCCCGCCTTCCTCCTTCCAGCACCTCCAGCTTCTCTGCACTCAGCACTGGCCTGGGCAGTTCTCGCCATGCCAGGGGTCCCTCCACGGCCCTCAGGGCAGCCATGGCTTGCCCAGAGCTGGTGGTTCTGTTGCCTTAGCAAATGGGGCTCGCTCATGTGCACCCTGGGGTCTCATTGTGCTTGTTCCTGCAGTGCTGGGGATGAAACCCCGGTCCTTGTGCATGCCAGGCAAGGACTCTGAGCCACCCCCACCCCCTGGTTCATTCTGTGAAGACCTGTTCTGTGACTTTTGAAGACTCAGCCCTTCCCCTTGACACAGCAACCCTCAGGACCCAGAAGTCACTCCAGCAGTCCCCCACCAGGTGCTGTGGTGCCCTTGCTCTCACAGCACCCCACAAGGTACTTTGTTAACCTTTTAAGCGTAAGGAGGAAGGAGAGGGTTTCCCTGAGAAATGGCTCCCTGTCCACGTTCATCAAGTGCTTCCAGGCACCTGGCTGCTGCTAAGTGCTGTCTAGGAAGTCCCTATCTGCTCTAACCTCCCACTTCACAGCAGAGAAACAACCCCAGGGCCGAGAGCTTGCCTCAGGCACATAGGGATCCAGGCTGTGGGCTGGGCTAGGCCTGCAGCTGCCATCTACGAGCTGCTGGGGCCCACGGGAGAGGTGTCCCTTGTGGGGGCAGCAGCAATTTCAGCGTCTTCACATCATGTTAGATCATGCAGGGAACTTTGCCAGATGGTAGACGTCAGTGCCTGGGACAGTCAGAGCAGAAAGGGTGAGCTGCCACTGGGCTTGGTTCCCATGACCCTCCTGAGCTTCCTGATATCACAGTGCCCCTTGGAGACTTACCCCTGTATCTTCCCTACCTCGCAGCAGCCCTTTTTAATCTCTTCCAGTAACCTTATTCTTGGTGAGGAGGTGTGTGTGTGTGTGTGTGTGTGTGTGTGTGTGTGCGCGCGCACGTGCTGCCTAGACTGAAGGTCTTGGAGTGTTTGTGGTATTGTTGAGATGATTCTGTCCCCTTAAGTGCTGCTATTTTAGTGTGTTGACCGCCCCCACCACCACCCTATCTCTGGAGGAAAGAACAGATGGTTTTCTGCAGTGCTGGTCTTCATAGGGTGCTGCAAAAGTCTTCCTAACATCACATCATGTCAGAGGCCTGGTCCTGTGTTGACAGGGAGACTGAGTAGAAGCCACACTAAGAGCCTGTGACCAGGGCTCATGTCCAGGATAAATCAAGGATGTGCTCCAATGGGTTAGAAACATGGACAGATTCCCCCCAAAGAGGTGCTGCTGCTGCATGAGAGAGAAGGTGCAGATGGCCTCGACCTCACTGAAGCGCACACACTGTTCTGGGGGACAGAAAATACAGATAAAGAACACTACAGGGAGCAAGAATGTGCAGCGGCTGAGCTCTGGAGTGACGTGTGGGTGCCAGTTGGCAGTCAGCCTATTCCTGAGGAATGTGCCCCAAGGGCTTGCTGTGGGCCCTGGGAGTCGTGTACAGAGCACCCTCCTGGAAGCCACTCCGCCACAGTTGGCTGAGGTGAAAAATGGCCAAATGTCCACCATAGCAGAGAGGAAGAATCAGTTGTGATCTGCTGAACTGGGAGCCTAGGGTGGCGGTGAAAACGAGTGGAAAGGCCAGAGGCAGAGTCAGGGGCACATAATATAGAAGCAGACTGATGAAGAAGACCAAAGTAGGGACTGGCATCAAAGTTGAGACCCAGGTCCCCTGGCCAGACGAGCAGTGCAGCCCAGCCCTTGCCTGGTTCTCAGGTACTGCCCTTCTGTACCCCATGACTCGGCTGTTTGGGGGAGAGCACCTTGTTGAAGCCCAGGCTGCCACCATGTGGCTTTGTCAGGACTTTGTTCCTTTCTTAACCAAGCAGACTTACAGGGACTGGACTGGTGTGTTGACATTGTCAGATGCAGGGTCAGAAGCTCTGAGGAGGGGCAGAGGCAGACAGGTGAGGAGCTTGCTCTGGCCAGGTAGTCTAGATCTGTTTGCTCACCTCAGGCTGTGGTTGTGGCTCAGTGGTAGAGCGCATGCCCAGCACGAGTGAGGTGCTGGATTCGATCCTCAGCACCACATAAAAATAAATAAAATAAAAATAAAAGCATTGTGTGTGTCCATCTACAACTATTAAAAAAAAAACAAAAACAAAAACAAAGGAACATGACCTTCCATGTGCTTAGGTGATTACCCTAAATGCATGTCACATAGTACTTGGTCAGCAGTAAGTACCCAGTGACGGTGGATTCACATGGCCACTTCTGTGAGTTTTTAAAGAGCTGGACACATCCCTAGAAATTCACATTTTAAAAATTCAGAAGTTGGGTTATTAATAAGGTTTACATGGTTAATGGTCTTCAAATGTATGGGGTTCTCTTCTTTCATATTTTTTTGAACATTTTAGTTTTTTTTAAACAAATTTTTTATTGTAGATGAACACAATACCTTTATTTTATTTTTTAATTTTTATGTGGTGCTGCGGTTCAAACCCAATGCCTCTCATGTGCTAGTTGAGCCACAACCCCAGCCCCTCATTTTTATTTTTTTAATTTATTTACTTATTACTTATTAGGTACTAGGGATTTAACCGAGGGGTGCTTCACCACTGAGCCACATCCCCAGCCTTTTTACTTTTCATTTTGAGACAGGGTCTCTCTAAGTTTCCGAGATTGGCCTTGAACTTGTGATCCTCCTGCCTTAGCCTCCCAAGGAGCTAGGGTTTCAGGTGTATGCACCATGCCTGGCCCAGTTTTTCATCTTCACAGAGCACCAGTCAAATGAGTACAGCCCTGAGAGTGGAGGCAACAAATTAGAAATGAGAAGTCCCCCAAATCTTACAACTGGCTTTAAATCAATAATTTGACATGCAACTTAACTTCTTAATTTACTCCTGGTTTATTTTTTACCAAGTGCTTTTTATGAAAGAACAAGTGTTGGTTGTTTTCTTGATGTATCTGCCACAATTAGCAATAGGTCCAGTTTCCTATAATGTGTTGCATAACCTTTGTGAAGGAAATCCAAGATTAAACTCACTTTTTGGTACCTTAAGTAATAAAACACGGCAGGCCTTGTGGTTTGATAAATTAATAATTAAATAATTAAGATAATTAATTTTAAATTATGATGTCAATAAATGTTGATGGCCAAGTTAATGGCCTTCAAATATAATTTTGAAAACCCTGTGTCCTGGTGTCTTCAGATTCATGAGGAAATAGAGGACTGAGCTCATACGCCACCTTGGCTTTTTTCAAATAGCTCCTTATTCTCCTCTGAGTAGCTCAAATTCCTTCAGCTTCCTTTTTTTTTTTTTTTTTTGGCAACATGGCGGAATTGGAAATCTAACATACTGGGAGTCAGAGAAACCTAAGGCCTTGCTGGCTCCTCCAGAATGAATGTTAGCACAAGAGCACAGATGAGTAGGTGCCTATGGAAAAGTGGGCTGAGCACGTTGGCGTTAGCCATGGAGGCTAGGGGCAGACGGGAGAGTAGGAGGCAGCAAAGGAGCAGGGGTTAAAGCCAAAGTGGGGGTTGGGTAGAGGAGATATCACCCCGTGAAGGGGCTCAGTCTGTGGGTGTCCCTTGCCCTATGTGTGCCTCTGCCAAGAGATCTGACTTGGCTGCTGGATGTCCACTGGATCCATCTCAGCAGGGTGGGTGTGGCTGAAATTGATGCCAGTTGTGGGGCCCAGGGTCCTCTACATCCCCAGAACTTGGCCACTTTGCACCCAAAGCCACTGACAAATTGAAAAGAAAAAGTGTGATTTGGGGTCCCTCCCTGCTTTGGGGAAGAGCAGTTGGATGGAGGAAGTCCAAGTGGGCAGAGGCTCTGCCTCTCCAGGTCTGTGCTGAGTGGGGGTCTGCCCCTTCGTAGGTATAGAAAGCATAAGCAAGGAAGAGGGTCTCTTACACCAGAACACCACCTCACCAGGAGCCCTCTCCATCTGGATCCTGTTTCTCCAGCTAACCTGGAGCAGGCTGTCCTTAGCCTGACCTTGGGCCCTGAGTCTACTCATCCCAAGTCAGACATTTCCACAGTGGCCAGAGCACCCCCTGCAGGCCAGGCCAGGCTAGTGTCTACTGGGTTAGGGTCATTTCTTTAGCAAACGTTAAAGTCAGTGGAGGGCTGGGTCTGGGTGGTGAGTCCGGCTGGGAAGGGATGGAGTGCTGACTGCTGTGCCCAAGAAGGGAGGGACAGTTAGTTAGGCTTGTAGCTTTGAAGGCTTGACCGGGACCCCGGCATACCTTAAAATGAAAATCAGTTAGAAGCAACACAGACAAGTGTCCTCCACTTCAGCCTTGAGGTTTATGAATAAGAAACTAGGCCCTCAGAGCTCACCAAGCACCTCACAGCCACTGGGGGCAGACAAAGCTGAGCATCCAGTGTATTTCCATGATTCTTTTTTTTTTTTTTTTTTTAATATTTATTTTTAGTTGTAGTTGGACACAATGCCATTTATTTATTTATTTGTTTGTTTGTTTATGGGGTGCTGAGGATCGAACCCAGGGCCTCACACGTGCTGGGTGGATGCTGTACCACTGAGCCACAACCCCAGCCCTTTCCATGATTCTTCACAAGGCAAACTAACTCCAGCAGGTCCCAATTTGAGGAGATGTACTTTGTGTGTAATAAATAAAACTAAGCAGCTACCTCTTAGCTGAATTTCCCTACAGACCAGGGCAGGCGCTTGAGGCCCACACACGAAGGCCATACAGTACAGCCCGGTGCCATGGCCTTTGGGCAGGTGTTCCCAGGTGGTCAGAGAGAATTCAGGGGCTAGCGCAGCACCCCACATCATGCCAGTGTTTCTGCAGAAGTAGGGGTGGTCAGGACAGCCCCACCACTCTGCACCCCTGCAGGGAATCACCTGAGGGAAACTGTCCTGTTTGCAGAGCCTCCTGGGTTTTAGATTTGGGGATTAGGTGGCCATGGGCCTGTAATTGCAGCCTAGAGAACTGGAATCGGGGCACATGGAGGATGCAGAGCAGCGGAGGTTCTTCCCACACCCGCGTTTTAAAGAAGATGTCTAGTAAGTGTGAAGACAAAAGGTCCACGTGCGGTTGACTGCACGTGACTGGCCGGGCTGCAGATACCTCTGGCCTTGGCCTGGGGGGCGGACGCCTTACCTGCACTACCCCACGGCTGACATTCCTGTGCAGCTCTGCCCGAAGCAAACTAATCAGGGCCACTTCACAGTCCCTGGTCACTGTGGGGAGCCCAGCTTCATGCCCTTCTGTGCCTTGCTGGCACTTCTACTGGTGCCCAGACCTCTGCCTCAGGAAGGCCCGTCAGCTTTGCTGTTGTGAGAAATCCTAATAGCGTTTTCTTCCTTCGGTTTATTTATATTTCATTTTGCGCACATTTTGGGGAGTTGATTGGAAAGACAGATCTATCCTGAAAACACTAAGCTGCTGTTATCGGTGGGGCAGGAGCATCAGGCTGCCCAGCCCTCCTGACTTGTCCTCGTGCCGAGTGTCTGCATTTCCTTGTATTGTTTCCTTCATCTTGATAACTTGGCATTTTCTATGAAACATCTTTTTATATAAAAAGGGGGGTGTGTGAACCCTGCCTTCAGGTTCTCATCACGTTTGAGAAAAGCCCGATGTCAAGTCTGCAGGTCAGCTGAGTGAGGACATGACCTGCATCTTCAGGACAGGTGCACAAGGTCGGAAGGCCAAGAGGTTAGCTGAAGGGGCGCCTGTTCTTCACACAGGACCCCTGTTGCTTTCCACAGCATGGCCTTGGCCCAGGGTTGGTCTTTTTGAGAAAAACACCCTGTGCCATTCCTGCGTCAGTGCATCTCTTTCTGGGGAAGAAAGTGCCCGGCATTCCAGGTAACAAAGTGCTGTGCATTCAGTTGAACTTCAGTTTCCTCTGAGCAGCTCATCTCCCAGGCTGAGAGAGCAGGAAGGGAGGAAGTGGAGCCTCCCAAGTGTCCGTGGCTGGCTCTGGGCCCCAGGACTGGGTCTGGGGCACCCTCTTCCCTAGGCCTGCGCCATTACCTGCTGTACTCCTGCGGGGTCCAGCGAGCAGCGCCGCTGCCCACAGTGCATTTTCTTTATCAGCCGCCGGAGTTTGCTGGGAAAGTTTTTGTTGATGTAGCGGTAGAGAAGTGGTGTCACAGAGCTGCTCACGAAGGCCAAGAACTTGGATAAATCCTTAGCAAAGTGCAGGATCCCCAGGTAGTGCCCATCCACAGGCCTCCCTCGTGAGACCAGTACCATGTGCCCCAGGAGGCTCAGATAGTATGGCGTCCAGAGCCCAAACTGCGTGCACACGGTGGCTACCAGAAGCCTGTGCACGGAGGGGTCCAGCCTGCCTGCTTCCTGGTCCAGGGGCGTGTCCTCCTTCCGGATCCGTGAGATGAGCACCAGTGCATACAGCACAGCCAGGCCCGGCACTATGTAGCCAATGAGCACCAGGAGGGTATCTGCAGCCTCTGTGTTCTGCATCTTGGCACACTCCGTGATCCGAGAGGACACATGGCTGCAGATGTAGAAGAGCAGGGAGGAGAAGCTGGTCAGCAGTGCCCCACCCCAGACAAAGCCACACACGTGTCGTGTGTTATAGACGCTGGCCATGTAGGTGCGCGGCAGGGCCCGCTCAATGTAGTAATCGAGGCTGAGCAGGGCAGTGGAGTACATGGTTACCAGGGAGGCCACATTGAACAGGATCAGCAGAGTCACGTGGGCCTCACTGCTGAGGCTCCACAGTGCCCACCTGGAGTAGGGGGGACCCAGCAGGTGCACGGGGGCCAGGGCCGTGAGCACCAGGCCCGCAACAGCCATATTCACGAAGTACACGTCCGGCATGGTCATGCTGCTCTTGTTGCTCAGGTTGGCCAGCACCAGCAGGGCATTGTAGCCCAGGCCAACGGGGACGCCCGCCACCAGATGGAGCAGCGAGAGGACCCACAGCCCTAGGCGCAGATCCTGGCACAGCTGCTCCTCGCCCTGACCCGTGCCATTGAGCAAGCCGCAGCTCCACATGGCAGCCTCACCAGGCTCTGTGGAGAGAAAGGACACTCAGTCACTCCCTGTGCCCTTGTTCAGCACCACCAGACTGCTGAGCCAGGAAGAAACTGCCCTCTGTGTGTGTTCTATGAAAACAGGTCCCAAGCTGGGCTGCTGTGTCCCCATCTCTACAGCAATGCCAGTGGGTGCAGTGAGGCTGCTGAACCCTGCTTTTCTGAAGGAAATGGCATCCCGGGTGACACATGATGTGACAGAAACTGCTCCACATACTCTCCTGCGTCCTAAGCCACAGCTGAGCATGGGTTCCTCTCCACCTGCAGAGAGCTACTACCACCTCCTGGCTCGGGGGGTAGGGGGACTCTTCAGGGTTAGAATCCACAGGACTCTGGGCACCTGGCAGTGCTAGGGCACCCCAGTAAGTCCTGCACGACAGGCTGCCTCACAGGGCATCCCCCCCTCATGTAACTGAGTGTGATGAGCATCTGCCACGAGCTAGGGTGGGAAACATAGCCTGTCCCCTGCTAGGATGTGAACACGCACGCCCACCCGTGTATACCAGCCGAGCAGGAACATCACATTAGCGCACAAGCAGACAGGTAGGAGGACAGTGCATGCAGGCAGGACAGGAACGTGCCACGTGAGTGGAGCTGAGGGGGCGCCATGAGGAACAGAGCCCCACAAGGGTCACTACTGGAGAAAGTGCATGGTGTACCCTGGAGCCCCAAGGGAGCCCTGGTCAGCTTCTCAGGGCTCACAGCCTGCTCCCCATTGTACCATCATGAGGCACAGCTGAACTCTCTGTTGGGTGTCCTCAGGTTTGAGGGGTGCCTGTGGGAGTCAGCCTGGGGATTCCCTCTATCATGACACCCCACCCTAGGGCCTGGCCCCTTGAAGCAATGCAGAGCCTGGGGACACAGCTAGTCTTGTAATCGAACAAGAAACTGGCAAGTAGAGGCATAATATAAACAGAACTCTCTGCTGCCTAAGGACAGATGCCCTCAAGAGAAACTTTACTTTTGGAATGTAGTTTGGCCCAACCAGACTCCTGTTCTGGGAATAGAAAAGCGTCTCAGGCAGACACAGAAAGCAAACATTTCCCAGAGTGCAGGGACAAAGCGAGGAAGCCAGGCTGCCGGTGTTGGCACTGGTCCCACCCGCGTGGGCCCCGCCAGGAGGAAGCTCTGTGACCGCGTGACAGGCTGTTCCCCACTCGCCCCACAAGTCCTACAGGCATGCACCAATTGTCCCTGGCTCTCCACTGCTTCACTGGGTCATGGTAGTGAGCAGGGAGGGACCCGCCACCCCAAGTGTCTGGCTCACACCAGACAGGTGGGCCACAGCAGGGCTGGGGTGGTGATGAGAGAAAGGAAGAGCCTAGTAGCAGCCACCAGACAGCATCATGCAGTCCGCCAGCATGGGTTCTCCTGCTCCCTGGGTTGTCCCCCACACCGGCCTCAGCTGTCCTTGTCCCAGAGTCAGGTGATCAGAATTGGGCTGAGCAGGAGTTCCTATTCAGAAGCAGGGCCACAGTCCTCAGGTGCAGGTATGTGTAGGCAGGTCACAGTCCTACCAGTGCCCCCTGCCTCTGGGACAGTGAGCACTGGATGGAGCCAAGTGCCCAGGGCTGGGTGCATGCAAGGCAGCCTTGTCCACCCCGCCCCACCCCAGGACAAGTGTGTATTCCCATTCTCCATGTGGACCAGTTGCTGCTCACTCTCGGACTACAGTCCCTTCACCAAACCACCCTGACCAGCACCTCAGGGACTGGTCCACTTGTGGGATATTGCTATCTGGTCTGACTGAGCCCCTTTCCTCTTTCCCCCCAAATGCCTGATGGCCGGTGTCCATGATTAAATGCTACCTTCAGGTATGTGTGGTTCTTCCAGGCTCCTGCACACTGCGTCCGGCTGTTGCTGGAGGCTAAGCAACAGCCCATATCCTCCAGCCCACGGCTGTGAATCCCCCATGAAATGCACATTCAGTAGCCACTGCGAGTGGGTGTGAGTGGATGGCTTCTCCACCCACTAGCATCCTGGTCTTGCCTGGTCACCTGCCCATAGCCACATCCCCACTAGCCTGGCTTCACATGGCATATAAGAACCCAAGATGTCCCTGTGATCAGAGGCTGTATAGACTGCAGGTCTCTCTGCCAAGGAAGGGCCCTCCACACCATGTTGGGCACTGTGTCCCTCAGCTTATTTACAAGTGAGCCTTGGAGCTGCGCACCACATTCATCTGATAGGCCTGGTCAAGTGCCCAGGTCCCTTTCCCTCCCTCTAGTACAATGTCCCTGTCCCTGGGCTATCTGGGAGGCTCCCTGCCTTGCTACTCACTGTGCCACAGCTTCCCTTGACCCCGTCCAGCTCTTGGCCCCCAGCAGTGTCAACCATTGGCTCTTACCTTTATCTCGTGTCCCGCGTTCCTTGGTGGCGTGGATTCCAGACACCGGCGGCACGCAGCATGGCAAGGCCGAGGAAGCCACTGCAAACCAGAAGGACCTGTTGTGTCTCTGGAAGCCCCACTGCCGCCTCCTCAGTGGCCAGGCGGCGTGGGCTTGCGGGTGTGTGTGTGAGGGCCTGCCCCACGCTCGTGCCCGTGGAGGCCACTGCTTGTTTTCTTCTAATAAATTACTCACAAAGTTTCTGCCTCCCTTGGCAGCTGCAGCAGCCCCTCCCTGTCTCTGTTTACAGCTGGTTTTAAGAAATGAGAGGTGGCCCTTGGATGGGTCGGCACTCCTGGAGCAAGCGTTCAGCTCCTCTCACCCGGCTTGGTAGACATCCAGGCTCCCGGGGTTGGCCGGGCTTGTGTGGAGGCTGTGGTGGTATTTCCCCTGTGCCCCTGCCTGCGTCCAGCCCTGCAGAGTGTCCTGTGCCGGGGCCGGAGCAGGGCTGGCAGAGCTGGGTCCAGGGTCCTGCTACACAGCATGGTTGAGAAACTCAGTTCTGAGTTCCCTCTTCCCTTGAGGAAATAAACTGAACAGACATTTGTCTGTAGAAACTAAGGACAAAATAGTTGGACCTCACTGAGACTCTACCATAGAGAGACTTTGGCTGCTTTCATTTCAGACCCAGGGACACAGAGAGCTCTTTGAAGGGCCAGGGCAGGCTCAGAATCTAAAGCATGGGGTGGAGGGGCCGCGCCTGCAGCACGCGCCCTCCCAGACACCCCAGCCTGCGCGGGTGGTTATCAGTGGGATTAAAGAGGAACAGCCCAGAGGGGGTGGAGGCCGCCTGAGGTTCTCCTGTCACGGGCTGTGCCTGGCAGGTCTGCTCCCTGCTGTGCCCTCCCTGCAGTTGAGTGGGGACAGGGGCTGCCTGGAGCGCTAATACCTGCCACCAGATTAGTGGAGCAGAAGGAGAAGGAAGCCTGTGCCCGGCCCAGGATGGCTCCATCCTCGGGAGCCTGTCGGGCCGTCGCATGGAACAAGTCCGTTTAGAATCACTTGGGCATTCGTGTGCTGGCATGACCTGGCCCCTTGGTTAGAGAGCAGCACCATGTGGAGTGTGTGTTTGCACTGGCTGGGACATGTAGGAGGAGACAGTGGCCTCTCCATGTTAGGTATGAGCAGCTTCTAAGTGTGTAAGAATTTATAACTTTATAGGCTAGAGATAGCTTCTATGTATAGTTTTCTTCCACGTCAATTATAAGGATGTTTTGCTTCAAATGAAGGTTATAAGCCCAAAGGTATCTACTTTCATGTTCGGTCCATCTAAAAATGACATTCTTTTTGTTTTGACATGACCTCCCAAGAAGCACCTCCCCGTACCAGGCTGTTACTTGGAGATCCTGGGAGCAAAGTGACAAGTTCCATCCCAGGCTGGCATTGTCTACAACAGGGACATGTGGAAAGAGGAGGCAGCTGGAAAGGGTGGGTGGGCACTACCATAGTCATGGAGGCCATTCCCCAGTCAGAGATGGAGAGTGACACTCTGCCATTTCCTCTGGGGCATTCAGAACACGGGTCTCTGGAAACTCAGTGGCACTAGCATGAGCTCTCCACCGGCAGGCTTTGGGCCGCAGCTGGGGGATAGACAAGATGAGATGCCGCACCACAGAAGCCCCACTGCCTCTGCAAAATGGTGGAAGAGCTATGACCCTTGGGGAGACAAGTCAGGAAGTGTTCCCACTCTCCTAATCACAGGGTGATGAGTGACATACTTCCTCCCATTATCACGTAGGGCTCCAGGGTGCCTGTCCCATTCAGGCAGTTGCCACACCATCTCCCCTGCCCATGCTCTGCCTGTGTTCCAACGAGGTTTGCCCACCATGCCACAGAAGGGCTCTGGAGGGACACTGGCTGTGAAGGGCAGAGCTAGTGGACTTACTGGCCTTTCCTGGTTCCTGTTCCCTGGCTGTTTGGGGAGGAAGGATGTCCTGCAGGTGGGGAACACGAGAAGGTTCCCACCCTGCAGCACAGGCTGGGCTGCCCTTCACTTAGCCAGACCTTCTAAGAACTCACTTCATGAGAACCTGGAGCCAGAACCAGGTGGTGGGAGATCAAGGACAGGGGAGAAATACCCCACTGGTCTCCTCAGAAGTGGACTCGTCCCCGAGGGACTGAAGTCCGAGTTTGCAGTGACAGGAGGTTCTGGTGAGGCCCCTGGCTAAACAGAGATGTGGGTGAGAGCAGAGAGGCTCGTCCCTGAGCCCATGCTGGGGCCCTTCTCTTGCCTGGCCGAGGCCCGAGGCGCAGAGCACTCCTGGCACTCGCTCACATTCCGCCCGTCTTCATTTGGAGAGTTGCCTGCCAGATGGCAGGATTAATATCAGCTTCCAAGCCCTGCCACCTGCTGCCATTCCCTTGCCCACAGGGCCCAGGTCAGCAGGACCCCAGTAAGCCTGACATTCTCAGACCAGAAGAGTATGTCCCCGCATCCCTGAGGCCCCAGTCACAAAGCACTCTCGCCCAGCTCCCGCAGGCCCCAGCTAATAGCCTCACATTTCTGGAGTCTTCGGAGTGGCTGTGCTGCCTCCTGCCGGAACCCTCCCACCTGCCCTGTCCAGCAGCCTCCCCGTGCTGTCCTCCCACCAGGCCCCGCTCCTGTCACCAGCTGGTTTGTCCACCTTCCTTCCATTCCTGTCACCAGCCTCTCCCACCCCTGAAACCCTCCTCCACATTTCCTGCAGGACCTGCCATACTCCCTGTTCCCACCCAGGTCCCACACCAGTGCCCACACCTCTCAGATCAGCACTGGGACCTATACTTCTCAGGCTAGGCCCCAGGCCAGGCCCTAACCATATCTCCTGTCCCCTTTCCTCTGTAACTCCCCTGGTGTCCCTCCCCTAGCCTCTGCCTGGCAGCCGCTTGCCTCTGCTGACCGTGGCCCATGTGCCTGAGCCCCACTGCAGACGCCAGCCCTCACACTTCAGCGGGACCTTGGTTCTCCCCCTCCCGTGCGACCTCTGCCTGGCTGAGGGCCTGGTCTACTCCCAGGTGGCTTTTCTGAAGTTTGAAGCTCCAGTGTGACCAGTAAACAGTCCACAGTCATGCTTTGACCCCAGGTGTGACTTCCTTAGAAGGCTGCCCTAGAGGACATTCGGCAGGCCTGATCCCTCTGCTTCCTGCCCCCAGCTCTCTGTGGAAGGGACAGCCTGCCAGCCTTTGGGGTTCTGGTTGAAATGGTGCCAAGGTCGCTTCCCTTCTCTGTGACAAGCCAGGATGTGGCAGGTCAGGCTGGCTCAAGGAGGCTGCACTGGCATGGCAGGTGCATTGCCAAGTTCCCACTCATGAACTAGCTGTCCTTCCCCCTGGAACCCCCAGAGCCCCTGGAAGGACCAAGTGACAGCCCACCCCCGACCAGGAGCAGGGGGAATGTAGGGCCCATGCGTGGACCTTGGGCTGTCCTCAGTGTCCCAGTTACAGTCATGTTACTGTCTCCCTGAAGAGAATTCATTAACCATATGAATGTGACACACATGCCCTCTTTCTTTTTTGTCCTTTTAATTATATGCATAAAAAAGAAAGTGTGCATACCATGAGGCCAGGGCCAGGCCTCATGTGAGTGGATACAGAGGTCTAAGGTTCCAGCCGGTGGGCCTAGCAGAGGACAGGAGAGGGAATTGGGAGGCCAGCCTCACTGTAGCAGAGAGGGGACAGAGCCCAAACAAACTGGCCCATGAAATATGAACAGGCTGACTTACAGGCAGCTGAGCCCTGGGCTCACCTAAAACTTCAGCCCATCCAGCCTGTGGCCTCTTCTCCTCTTTGTCCCCAAGAAACTACTTCTATAGCAACAGTATGCACTTCCATGGGCATCATAGGGAGCTGCCATCAGAAGAGACAACTGGAACTGAGGTGCCTACAGGAGGCCACCCTGCGCTTCCTGGCCAGGAAGCTGTTTTTCTTTACACATGTGGTGAAAAGGTGCTGAGACTTCTGTCCATGCGCTGGGTGGGGTGCTGGGCAAAGCCCACCGGGAATCCCAGTGGCCTACAAAAGCAACCCCCCCACCCCCTCCGTAGAGGAGAGCTTGATTGGGGTACCACAGCCAGAGGGTCAGGGTTGCAAAAATTACCCAGGCAGAAGTCCACAACCCACTTGTGGCTCTGTACATTCCTGTCCAGGCCTCTCTGCTGGCTTCTGGGTGACCTCAGGCTGACCTGTTGATCGTGTTTTCTGAGCCCGGCAGACTGGCATGATAATGAGGCAGGCCTAATTATTCACTGTGGTGGACTGATCAGGCCGTTGGGCACAGAGGTTGCAGCTCCCCTCTGAGTATACTAGGGTCTCCGGGGAATGCACCCTTTGGGGCTCCTTGTCCCTTCTGGTCTGAGGACTTGGCTGTTTCCGTAGCCTCTCTTTCTGGCCCCTCAGCTGCAGTCTGGGTGTCTCCTGCTGGACAACAGCTGATTGTGGGAGCCCTGGGTGGGGGGAAAAGCTGGAGCTCCTTCTCACAGGGCCTGCTAGCTCCAGTTATCTGCAGGAAGGTGCCCCCACCTACCCTCCAGCCCCAGTGGGCTTCCCCGTGGCCTTCCCCTCGGCATCCCTCCTCCTGAGCTGCTATGAAGCTTTTGAAAAAGAAAACCCAGGAAAGTCTGACTCCGGGGCCTGTAGGGACTGGCAGGGTGGTGTCAATGGCGAGAGCAGAGCCCTCCCGCCCGCCGAAGATACCCTTCCAACTGCTCCCTCGTGGGCCTCAATCTGTGTTAATGCCTGCCCAGGGTGGGTGGCTTTCTGCTCACTCTAGTTTCTTCTGAATTTCTAACTGCAGCCCCTCCAGCATGCCAACCTCTCCAAAAGGCACTGTTGGGCAGCCTTGAGGCATCTGGCTGGTGCACTCCATAGCACCAAGTCTGCCAGGTAAGAAGTCCCTGATCAAAGATGGGCACAGGCAGGCCTGGCGGAAAACAGCCTGCAGAACACCGAGTCCACTGCATAGCACCACCCGCAGCACCTGTGCTGACCAGTGAGTCCACATGCTGGCTGGTCTGGAAGGTCCGGGGCCCTGGCAACGTGAGTGCGTGGTTGATCACTGCCACCAGACCTGGCTGATGGAATGATAGGGACCCTTGAACAGTAGCTGCCATCCCCAGCTAGGGCTTCTTACCCAGACAGTTGGGGCTACTGAGCAAGGTCCTTAAAACAAGGTACCACCAGCCCAAAACTTGGTGGCAGACACTGGCTGACAGTAGGAAGACTGGCCCAGTCCTTGCTCATCCCGTGCTCTGTGAGGGAGCATGAAACAGGGACTCTTAACAGACGGTGCTGGTTGAGTGAAAGCTTTTGCCCTGCAGTGTGCAGAGAGTCACAGGGTCCCCCCTGGGACCCAGCAAGGGACCCCTGTTGTCTCAAGAACAGATATACTTAATCCTAACAATCTCATGGGGATTCCCCTAAATGGGAAACTGAGGCACAAAGTTAAAGGGAGCATACCTTCATTCTTTTCTGCTCAAAACTTAAACATCTCGAGGCTGTGTAGGCCTCTGAGTGGGCCGCAGGGGGTCCGTGTGGGGCCTCTCTACCCAGCACTCATATCTCTGCTGAGGCCATTAGACAGCTCTGCAGTGACCTGCTTGCTCTTAATAGGCACAGTAGTTAAGGGGAACTGCACCCACATTGCTCAGGACCCAAGACCCACCAGCAGCCAGCGTATGGACAATCAGCACAGTTGCTGCAGAGTGGGACTGTGCGGACAGACTCAAGTTAGAGACAGCATGAACTGGCACAGAGGATTTTAAGGGAAACTCCACCCCCCCAAGTGTCCCTGTGAAGGAAGTACTTGTGATTTCAGGCTGGGGGATGGAGCTGTCGGGATTTGCATACCAGTCTTTCTGCTTATAAGCTGTGAAACTTTGGCTACCTCTATGCCTCATTTTTCTCACATTTAGAAAAAATCCCCATGAGTTTGTAAGAGAATTAAATACACCCATTCTTAAAGCACAGAAGGGTGTCCTGCATCTGCTGACCCTAGGCTGGACCTGGTGGTAAGAGGACTTGGCTTTGGATATTTAGTCTCCTCCCCAGCTCTCATTAGAGGCAGAGGAAGCCAGTCTGTGACCTTTCACTTAGAATCTTTGATAACTGACACATGGAAAGAGGAAACCATAGCAAAGGTAGAAATGACAACATGAGCCCAAGTGACAACCATGTGTAAGCACCATGAGGGGGTGGGTGAAGCCACCAGGGTGAATGCAAGAGGAAAGAATCCAGAACTCACACTGTGGGGACCTGGCTCACCGCAGCCGCATACACTGTCACATGGCAGAGGCTTTGCAAACATGGGAGTCTCTGCGCTCTGGGTTTGGGCTTTGGTAATGACACAAAATGGTGTGCTTCCTGATGTTGCTCTGGTATTAAACTCCAGTGTAAATATTCGTTTCTCTGGTGGTATTTACCTGCTTTCCAAGGAACAGGGATCTGGGGAGAAGAGCAGGATTCAAGGGTCTCAGTTCTTTTCTGCTCATAGCTTAAAACATCTTGAAGCCCTCCATGCCTTTGGTGAGCTGCAGAGGTCCACGTGGGGCCACTCTATACAGTGGACATTCCTAGCTCCCCTGAGGCTACAAGGAGGCACGGCAATGACTCCACTTGCATTCACAGGTGACAAGGATGAGGCCACATTCAGGCTAGCTGTGAGAAGCACTGTAAGGTGAGATGTTGGCATCTTTCTTCCTGTGCTTATTTTAAAAAGAGCCCATATGGTATAAACCAGCTTAATAGTGAATGTAGTGGAGGAACAGGATGACCAGGGCTGAGTAAATAGTGATCCCCACTGGCAATGAATGGCCAGGAGTGGCTCTGAGGCAAGAGCCCCTGGAGGAGACCAACTGTGGGTGACAGAGTTAGCAGAACAAAACCTCACAGGGGAACCTCCCTGCTTCTAGGTAGCTGAACTAGCGTCCCTAATACCCTGTCATTTCATTTCTTTTAATCAGGAAATTCTGTTCTCTGTTTGTTAAGGACTCATTAAAACCACAGCCTGCCACTCCCACACTGATGGAAGTCCCACTAAATCTCAGGACATCCTTTTTTCATTGTTTGAGGCCCATGCCAGGGTGCCCTCCCTTGCTTCCCGTTTACCCCACCCTAATTCTGGATCCCAGCACCTCCTTGGCCACTATCTCCCCTTGTCCTCAGTCATTCATGCTGAATTAAGACTGTCTGCATAACCATCTCTCTTTGCTACCAATGCAGAGCCTTTGCAGGTAGGGGAAGTGTCTCTGTATTGCCCCAGCAGCCTGGCCCAAGGTCCAGATTAGAAAGGATAGCAACCAGGTGGGGTTGCAGTGCCCTTGTTACAGGACAGTGGTCTTGTCTGTTTTGACCCCTCAGAGAGTTAGATTTCCCTGCAAATATATTTACAAGGCCTGGGAATTGCATGCTGAGAGGGTTGCGGGAACCAGTAGGCACGCAGCTCTGGTTGTGTCTGTTGGGAAAGAGACTTGTTGTGCACAAGACTCTCAACTTTGAGTGAATGTTCTGGAGCAATCAGTGTGCTCTGAAAATGATTCCTAGATGTTGATTTCCTTTTGTGATAATAGGTAGGGGCCCTGGCAACAATGAACACGCAGCTCTAGAGGCCAGACGCTCAGGGAAGGCTGATGTTGTCATAGGTTTTTTTCCAATGTGGAGAGCTGTGCTCACCGATTCTTGTCACACTGTGTCTTCCTGGGGTGTGACAAGAAAGCTTCATTATACAGATGGGTGTTCTATTTTTGTAGCCTTTTTCTCTTTATAGTTCTGACTGTGGAGTAGTGAGAGTGAACCAAGCAACCTGGCTTAGAGGCATAAACAAAAGGGCTTACTCTCCTTCTCCATGGGAAACAATGAGCACATTGCTGGCTCCAGGAGGCTCTGGGGGGACTGAGACCAAGCATCTTTGGCCAGGGAGCAAGCTGGGTGCAAGCTGGGTGCCTATGCAAGGGACTTGGGGCTTTGTTCCCTGGAAGATGGGACACACATTCTTTGTCATTGGAGTACTAGTTCCTTGGACTTTCCTGTTCCCAAACTAACTTGGTTTGAGGCCCATGCCCTCTCCGGCTACACCAGACCAGGGGAAAAACAACCAAACATAAAAGGCTTTCTCAGAAATTTAAGGACCAGACTGAGAACAGATAGTCTCCCCTTTCAGACTCTGGGCAGGTGTGGCACCCCATCTGGCTCCCTGATCACCCCAGCTTTTAGCGAGGTGTGGTTCTACCTGCAGGGAAGGACTGGGAGCCAGAGATCTTATCCAGCCTTGGTGGTTATTTTTACTTGTCACATTTGGTCTAAAAGTAACAGCTGCTTGCTTAGTTTGCTCTGGTTCTAATTAAGTTGGGGGAAACACTTGGCCATGCTCTTGTATGGAAGAGACCCAGGCTGGACCTTTGGTGTGTCACTCTGTCTCTGCTTTGTTTGCATGTGGAAGCTCCTGGACTTGCTCCTGAGTGACTAAATTCTGCTCCTCGGCAGCATCTATTTTAGCATCTCATGTTAAAGAAAAAACTTAGTTTCCCTAAGCAACTCCTTAAGACCCTGTCTCTAAATAAAATACAAAAAAGGGCTGGAGATGGGGCTCAGTGGGTAAACTCCTCTGGTTTCAATCCCTGGTACCAAAAAAGAAAAAACCATTTTACCCTCTAAAGTGAGCCCTCTCATTCTTTGATAGTGGGCAGTGTTTTGGGATGATGGGCCCTTTGAGAACCCATAGTCAGGTGCAGCTTCAGGCTACCCAGCCAGACCAATGGGTTATGAAAACTCAGCTTTCATCTTAGGGAGTTGAGAAGGCAGCAGGAAATAACTGGGAAACACTTTTCTCTAAACACTACTTAGAGAAAGCAGTATCCTTTGATTGTCATGTGCACTTACACAGTGGACCTGAGGCTCTGGGTGGTAACTCCCCAATTCAAAAGCATGACCTTGATATACATGATTCAACAGTGTGGTTGGGTCATTAAAGGCCAGGTGAGGTTACAGTTTCAAGATTCAAGAGATATCTTCTCCAAAGAGTTCCTCCCCCTGCCTGGTGACCAGCATGTCCCTCTTCCTACCTGTAAATTACACAAGCGTATTCCCCAGATAAATTTTGCAAGCATGTCATTTGTTCGCTGTTAAATAGATATGTCTGTCTTGACATCCTAACCTAAACCCTACGTGTATTCACAGTAGGTGGATGTTTATTACCTTTTCCCATCAACCTACTAGGGGTCATGAGTTACAGGGACACCAGGTCACCTTTGACATTTATATTCTGCCTTGAATCTGTGGTCCTATCTCCTTGGGATGTTCCTATAGTTATGAGGGCAGCAGGACTATACATGGATGCATATGTGGCCCAGGCAGTGGGCTTCCTGTAAAAAAGTGCATACGAACTATTCCTAAGTCCACTTGTCTTTAGAGGCCATCTTCATTCAGGAAGACACTGGAGGTAGGATCTGGACCTTACAGTAGTAAGGAGCCACACAGCAGGTCCTGAACAATGTAACTGTATACTGGGTGTAATTATTAATAGTGCCTCTTTTAACTTGGATGCTCCAGTTAGGAGATAGAGTATCTGGTCACCATTATGCATGAGTAGCCTAGTGACATAGTCAGAACCATTTTATTCACACAAATTTGCAGGGGCCTTTGAACATACTGAAGATATGAAGGGAAGTGGGAAGTACATGTCAAGCTGCTCAGGATAGAAGCTGGTTATTTAAAGTGGGATGGAGATCTTGAATGAGTATGTTTCCATAGAAAAGAAGACCAAAGGTGATAAATGTTGGTGCAGACAGCAAATTTAAAATTATCCTCAGGTTAGCATGCACAGTAAAGACGACTGCACACATTAGGAAATTCAGGGGAATGACTGGGTTAAAGAACTGATTTACCATGTTTATAAAAGTAACTTAATGTTCGTTTCTGATCGCTAGTATTAAGGCGGCTGGAGAGCACTGCCTTCCATTGAGGCTCTGAAGAACCCTTCTATGCCCTATTAACTAACGGGGACAACTGACACTTCATCTCCTATCATCATGCAGACATGGTTCCAAAGTGTACTAAAAAGCTTAAACATTAGAGGGGACGAAAGCGATAACCATAGTGCCCCATGAGAACAGATAAGTACCCTGCCGGACGTGTGAAGGTCCAGTGGCGGTACTAGGCGCCTACGTGGGCAGCAGTTCTGGCTGCCGGTCAGCAGGTTAATGACCTCGTGCCCGGCCCCTGGCTGTCCCCAGTGCTCAGCGCGGCTCAGAGGCAGTCCCCTCCCAGCAAGCGGACAGGGTCCCCTCAGGAACGGCGCGAGGACCCGGGGAACCCGGCAGCGGGACGCAGAAGCCGTGGGTCCAAGCTGGGCACCAGCCCCGCAGAGCCGGCACAGTTCAGGGTTCGCTCCCCGCGACCAAGACCTGGAGCCTGCCTGACCGATCGGAACGGAGGCCCCGCTCCCGCGCCCCACTCACCCGCTTTCTGGGCGACGGCCCACGCACCAGCCGCAGGCAGGCTGGCAGCTCTGGACCCGAAGAGCAGCGCGGCTCGCGGCGCGCACGCCGTCCGGGCCCTGTGTACACACGTGACCGTCAGCCCCGCCCCAAGCCCGGCCCCGCCTCCTGGCCCCTAGCAGCGCCGCAGCGAACCCGCCTCCCGGCCCCCAGTAGCTGCGCCGGGGCCCCTCTCCTGCCCTCCCCCGCGTCCCCGGCACTGCCGAGGCCCCGCCCCCAGCAGAGCTGCCCGGGCCCTGTCCGGCTCTCCAGCTAGTGAAGTAGGGGGTGATCCGCGCGCGTTGGCGGTGCACGCGAGACTCGCCCAGAGACGCAAACAGAAGGTCTGTTCTGAGAGATTCCTGGAGACTTCTCTTGGTGCCCACTCAGTTCCTTTTAAAAGATATTTTTGCCCAGATTTGCTGAGTCATAAGATGCGCTAATCGGCAGGGAACAGACCCCGCCACCTTCGGAAGGAAATGAGTCAGTTGCTATCTGTCCCTTCCAGGTACACATGCCCCTCTTTCCCAGAGTTTGCTAGTTCCAAATTCATGCATTACTTCCCGGATTTAGGAGTTTCTTGATACACTGAGCTGGTCACTGGAAAGCCTTTTAAAGAGACAGCACCTCCTTTGCAGCCTGAGCTACTGTTAAATGTTGGAAAAGTTGAAAAAATACATTATGATGAAATAGAGAAAATTTTTAAATGCATTTATGAATATGTGAAACTGAACACCACTGTTATGCATAACTATAATGCACTAGAAATAACTGTATGAATTTTTAAAAGTAAAAGATGAAAAAAATATCCAGGCATTAAAAAAAATACACATTCATTTACTTGGCTGTAATTTTTGTAGTGAATTGTACCATAGCAGCATGTTCTGGTCCGGGATGTAAAAGGATTTCTTTTAAAAAATCGAAGCCTGCAAGTTGAAGATTTTGAGGTAGGCTTGCTATGTCGCCAGGGGTTGAATGGAACACATAATGGGAACAGCCACAAGGCTGGCCCCGTATTTAAACCTGAGCACCTCACTTGGCCAAGGTCAGCAAGGGAGGCTGAGGTCTGCTTGAGGTTTAGGAACAGAAAGGCATTTCCCAAACATAAGCCCCATACCAGGCTCTATAGCAGGAACCACATTTGCCCCAGAGCACTAGGTGCTGCTCTTGCCAAGATCAGTTAAAATTACCTATCAGTGACACCTGAGGCTCGTTTTGAGCCAGCTTTTGTTCTCCGCCTCAGACAACCTTTTGAGGTACATAGTTATACATTTTATCAAATCTAAGGCACCACTAATGTTATATGCACCATTATTTTATGGATTACTTTTTTAAAAAATCCCCATCCTGCCAGTTAAATTCTGACACACTGTCAATTTTAAGAAACATCATGGTTTTTGAGATACTTAAGAGAGAAAATGTGCCTTAGCATTGATGGAATACAGTATTATTGTCATCCTCATTTTACATTTAATTGAGGACACTCAAACAACTTGCCCAAGTTCATGCAACAGGAGCCAGGGTTGAGCCCAGGTGGTCTTTGGCTTTCAAGATTAGGTTTGAGACCTGGGGTCCTTCTAGCAATCTGCCCAAGAGTAGCCTTGTTATTTCCAGTGTATAAACAGCCTGAGGCCTTTGGAGTCCTGGGCAGAAACCGGGCTGTATTGCCCATCCCTGGAACGCCATAGGATGTTCTGTGGCTGGGTAAGTGTGCAGCTGGAGAGTGCCACAGGTTACTTGGGCCAAGCCTCCCACAGGCTGCCTTGTCTGTGGCACCGGCAAACCAGCCAGGGATGGGAGCAGAAAGTCAGCAGTGGACTAGGGAAATCTTCAAAGTATGCCCCTTCCAGCTGAGCCCAGGAAAGCACCTTCCAACCAGGACAGAAATATACTCCAGAGGCCTGCAGCCTTCACTGTGCTGCTGGCAGTGCCCCCCACTGCAGGCCAGTTTCCACACGAGACTTGTCCTGAGGGACAGGGACAGATGGGTATAGGAAGTGTGTCTGGACCTGACTCTTGGTTCCAGCTGCCTGTGGCTTCCTCTCTCCAGCATCTCCTGGTCTGTGAGCCAGAGAGGACCTCTGCTTCCCAGCAGGCCAGGACCCCAAGGGATACTCTCATTGATGGCCAGGCTTGGTGGCAAAGGGAAGTGAAGCTGTCTCCAGCCCAGGGCATCTGGGGTTCTCTAGGTCCCACCTGCCAGCTGTTCCCTGTGCACTAGCTCCAACAGATCCACAAGGGTCACCTTCACCTACATGAGCTCACCCTGTCCCTCATAACCACTCTACTTCTGCAAGTAGTAGGAATCAGTTTAGCCGAAAGTCATGCCAAGAAGGGAAAAGGCACAGGTTAGTGGACACTGCATGTGCTAATGAGAAACACCAGGGCTGGGGCTGCCCATTGTGCAGCCTGAATCTTGTACTAGGAGAAGGCTGGGGCCTTGGATGCCATCGTCAGTGCTGGGGAAAACAGCTGCTTGGAAAACTGCTCCTGTCTGCAGTGTCAGTTGGGGTGAGAGGGATGTGGCATGGGGGCGTTGTACAGATTTGTATCTCTTGGTGGGGATGATCTCATTGAATCGTGGGTTAGCCCCAGGATGTTACTGAACTTCCTTGTGACGCCAGCTGTTAAACCCCGTTGCCTTTTGCATCTAAGAGATAGAATTGATGACAGCACCAACAGTTCCCTAGCCCCTTGCCCTTTGCTGTTCTCCAAGGTTGGAGGGTGAGTCAGGGTTCCCTGCTTTCCCTAAAACAACCTGGGCACCCTCCACTGCACTTCCTCTCACACATGCAGATGGCAGTGTGATTCTGTACACTGAGGTAGAATTCCCAGTAGCTACAGGAATCACTCAGAGAGGTCAGGCTCACCAGAGATGCACAAGTTCCTGGACCAAGGCAGAGGGAGACAGTGCATGCCCTTCGGGGCCGAGTCAGGGTGATTTGGTATGAACCATCACCAGGGTATCTTGCACCCACCAGGGGAGGCTCTATCGGCTCTTTTTGGCAGGAAGGGAAACCCTGACTTTGGAGGGTCCCCTTGCTCCCGCTAGGACCTGCTTGGAAAGAAGCCCACACACTCTACTTCTGTGCATGAAGATCAAAGAAGGAGCAAGAGAGCATGTACTTCCTGGTGCCACAGGACACCATTCAGATCCCAGCATAGCCCTGGGATGCCCAAGTTCTTGGTTCTGTGACCTGAAAAGTAGCCACTGGGTAGGAGCTGAGGGTGGGCTGCCATGCCTGACCTGGCAGCAGGGAGCTTGCTTCCCCTTCCAGATATGTGGGTAAACCCCAAGCCCAGCCAACGGATGGACAGGTGGCCAGAGCCATCCTGTAGGCTGTCCTGGCACTTAATGTCCTTATGTGCTTCCAAAGCTGGTGCCTCGGTGGCTAGTTTACACCACCACCACCACCACCCCCAACCCCGTGATTCAGCGGACACATCACAGCCAGTCCTGAAGAGGAAGATAGAAGATTACTGGGAAACTAGAGTTTTTATTCTAGGGGTATCTTTTCTCCTTCCAGACCTTTAGTCAAAATTAAAAACAGAATGCCTGAAGTGCTTCCTTCCTGGGGGTCCACGAGGGGAGAGCTACGAGCACCCTTGGTTCCTGGTACTGCACCTGCTCATCTTCAATCCTGCCCTCCCTGCCCATTAAGACGTGGGCTGCTGGCCCTGCCCCAGGAGCCCAGACCTCTTGACACTAGAAGGACAGCTGTCTCCACTGGTGGCCTAGATCAGCAGGTGCAGAAGAGGGCTTCTGCCATGTGCTTTGTCCAGAGAGGCCTTCAGATGGCATTGCAACTGGGACTTAAAGAGAATGGTGAGGTTTTTGTCCTCCCACTCCCTCTTCTCCTTTTTGTACTGGGGGTTGAACTCAGGGCACTCTACCACTGAGCCACATCCCTAGCCCTTTTAATTTTAGACAGAATCTCACTAAGTTGCCCAGGCTGGTATCAAACATGGGATCCTCTTGCCTCAGCCTCCCAAGTTGCTGGGATTACAGGTATGTGCCACTGTACTCAGCTCTTTTATCATTTTTGAAAGTTATAGATTCTCAGGAGGTTAGAAAAATAGCAGAGTCGTCCCTGTTCCCTTCACCCACCTTCCTAGTGGCTCAGTCTTAACACAGCTCTAGCTCATTTTCTACACCAGGATCTTGTCACTGCACTGTGTGCGCTCTGGGCCCTCCTTCATCCTTGTGCAGGCTCCCATTGGCGCCATGAGTGCGGGTGCAGGGCCACCTAGCACCACAGATCTTCTCAACCACACTGTTCAGCTGTGGCCACCTGCCTCCTGGCAGCCCTCATCTGCTCCCCATCTCTGTATTGTATCACCTCAAGAATGTCTTACGCCTTAGGAATGGAGAGTGTGGCCTTTGAGACTGACTTTCTTATGACTTTACATATAATGCCCTGAGGTCACCCAGCTGCTGTGATCTCAGCAGTTGTTCCTTCCTGTTGCCAAGTAAAACCCCTGGTGTGGAGGTGCATGTTTTAACCACTCACCAATTGAAGGTCATTTTTTTGTTGTATCCTTTTTGGTTGCTACACATAAAGCTGCCATAAGCAATTATGTCCTGGATTTTGTGTGGACATTAAGTTTTTATTTCCTCATTGCTGCATGATCTGGTATTTCATGTTAGATTTTAATAACTGCTGAGCTGTTTTGCTGGTGGCTGTGTCCCTTTATATTTCCACCAGCAGTGGATGTGAGGTCCGGTCTCCCACATCTTCACCAGCATGTCGTGTTGTCAGTGTCGTAGTTGTTCTGAAAGCTTGCACCAGTATCTCTGTGGGGTCCATCTTTACTTGTCCCTCGTGGCTGTGATGTTGAATTCCATTCTGTCTGCTTATGTGTCATCTAAATGTCCTCTTCAGAGAAGTCTTTTTCTCATTTTCTACTTGTTTACATATTCTAGACAGGAGACTCCTGCTACGTATACAGTTTCTAAAAATTCTGTCCCCTACGTAGCTTGTCTTTGATATCCTTTTGAGTTCTTTTGCAGAGCAAAAGGTTTTTCAATTTGGGTGAGGTCTGATGTTCTGACTTTTAAATTTTATGGGTCTGTTTTTGGTGTTCTTTGAAGACCTCTTGGCTAAATCTCCAGTCTTGAAGATTTCCCTCTATGTTCTCTTAAAAAAGTCTTAATTTAACATTTGATGTTTAATTTATAACCCATTCAAGGTCATTTTTGTGAGGCTTAGGGTTTATTCAAAATATCTTTTTTTCAGAACACTTGTAGGTTTGCACAAAACTCAGTGGAAAGGACCATGTTTCCCATATCCTCCTGTCCCTGCACACACATGGCTTTCCCATTATCAGTGCCCCCCCACACACACTCTTCTGGACAGCAAGGCAACCTGACACATCTTGTCACTCAGAATCTATCATTTGCATTGGGGTTCACTTGGTTTCATGAATTCTGTGGGTGTAAAACATGTATCTGCCATGGTAGTGTCACACAGAATGGTTTCACAGCCCTGAGAATACTCAGTCCTCTACCTGTCTATTCATCCCTCCCTCCCTCAACCCCTGATCCTTTTATAGTTGATAACTTACCTTTTCCCGAATGCCATATTGTTGAAGTCATACAGTCGTTTCAGATTGGCTTCTTTGACTTAGCAACATGCATGTAAGATCTTGCCTGGCTTTCCATGGCTTGATAGCCCATTTCTTTTTAGTGCTGAATAATAGTACACTGTATGGGTATACCGCTGTTTATTTATTCACCTACTAAGAGAGACTTTGTTTGCTTCTGAGTTTGAGTAATTATGAGTAAGGCTGTTATAAGCAATTTATTGAGACCCTGTCTCTGCCACAGTCTGGCTGCAGCAAAATAGGGGGGTGACGAACAACTTGTGATACAGCAGGAGTGGGAGCCGTTTATTGTAGGACAACAGAGGTATTTATACATTCCACACAGCTTATCTTAATTAGCATAAACTAGATACAGCAGTCAACCAATAAGGAATCTCCACACTTAATGGCTCGCTGGAGTTACTTCACAAACCACTCCCTCTGGCATTTTGCCAGGCGCCATCCAGACTTGTTTATACACTCTAACATTTTCCAGGCGCCATCCTGACTTGTTTACAGACTCTAACATGTCTCTAAACATAAAATACAAAATATGGCTGGAGATGTGGCTCAGTGGTCAAGTGCCCCTGAGTTCAATCCCTGGTACCAAAAATACAAATAAATAAAATAACAATAATTAAATAATGGAGAATCGGCGTCTTTACTCTCTGTTATCTGGTATTCCATAAACACAGTATGGTCTCTCCATTTATTAGATATTTAAAAATCTCTGTCAGTGTCTTGTGATTTTCCATCCAACATTCTTAAGTGTTTGTTAATCCACAACTATGCGTTTCATTTGTGTGGAGCGGTACCAAGTAGTGTTGTGATTAATCTCCAGGTGCTTGATGCTGCTATGTGGAAATACAGACTGTGTCCAGCACAAGACAGCTTGCAATGCTTTTCCTTTATTTTTTCTAGAAAAGATTTGTAGACTTTATTAATTCTCCTTTTAGGTGTTCAATAGAATGGCGAAAGATGTTTCTAGCCTGTGAGAAGGACAAGGTCACCAGCTCCTGGGGGCCCACCAGTTTCTCTGAGGGGTATCACCCAGAGTCTTAAGAGTGTACAGACTGAGGTGACACTGAAGGGGCCTTTGAAGAGGTGCTGCACATGTGTCAGGATCCTTGCCTTGTCTGGTTAATGACTCACTCTTGGATTTCTTAAGTGTTTCTTGCCACTCTCCACCTCCACAAGTGCCTTGTCACGGACCATCTGACTGTGTGACTTTCTCGCCCACTCTGAGGAGGAGGGGGCTGCTGGGCCAGGGGCACAAGGCTCTAGGGCCTGAGGTCCTCAGTTTTTGTGAGGTCGAGGATACCCCATGCTGCCGAATGGGGTGCCGTTGGTGACAGGAGCCTGGCGAGGCTGCACTTTTCTGCTTCCTCCTTCTGGGGTGACAGCAGACCACCCACTGGGGGTTTCCCACCACACCCCCCGGCTTCATCCTAGGGACACAGTTTCCAAGCATGCAGAGTGGTTGAGAAGTGAAGTGACACAGCCTTGTGTGCACGAGCAGGTCGACAGGTCCAGCTGTGGTGCACCACCAAACCCTGCTTGTTCCCGGGGTTTTACAAGCTCATCTGGGAGGTGACAGGCAGGGAAATGGGGCATGCTGCCCAGACAGGCAGTTTGGTTAATCAAAAGAATGTGTCAGAGTTGGTCTTCCTGAATAGCTGGATAATCTGCATAGTCTTGGTAGGGGTACCTGGGCCCTGGTTTTAAAGGCTCATGTTTTTTTTTTTGCATTTATGCGCTTTAATATATCATACGTATATGGGATATGATTTCTCATTTTTCTGAGTGTACATGTTGCAGAATCATATTGGTCACTTAGTCACATACATATACCTACAGTAATAATGTCTGTTTCATTCTACGATCTTTCCTATCCCCACATCCCCTCCCCTTTCCTCCCATCAATTCCCTCTACCTAATCTAAGGTAATGCTATTCTTCCCTAGTGTCCCCCGCCTTATTGTGAATTAGCATTTGCATATTAGAGAAAACATCTGGCCTTTGGTTTTGTGGGATTGGCTTATTTCGCTTAGCATAATATTCTCCAACTCCAACCATTTATGGGCAAATGCCATAGTTTCACTCTTCTTTAATGCTGAGTAATAGTCCATTGAGTATGTATATCACATTTTCTTTATCCATTCATCTATTGAGGGACACCTAGGTTGGTTCCATAGTCTAGCTATTGTGAATTGAGCTGCTATAAACATTGATGTGGCTGTGTCACTATAGTAGGTATAAACCAAGGAGTGGGATAGCTGGGTCAAATGGTGGTTCCATTCCCAGTTTTTGGAGGAATCTCCATACTGTTTTCCATAGTGGTTGCACCAATTTGCAGTCCCACCAGCAGTATAGGAGTGTGCCTTTTTTACCGCATCCTCGCCAACATTTATTGTTGTAAAGGCTCATTCTTACTTCCTGGTGGCCAAGCTGCTACGACCACCCTTGGCACACCCTTCCGCACCACCACATCCCACCCCTGGTGCTCTGTGTTCCTCTTCAGCATTTTGGTGCTTGCTGTCTCCAGATGTCCACATGGCTGTGCTATTGGGGTCTCTTTCAGTGCAACCTGCAGTGCTAATTCAGATTTACATCCTCCCAGCTTTTTGAACTGCAGAACAGAAACCTATGCTTCCTTCTATTCCTTCCCCACTTCATTTTTCTTGGTATTACAGCCTCAATCTTCTATCTAGGTGGGCAGGTATTTTCATCTGTTTCCCACAGTAGTTAGCACATAGGACAGTATCCCAATGTGTAGGGTGTACTGTCCTAGGGTAGCTGGCATACAGCACTTCGGAGAGTACTGGTATATACAGCTTGCCTCACAGATATGTGGAGAGCATGTGCATGCCCATCTCGTGTGCCCTAGTCAGTGCCCCTGCCCCAGGCTGCTGAGGCTAAACCCTACTGCTAAGCCAGCTTCCCCCCTCCTGCTCTCTTTGTTGAGTCCCCAAAGCAGCCTGTTGAGTAGGAAGGGGACATGGGGAAGAGGAAACCTGGCCAGAAGCTCCTGTGCTGGCAGGTGGTTGCCTTGGTCAGAGGGCTTACACTGGCAATGCACCAGCAGGTCAGCACTAGGTCTTTTAGGACCCAGAAGACACAGAATTGAATCCATTCCCTGAAACTAATGTTTTAAAACATCAGTTTCCTTATCTGTAAAATAATACTGATGTCAACAGCAAGGTTTTAGTCCTCACCCTCCCTCTACCTTTGTCCATCCAGATCTGGCTGGGCCTTTGTAGTCCAGCAGGTATGCCTGACTGAGCAAGCCTCAAGCCTTTGTGTGTGGACCGGCCCTCAGGTATTGGTGAAATGGCCAAGGGGGGGAAAAAAAAACTAGAAAGTGCAGTATTGGCTCAGGCACCATGGAGATCCTTATCAAGTATGGGGGCTGGGACACTTATACCCCTGGCTTTGCACAACGAATGCAGGAAAGAACCTTCTAGAACAGGCATCAGCAGCCAAGGCACAACATGTACTAGAACACCTGGCTTCTGCTTTTTGCCGCAGGGGTTGGGTGACAGGCCACCCCTCCATCTGGAGAGGGGTCTGGGCCCCCTTCTCCCCTCTCCTCCTCAAGTACTTATTGTTAAGTCCTCCCAGGGTTGATCTGGCAGGCACTTGGTCCTCCAAGTGTGGCTGCGATTTCCCGGGATGATAAAATTGACCCGCTGTCTTGATATTAGGGGTTGTTGTTTGCCTGGTGAAGAAAATGCAGCGTGCCTCCCATTGCCAGGAGTGTTTATTGAACGCCATGTTGCCAGGCATGTCAGCAGTGCGAGCTTCTGAGCAAGACCCTCTGAAAGGCTCTTTGGTATTGTGAGGGCGGGCACTCATAAGGAAGCCCAGCCCCGGCTGGGGGCCAAAGTGCAGAAGAGCAGTGGTGGGGCTGTGGGCCCCGCTGGCAGTGCTCCAGGAAGGGGAGCGTGTGCGCAGGCGTGCAGGACAGCCTGGGAGGTGAGAGGTCTTGCAAGATGATGGTCAATCAGTGCTGGGGGGTGGGAGGACGACGATGGGTGGCTTCCTGCCCTGTAGTGGGAGCCATGGGACCCTGAGCCCCAGTGCTCCGGTGAGCAGAGCTGGAAGTGTAGTTTGAGTGTGTGGAGCACGCCATCCGCCCCGCCGCCCATTTTCCCACACAGAACAGCGCCTGATGGCCATGGCAGTGACCGCAGCAATGACAGCACCTGCTCCCCTACCTCTTTGGTGCGGGACCCGCCCCAGCCTCGCCCGCAGCCACGCTCCACGTGCAGCGGCGACGGCCCCGCCCACGGGGGGGCCCACCCTAACGCCGAGAGAGCGCGCTCTTGCGTCACTGCCCAGCCGGCTGGATCTGGTTCCAGCCGAGCCCGGCGGCCTGACATGCGCAGTGTGCTGGCGCTGCGGCGGGCTGCGGGACGGGCCGCAGGCGCGGCGGGCGCGGTCCTGGCGGTCCTGGCGGTCCGTGCTGACGACGCCCGCCGGCCTGGGACCCGGAGGTCAGTGCGCCGGGCCGGGGAGGGAGCGGGCGGGTCCTGTCCTGGTTTCCCGCCCCGCCCCGCGGCGACAGGTGCCCAGCGACCCCGGGGTGGGGCAGCGGTGCGGGCCCAGCCGAGCGCAAGACCCAGCTCCTCGGAGGGGCAGGTCCGCGGAGCAGGGCGAGGATGGTGCAGCCCAGCCCTGCCGACCCTCGCTGGGCCCTGCCTAGGGCAAATCGAGTTTTCACCGACCCCGCGGTATATTCGTTGGTTTGCTTTTGAAATTATTTGGCCATGAAAAACTTATTTAATTGGCAGTGTGCTTTTTCTAATTCACCGTGTACACCTAGAATTTCTTGCGGAGTAAACTCTTACCCATAAAGAACTTTTAAATGAAAATTGCAGTTGACAGTGAAATTGATGTAGGGTGAACTTTACAGACATTTAACGAAGAACTTAGTTATTTGATTCTGCTGTGTCTCACTTTGGAGCCAGTAGCATGTTTTGTTTTATTTTACCGGAGCTCAAGCATTTTTGCAGGCCCTCGAACAACTTGGGGTGCTGGTACCCAGTGTCTGCAGAGCCCACAGGGCAAGAGGCCCCCTCCCCAGCTTCCCCCTTTTAAAGTTTGGGCTGATGGCGGAAAGTGCCCCCCCTCGTGAGAACATAGTTCTGGTGTTTTCAGTTAGTACTCAAAAGTCAGTCACTCTTTTTAACATCACAGGAAGAATAGAGCCAGAGACTGTGAGGTTTAAACAGGAAGACTGTATTTGAAAATCTTGTGCAAAGTTGATCCCCCCCCCCCTTTTCAGTCACTTCTCTCCCTCAGATAAGATGGAGACCTCGTGTTCTCTGCAAGCTGCACCCTGGAGCCAGAGCTGCAGCTGTGAGTTGGGTGACTCTGCACTTTTGCAGTAGATTTTTTAGATATTCAGAATCTGGGTTGCGCTGAAATGGCAAGATCTGCACCAACAAATTAGAATCAACTGTCAGCTAATTTCTTGCAAGTTGTTGAGAAACATGTTTTCTGTGTGTTAAATGTTACTTGAAACTCACTCCCGTGCTTAGCATTTTGTCCAGCTTTGCCTTTGCTAACTATCATCCTGCCAGAATTGCAATCCAGTTTAAAAACAAAATGCAGCCTTGGATTCCTAGTCAGTCATATTTTTCCACAGATAAAATGAAGGAAGATTAGGATTTTAATAGCTAGGATGGAAATAAGCTTGGCCAGGGAGTTGCAGAGTAAAACAACCTTCTAGTAACAAACACTCAGAAGCATTTCTGTATGTGTTATCTTTGCCTTCCATTCCCAGTGATCACTTGCCCCTAAAAGCCATACCTGTGACATTCCACATGGGCTATCTGTATGCTGGGTTCATCTGAGTTCCAAGCTGCATGGGCTCAGTAGTAACAAATGTCCAGTCTTATGCACCATTAGATGGCATCCTTATGCCTAGAATCTAATTAGAGCCCCAGGCAGCCCTGCATGTGGGTAAACACAGCTGTTATACCAAAGGGGAGCCTGAGCCAAGGGGCATGTTCATCTTCCCGAAGGCTTCACTGAGGACTGTCAGCAGAGATGAAGGGCCTGGGCCTCTGGGATCTGGAGAAACAGGAAGGTATTTCTGGCATCAAGAGACTCAGTTCAGGTCCCTGCTTCAGTTAGCCACCTCCCTGAGTGGTGGTCATGATGCCTCTATTGCAAGTTGTGGAGTGCTGTGGACGGAAGGGGCTGTGGGTTCCCCCAGCCAAGGTCAGGAAGGAGCCCCTGGTCCCGACAGTGTTTTGTGCCCGTGGCTGGGCAGTGGGAGGCTATGGGGAAGAGGCCCGAGCAGCTCTTTCAGGGCTCTTCCTGGTCTAAAAAGTCTTTCTTAGGACCTGGAGTCAGAGAGCCAGGTACTAGCTGAAACCCAACAAATGAGAAGTCCCGCCCTTAGCTCCCGCGGGGGCCAGTGTAGTCTCTGCAGAGATGGAAGTTCTGCCAGATGTAGGCAGTCATGTGGACTTGTCACCAACTCGGTTCCTCCTGTACTGGAAATGTTGCCAATTAAATACGTGGTGGCGAGGTCAGGCTGCATCTTTCCGTCCTGCTCTCTGCCTTGCATTGTGTTCTGTGACCTCGGTGTAGGCAGAAAGCTGTGTCCCTAGGCCTCTTGGCAGCTGTCGACACTTCCTGGGGCGTGTGGCCCCACAGCAGAGGCCTCCCTTCGCCTCCGCTGACCTGTGCTGTCTCCTCCCCTAGGCTTATGTCAGCTGGGGCTCCACACCCTTCCCCTCGGCCTCCCACTCCCACACCTACTGCATCCTCCTGGTCTCAGGAGTAGCCTCATGTTTGTCTCTCCTTCCCTGTCAGGGGTTTTAGGCAGCAGGGGTTGGTTCTCATTTGTTCCTGAAGCACCCAACATGGGCCCTCCTGAGTGCCCCCCCCCCCCCCCCCCCCCGTAGCCTGTGGTGCTCAGATAGGGAGCCCCAGGCTTCACTGGCTTCAGGCCAGGGCACTGGTATCAGCTGCAGCAGAAGGCCAACTGGGACTGATCCTTTGGCTTGTGAGGCAAAGGAACAAAGGCCCTTTGCCTTCTTGGACTGACCCCATGTGCCTGCCAGCAGTACCTCCACCCCTTCCGCCACCATTCCCTACACATCAGGGTCTCCCTGTCCTTTGTGCTTATGTCTGTCTGTCCTCCACTGAGGAGTGAGCTCCTAGGCACAGCTGAGTATGCCGTGACATTGGATAGATGGGTGGAAGCCTGTGAAATGGTAGAGCATGGACTAAATTAGAACAGCGATTTGCAAACTCTGAGGACCTTATGTCTATGAGCCTGATCTGTGTGGACCCAGGACTGTCAGCCTTGGTTTCCTTCTTGAGCAGGAACAATGTCTCGTGTTGGAGGTTCCTCTATCTTCAGACTGGGAAACTGCAAAGACCTGGGTGCAGAGCCGATGGCATCAGATGGCTGGTGCCTCTTGCCCCTTTTCCTAACATCTGGCAAACTTTGCCTCACACCACAGATTTCTAATTCTGGGTTAAAGGAAGAGCAAGAATAAAGATTTAAGTGTTTTCTCAGCACCAACCAGCGAAAGCCCTTGCAGCTGCCATGTCTCACCCCAGGGTTGTTTTTTGGTGCATTCTGGTGTTGCCAACCAA
Source organism: Callospermophilus lateralis (assembly GCF_048772815.1). Classification (NCBI taxonomy): domain Eukaryota; kingdom Metazoa; phylum Chordata; class Mammalia; order Rodentia; family Sciuridae; genus Callospermophilus; species Callospermophilus lateralis. The sequence goes on from NC_135323.1 coordinate 37,890,853, forward strand.
TGTGGGCTGCTGATGTGTGCAGCTGAACGTGAATTAAGACGCCGTGGGAGAGCTCTGCGTGACTGAGCCCACTCCCGTTTGTGGGGCCTCTGTTCTGAGGCTGCCGCCTCTGCAGGACACAAGCAAGGAGTTGGTTTTCAGTTCTGGCTGGGACACAGGTCCCACAATCAACCAAGGAGACAGAATTCTAAAAGAAAGTGTGCCGGGGCCCTGTCCTCGACCCCCCCTCTGGCTTGCACCGTTATGGTAGGTGAGGCCTCACCCCTTGAAACCTTGTTTCCTTCTGTAGAACCAGGAGTGGGGCCCTGCCGGGGTTCTGGGGTCTGAAACCATGACATTGAATTTCTGGCAAAATGGCCTGAAGTTTTTCATCATATTCTCTGAGGTCTAGTTGGGATGAGGCTGAAGACTGGTAAATTAGGATGGGCGAAGCATGGTGTGCACAGGAGGCCATCCTAGGAAGAGGTCCCGCGGAAGTCCCTGTCTGGAGGGACTTCCCAAGACCATTGTATGGAGAGCTGGGACTCTGTCCTAACCTTTAATGAGAGTGTCAGGTCAGGAGGTTTTAGCCTGGATGGAATAAATGTGTGTCTCTACTAACCTCCAGGTGACACGATGTCTCCTGCCATGGCTGAAGTAGATAGCTGTGACCTGGGCAAGACTGACCTGGAAAGTGGCAATACAGGAGCTTTCATTTCTTGTTGCAACCAGGGACATCTCACTGTCCTCAGCTCCACTTTCCTCTGCTTGGTCTTGTCACTTGATGCATTAGTGAAGCATATGTATCACTGGGGCTCTGATCTGTTTTCACATCCTGCTGCTGAGTTCAGTTTGTATTTTGTATCCCTGTGCATCTGCAGATTCCACTCTATGCATTTAGAAACATCATTCTGAGAAGGGGTCACTAGGTCAGTGTCACCCTGTGATCACAGCTGAGCTCTGGCAAGAGAGCCACCTCAGCCCAAAAGCTTTCCTGACCCCCTCAGCACTGAGCTGGACCGGGTGGCCGCCTTCCCTGTCCTCCAGGAGCTCACGTATGCCTGCCTGTGAGCGCCTCGACGACAGAGCCGGCGTCCGCCTCAGCACCTACATGGCCAGTGCCTGCGAGACTCGAGGCTGAACCCCGCGCCGCCTGTCAGATGGCAGCTTCCTGGATGGTTGACGCTCAGGTCTTCTCGTGTTATTCCAGTTTTAAACAAGATGTCTCAGAAGAGAGGAAGTTTATTGGCCCATTTGTGCCACAGCAAGGAAGGAATCAAATGCTAACCACGTCCTGGGCTAGTCAAGTATTGTGTTGGGAGAAAAAGAGTTAGCCTCAAAGAATTTAGTGATTTTTGTATTCATGTAATAACTGCAGCTGTACCACCTGTGTGTATCTCGTCACTACAAAGACCTGCTGCCCGCTCTGTCTCTGGTGGGACCCTGGGTGTGGCCTTGTACTTATCTGTGGATGTTACCCTGGGCGGATCCTGGCAGGGGCACTCGCAGTGTCCCTGGATTACCTCTCACATCCGCCTTGGCTTTTTATAATTGTCTCAATAAAGACAAATCTTAAAATGCTCCTTCTTTTGTTCTCCTTGTTTTTCAGGAAAGGAGAAAAAATTGCTACTGTGAATTACCCTCTTACATTTTAACATTTGCAGTAAAAAAAAATCTGATTAAGGGGGCTGGGGTTGTGGCTCAGAGGTAGAGCGCTTGCCTACCATGCATGAGGCACTGGGTTCGATCCTCACCACCCCATGAAAATAAAGATACTGTGTCCACCGATACTAAAAAATGTTTTTTAAAAAATCTGATTAAGGTCTACAGACTGGGCACGTTCTCAAAGTGTTAAGGGTGCGGACAGTTAAATGAGCACGTCTTGAGTGTGGACTTGGACTGGGTCTGAGGAGGTGGGAGGAAGAGGCTTCATGGTCTGGAAGCACGCAGACGGGCAGGAGACAAGCTTCTTTCTTATGGACCTGAGTCCGTCACCAGATGACAGCTTATCAAGAGGACATCCAGCAGCCTCAGCCTGTGCAGGGCTCACGTTCTTTCCTCCCAGAGTTGCTGTCACTTGGCCACTCCTCACAATGCTGAGTGTTCTCAGTGGCTGTTGAACAGGTACAATGACTAGGGACCTAGGTCCTAGATGAGAGGCAAGAGCAAGGCCTGTGTACCTGGCCTCTGTCCTATGTGGCCGAAGCTCTGTATCTCTGGAACTTTGTCCTCATGTTTCAACTATCTAAGTGGCCTCTTTGTCTCTCTGCTCCTCACAGGTGCAGGGAAGGGGAGGGTCACACGGCCAGAATCCATATGCACACCCAGCCTCCTCCCAGGGAAAGGTGCACCCTTGGGTGCATGTGCTTGGTGGTGAGGTGGGGCTGGAGAGATAGGTCATACCCTACAGGGCTTAGTCAAAGCCACACAAGGGCAGCTAGACGGCTGTCCACACCACACCCGGCCTACTTTCTGACTCTTGGTTTAGTGTTCCTTAAGCCAGCACTGCTGAGGCTCAGTCACACCATATGGTGAACAGGCTTCTGGAGAAGAACGGTTCTTATGGCGCTGTGTGGTCTTCTCGCCACCGAGCTCTTCCTTAGCCTAGTCTGTTCAAGAGCGTGCCTCATCTGCCTCTTGGTCCCCAGCTCTGCGTATCAGGGTCTTACAGAAGGTTTGACTTTCCCTGAGAGGTTCTAGAGCCCTGACTTCTCTCCCTTCCTCCCTCCCTCACAGGTGTGGGGACCTCACAGAGTGGGACACCCAAGGGCCATGCGTGCCTGCCCCCAGGTCCCTCCCCATGTAATCTCCAGGAGGTGGTCGGCAGGCAGCAGTGAGGTGACCAGTGGGGAGGGAGCACTGGTGTCCTGCATGGAGCATGGGGCTGCACAGAAGTGGTTGCACTAAAAGTCTTTGGTTTAATGTGCCTCTGGGCTTTTCCCAAATCCACTGTCTGCCCAGCTGAGACCTGCAGACCTGACAGCCCTGCAGACTGGGCAGGAGGAGATGCCTGCCCCTTTGCAACTTCCTCTTCTGTGTGTCAGCCAGATCCCAGTTGTTCAGGACTCCAGTGGATCGGGAGGGATGCTCGTGGTAGAGTGGCAGGCAGGCGAGTGTCTGTTGGACTCCAGGTCAGGGCCCAGGGAGGTCCTGAGGGAGGTGCCCCTGTCCCAGAATGCCTCCTAGCAGGGCTGTGTTTTGTCCTGCACTCAGCTCTTCTTTTTCCTTACTTGTGAAGCCCAAGGAAATCTGGCAAAGGCAGAAGGTACAGATCACAACTGGAGAGAGAGGGTCCTAGATGCAAGGCATGGCTCAGCTCTGCTACATCCTGGCACAGCTCTCTGGCTTGGCTGCTGGGCCCTGTGCTCCCATGAGCAGTGGACATGACCACTCAGCAGCTGGAGGAAGCAGGCTGGGGTGGGCTCATCTTGCCTGCCAGCAGCCTCCCTGGATCCCTGGATTGCTGAGTCAGTCTTCCTGATCTGCTCTGGTCCGTTTGGTCCCCAGCAATCCCCGCTCTCAGGAAGGTACTGGATCACACTTCTCTGGAGCCCAGGAGCAAGTGCCTCCTCCCACAAGCAGGAAGCACAGACATGCAGGGTGGGCCACTGAGTCTCATACACAGGGCTGCCTTGGCCCTCATCTGCCTTGGCCAGGCTATGGGACACAATGGAGTGAGCCCAGGGTCAGCAGGCATTGAAGCAGAATCAGAAATGTGTGCCGTACACATCAGTTTCAAAGATTTTGCATGGGAAGAGGATGCAAAGTTCTACTGTAATCTCTCATGCTCATTCTGTTGGCACCCACCGTGATCCTGTGGGGCCACACCACTACAGGTCTCAGGCTCATGCTGTCTGACTTGGGTGTCCCTGCTGTGGCCAAACCCACAAGTCCCACAGTCTACACTAGGAGCAAGTGTTCTGCTAGGGCATAACCCCAGAGCAGAGGTGGTGACGTGGGGTGCTGGAGTGAGTGCACTGTGTGACACATGTGGGCTGGTGTGTGCTAGCTCAGAGCTTGGGAGGGTCCCGGCCACAATGAAGAGTCTTCATCCACATCCAGCTGAGTTCTAGGCCTCTGGCTCCTTCTGGAGCTGCGTATTCTGAAAATAAAGCATGCCAGACGGGAGTGAGGGAACCTTGCTCTGTGCACAGAGGTGAACGTAGGTCATTGAGACACTTGAGACTCTTTGACCCCTGGACACAGTCCCTGGAGATGCTTCCACCCTGCTGGTAGGTGCTGGTGAGAAGGAGAAGCCCCAGGCCCTGGCCACTAAAGCTAGCACTGCCACATCAATTAGGTGTGCACCTTGGTTTCCACACTGGCAATGTTCCCTGGCAGTAGAAATGCTGTAAGCCCTGCTTCCAGTGAATTGAGAATCATACAGGGTTAGGGCACTTGTCCCAGACCCCCTCTGCAGCTGGCATGTAGTTGGCGCATTCTCCACTGCCCTCCGTAATTCCAAGAATACTTCACTCAGTGGGTGCTCAGAAACCCCAGGCCTTGATGCCCAGGGCAGCAGCCATCTCCCTGCACACCTGCTTGGTGAGGCGCTGGGCTGGACAGCTCCTGCATTTTTAGACAGGCGGCGTCACAGGCTGGGCTGGTGGTTCCCAACCTCCAACTGTGCAGGCGAGACTTCTTCACTCTTGGGAGCTCCAGGAAACAATGGGCCCTTTTTCTGCCTGCCAGGTTACTCTGCCTCCAGACACAGGAAGCTTCTGTTGATCACATGAAGCCCAAGTGTGGGGCCAGAGGCCCTGGCAGGACACCTAAGGCCAAGGCATGTTGGCCTACAGGCTGGACCTGGAGCACCCGGCTCTGTGTGTGACCCCCTACCCCACCCCGACCTTAAAGCTTCAGAGTGGTCAGTCAGAAAATTTCATCCAGGGCTCCTGACACCCTCAATTGATTAAGTGTGCAAACAAATAACAAGGCCACGCCTTTGTGGTGGACAATACCCATGTCACACCTGTGCATCATGCTGGCGCTTGCTGCCACATTCCACACCATAACTCCAGAGGGAGAAAGTGCTGCCTGGTGTCTTTCATGTGGCTGAAAGCCCAAACCCTGGGGCATCCGCCTCAAAGACAGCCCCCAGGGCACCCTCACCTAGGAGCCGGGCTGGGCGGGTCACACGTCCTGTCACAGCAACAATCCTTGTAGTTGCTGCTCCTAGAGAGCGAGGTTTCCAGAGAAGGGAGTTAAGATGCTTGTGGAACAGGCAGACGGCACAGTGTCCTACTTGAGTGGGTATGAACTGAACTTTGGAGACTGGGTTTCTGTGGCCATGGTGGTCTGGAGTGGTAGTCATGACTCTTTATCACCCTTAGAGCCAATCCTGCCTGCTATTCCCATCACCCCACATTTCTAGCCTGCAGTACAGAAGGGGGAAGAATGGAGTTCCTCCTATAGAGGTAGGTTCTATGGGATCCTTGGAGCCTGTTCTCAAATCCATGGCCCTAAGGGGGCCCGGGAAAGGGAAGTGGCATATCTGTTGGGAGCTCACCTGTTGCATGCTTTGACAAAATAAGCTGAGGTAGAAGCACCTGGCCCCCTGCAGGCTTGCTGTAGCTCAGTGCTGAGCCTTCACAGAGACCAGGGAGCTGCCCTCACCTCCTTAGCAGATAGCAAAGCCACTTGGGCCACAATCTCAAGGCCCAGGGCCTGTTCTAGTCCCACCCAGCCTGGGCCCTTGTGTTTCCGGAGCTCCTGGAATAGACCACAGCAGATGCAAGTCTTGGTTTCCCCAAGAACATGCAGGAGGTGAGGTTGGCCAGAGGGCCTGGGCAGCCAATCGGAGTTGGGCTCCCTGTTTGAGACAGGAGTGTGGATCTTCGGGTCCTCTGTCAGCCGACAGATGGACATGGCAACCTCACCTACGAAGTCTTAAACTGCATGTGGATCATGACTCAGCTCAGAGCAGCAAATTCTCAGAACACTGATATCTCTGGCCCCAACCCTGCCAACTTCATCTCTAGGGAGACCAACTTCCACACGCCTGTGTGTGACACTCACTCTGGAACCTACAGGTATCACAGCACTAACCCTGCTGTGGGGGACCAGAAGGAACCAGCCCTTTAGTACATCTGACCTGAGAACACTCACCTGGCTGTGACTAAAAGAGGCCCAGGATCCCCAGGAGGAAGAGAATTCCCCTGGGTATACCTGGTGGCATGGTGCTGTGGGATGACCCCCGTTTGCCACATGTAAAGTGGGCAGTGAATAGTGGGCTGGGACCACAGGCATGCTCAGAGCAATAGCCCTGGTTCACCTGGCAGTCTGCCTACCTGGGAAGGGCCTCCTGCCACACCACATGCCCCTCTAGGCAACATCAGGGTGAGACAGGCCAGGAGCACAACCTGGTACCCCCAAATCCCAAAGGGCAGAGCCCTGGGCTGGCAGTGTCCTGCAGCTGGGGTGGTGCAGCCTGTGTGCACACTCTGCACCTGTCTGACCGTGGCATTGGGGGGGTTCGCTCCTCCCCAGCAGATCCCCTCACAGAACGCCTGCTCCAGACACCCTGAATCTGCTAGACCTGTCGGAGACTGTTGCTGAGATTTTGATTTTTACTTCATTTCTCTGTTTTATCATATCTAGGATACCTGTGTAATAGTATCAAGGTAGGTGGTCCCACCAAGGGGTGTTACAGGCCCAGGTGCAGATTCAGGCAGTGGGTGCCTACTTTCATTAAGAACACTGTTGTGCCCACATGGCTTCAACCTAGAACTGCCCACCCCATGAAGAAGATCCTGGCCTATGGGGTGGACTCAGGCAGCATTGAGCCCACCTCTGGGGGTAGGCAGGATGCCTAAAGTCTCTAGTGAGTCACAGGACCAGAGTTTGGCCTTCTTAGGTCCTTTTTTTACTCCAGGAGGCCAGTCCCCAGAAGGGGCCCTCGAGGACCTCATTGGATACTTGCCTTCCCTTTACTGACTGGCGTTAACCTAAGCCAGTTAAAACCTTAGAACCCCTTAAATGAAGTCGATGCATGTGGTAGTGGTAGGTTAACACTGCTTTTTCTAACGAGGACCTCCTTTAGAAAGTTGTCAGACCACGGCAGCTGGAGAAAACTCTCCAGATTGGGGAGGTGTGTAAGTGCCTGTCCCCGGGCACGGTGGCCCCCAAGTCTGGTGGGTATGTCTGCTGCCTCCAACTACTGAGAATGGCAGACCTTTGGTGGAGGAGCACAGCTGAAGCCAGGGCCCGCCTTTGTCTCCACCTTGGGAACATTGTGTGATAGGAGGTAGAGTGCCGCCTCTCTGGCCTAGGAGTCAGGGTCTCAGATCTGTGCTGGCCTCCTCAGACAGTTGACATGTGGATAGGTCTTTGGCGTCATAATATGCCCTATTTAATTGGAATTGGCAATTGGCGGCCTTCACAGTTTAGGAGATTATAAATGTAAATCTCAGTTTCCGGCTTCTCAGAAGTCCATGGGCTGAGCCTGCATCCAGGCATGGGCACCTGGCTCACTCCTTGGCACTCCCAGTGGCTGCATTCGTTGAGGCTCTCCAAGGAGTAGCTTCTCTCCATGAGGCACCTAGCTTTCTCAGGGCAGGACCTGGGTACTGGGCACTGTGCGTATCGGGGTTGCTGGCAGCCAAAAGTGCAGTGGGTTTTAAAGGAGCTGTTATTGGAGCTTCCAGAATTGTGGGCTTCAGACACAACAGGAAACTGAGGGATAAACAGCTAGAACCCTGCAGGCCCATACACGTTCCTGTGGAACGGCACCTGGCCTAGGTCTCTGCTCAGCCTTTGCAGTAGGGAAACTGCCCACATGCAGAGCCCTGGAAGTCCTCAGGGAGCAGACAGACATCCCCTTGTAGGACTGACCCCTCTGACCCTCTTGTCTGCATTCTGCACCAACCAGGGTCAGGGTCAGAGGCCAAGGCGCTGGGCTTGGGATGAAGCTGTCATGTGCAGAGGCAATTGCTTCCACCTCTCCCCACCCTTCACAGTCCTCCCCAGCCTGCCAGCCTCCCTCAGGGTCAATGCTAATAGACCCCAGGCCTGCTGTCCACCCCCTCCCCCACAACAGCCCTGTGGTTCAACTGGGTGGACTTTTGCCCTAGTGGTGCGGTGTGGCCTGCTTGGCCATGGGGGCAAAGGCCAGGCCTGCACTGGGTACCAACTGTTTGCTGCTTTTTGGTGCCAGATTTTCTGTGGCATCTGCCCAGTCAGCCCTCCTGGCCTGAGAAATCGTTTCTGATCTTGGAGTTGGTCAGAGGCTGTCCTGTGAGAGCCCAAAAGGCCAGGTTCTGGGGGGCACAGCTTGCCCCCTAGGCTCCTTTTCTTGCCCCTCAGCTCACCGAAACTGAAAACTCAGCTCACCCTGCCCTCAGACCCCGTGTCCACTGACCAGCCCATGCAGAGCATTGAAGCCTCGCCACAGGCCCCTCCTCTCAGCTGGGCCTGCTGTGTGTGGGAGTTGCCAGCGCAGCCTCTGGAGTCCTGGCTTTCGATCCCAGCCCCTCTTTGAACAGAGAGGGAGCTGCAGAGAGACCTGTTCTTGTTTTAGCAGATTCAGGATGTCCTGGGGGTGAACAGTCTGTGAGGGGACCTGGCAGGGAGGAGGGAGCCCCTATTCTGTTCTGGGTCCTGTTCTTTGTGTCTTGGAAGCAGGGGCTCTGAGAACCTGTGTGCATAGGGGGTTCGCCCTTCTGGAAGGCATCCTGGTGGGCACCCTGTGCCCTTTCTGGTCTCCTGGTCTAGGTCAGTAAACACCAGTTTCCTGGATTTTCATGAAGGACAAAGTGGGTCACGGCTGCTGGCTTTGTTAGCCCCTCTGCCCTGGCCAGAGTTGCTCAGCTGCCACTTGGTGCTTCACTTCCCGTTGTTTCCTGTTCGCTGCTTCTTGGCCCGAGATGGCCGGGAATCGTTGCTGCAGAATGCCTGAGCCTGGTCAGAAACTCCCTGGGGGGTCTTCACTGGGAGGACCCCTTAGCAAGGCTGGTGCCAGGCAGCTGCAGGTGCCATGGGGGGTGCTGCCCTCTGGTGGTTGCCTATGGTGACAACAACATATAAGCCTTCTCCCCAAGAAGCCCAGCTCTGCCATGGAGTGAGAGGGCCGGGTCCTGCCCTGCGGAGGCCTGGGAGAACGAGGCTCCGCAGCAAGTCCATCAGGGAGGTGCTGTGGTCACTTCATTCTGACACCAGCTCTGACAGGCCTGTCCTTGACTTTCAGGGAGAGGCAGCAAGTAGGGTACAGGTCCCAGGCCCCGAGCTGTCACCAGAGGAAAGGAGGGTGCTGGAAAGGAAGCTGAAGAAAGAACGGAAGAAAGAAGAGAAGAAGCGACTAAGGGAAGCGGGCGCTGCCGCAGCCCAGACCCCGCCAGCCAGGCGCTCAGGTGCAGAGCTGGCCCTGGACTACCTCCACGGGTAAGAGCTACACACGCTCCCACACAAGGGTCTGCTGGCACCACGGTCACAGATCTCTGTGTCCCCCTTTGCTTACACAATTCCCTCAACCTCTGCAACCCCAGACTGGACCTCGGGATGGGAGGTCTCCCTGAGGCCTACGGTGGCCTCCTTCAAAAGCCCTGTCTCCAGGGGTCTGGCCTTGCTCAGAGACAGCATGTAGGTGAGAGTGCTGGGCTGGAGAGAAGTGGCCCTCTGCTGAATGCCAGTCAGGTGCCTCCCTCGTGCCCTTCCCTGCCTGCTTCACATAAGCCTGGGGCAGCCACATACCCAAGAGTCAGGGCCCAGGCTGGGATTGTAGCTCAGTGGTAGAGTGCTTGCCTCCCATGCGTGAAGCCCTGGGTTCGATCCTCAGTACCACATAAAAAATAATAAATAAATAAAAATAAAGATATTGTGTCCATCTACAACTAAAAAAAAAAAAAAAGAGTCAGGGCCCTGGGAACCTCCCTGTCGTGGTGCTCTCCCAACCCCACTCTTGGCCAGGGGCACAGCAAAGGGCTGACCATGGCTCAGGTCCTCATGGTTTCTCCCGTGGACTTTCCAACTATCCCGCCACTGGCCACTTTTGGTTCCTTAAATGAACCCTCCTCCACCCATGCCAGAGGGGGCTTTCCCATATGCAGCCTGGTCACGTAACCCCATCCGAGCGTCCCTGCATGTCCACATTGGGGGTGCTGCCCATGGCCATGGTCCCTCCATCTCATCCCCAGTGACCCTACTGCAACCACCTGTGCACGTGTGCCCCTACTTCCTGCTCTGGGCAGTAGGGGAAGAAGCACTGACATGTGACATGGTGTGGGTGAGGCTGCGTCACAGTGCAGACACGGGTTGCCGTTCTTCCCGTGTGGAGCATTCAGGGCAGAGACAGCCACAGACAGGAGTGTGACAGTGGCAGCGGGGACAGAGAGCAAGGATGCTGTCTTTTGGTGGGTGCAGGTGTCAGCTGGGAAGATGAAAGCCAGTAGGTGGTGGACAGTGGTGGCCGCACAACAGTATAAAGGTACTTAATGCCTCTGAACTGTGCCCTGCATTACCCCACAGCTGGTTTGACATGGGAGAAACCCAGGTGACAGGTAGCCGGGTACCAGCCTGAGAGAAGACAGAGGGGTAGTCAGAGTGAGTATCTTTGCATGCACTTCTGGGGTGGACGTGCCCAGTCCTGATGCCTGCGCTGCTCAGCGTCCTGTGAAGAGCAACCTCTTCTCCACAGTCTCCAGCAGGGTCCCTTTTCATTTTTCAAGCTTCCCCTATTGCTAGCGCTATATAGAGTGACAGGGTTGGGTGCCAGTGGCATCCATGCAAGCATATCCTCTCAGATCAGAGCTGGATTCCTACAACGTCACCCAGAGTGGGGGGGGGCACCTTGTGGGGTGGCCCTGCCCCTGAATGGGTGGGAAGACAGTCCCTGACTCCACTGTCTCACTGGTGGAAAGGAGACAGGGTAAGATGGCAGTCACTGTGGCACCTGTGGAGTGCTGGTAACCAGGGGCCTCTCTTGGACCCTATCTCCCTGGGAGCATGGATGCAGTCACACCACGGTCTCCCTCTGGGCTAACATTGGCAGGGCCACAGAGGCAGTGTTCCCTCCCCTGTGGTCTCCTCTTGTGGGATCCGGCTGCCCAGTCGGGGTGGGACCTCAGGAATGCAGGATCTGCAACTCTGGGGCGCACTGTGCCCTCCAGCTGCTTGGCCTTTTTACTCCCAATGTCCCCATACCTGCCAGCAGTCAGCAACACTCAAAAGGCCATCATGGGGTGGGGGGCAGGCCTAGGGCCACTGGTTAGGTCCCTGGTCTAGAAGACACAAGGAACTTCGGCTGCATTTGGATCCAGGCCTTCACCACAGGGAAGTCCCAGGCTAGAACGAACCGGGGGAGGTGGTGACGTGTTCTGGGAACCTGCTCAATACTGAGTGTGGGTGAGGGGCTAAAGTGGGAACCAACCCCTGGTCTGAGGGACTGAAAGCACCACACAGTGGCTTGAATCAAGAAAGGGTGTTATGTGGGAAGACACCTGAGATGGGCCTCGGCTGGTGAGACGAGCAAGGACTCCCGAGAACTCAGAACAGCCGGTGCCAGACCCAGGGCTGAGGCCTAGACCTCATGGGATGGAGGCCTCCCTGGGGACATGGTGCTGAGAACCCTGAGCTCCCCCTCAGAGGACTGAGAGGGAAACGCACCCTGATGTCTCTCCCCCTCCTACTTCCTGCTGTGTCTGACAAAGGAGGCATTTCCAAAGGGCCCACCCCGTTTCCACAGAGCAGGTGGTAGAGGGAGGGGCTTGGGCCTGATAGACAGCAAAGGCGCCTGGCACAGAGCCTGAGGGGTCTGTCTCCAACCCTCACTCCTAAATGTCCTCTTTCCAAGAGGGCAAGTCAGCTTTCTATGGGGACATGCGAGCTGGGGCCTTCACCATGCAGGTAGCATCCGAGACCCAGCCTTCTCTTGACTCTGCACGGAGTCCCCAGGTTCCAAGAAGGTAAGCTGGTGTGGCTAGCTTTGCCCCAGGGACCATGTGTGACGCAGGACAGAGCTGTGGTGTTCCCACCCAGAGCCCCAGCAGCCGGCAGGATCTGCCAGCCCTCAGAAGATAGGCAGTAAGGCTCGAGGCCCAAGCCCTCCCCACTGTGCCCTCCAGCTGGAGTACCCAGCCCTGTCGTCTTCTTCCCCTCCATCTTTCTGTCCCAGCCACCTGTATTCCTGTGTCTGGGCCTCAGGCATGAAGACTGCTGTCCATGGCAGTGGCTTTGCCCTTGCCTTACCCAGGATTCACTCAGCAGTCCCTTCCCAGTGTGCGGGTCTCACCTCTGAGAGCCTGGCCTGCCGTCCTGGCCCAAGTGCTCTTTGTCCTCCTCTTTGTCCTCTTCTTCCCCCGCAGCCCTGACAGTACTTAGGGGCCAGGTCAGTTGAGGCACCACCAAGCTGCTGTAGCAAAGGCCAAGCACTGCGGAGCCCCGGAATAGGACATCTCTGTGCCTGTCCTGACAACTGTGCAGCCCAGACTGGCATGGCAGCCCTCCTTCTCCCTCACTCTCGGTGCACACTGCGAGGCCCACAGGCTGTCCCTGCCCCCATGAGCAGGAGGCAGAGTGACGTACTTCCTCATGGACACTCCCAGCCCCACCTGTCCTGGCCCAGCCTCCACTGACCTGCCTAGACACAGGGAAACATAGCTGTCCCCCTCATCAGAGGAGGAAGGGCCGCCAGGGCTTGGCAATCCCATGCAAGAGAAGCTTTTTTTCCTAAATATTTTTTTAGTTGTCAATGGATCTTTATTTTATTTATTGATACGCGGTGTTGAGACTCGAATCCAGTGCCTCACACATGCTAGGCAAGTGCTCTGCCACTGAGCCCCAGCCACAGCCTGCAAGAGAAGCTTTTTGAAGAAGCTTGAGGTCAGGAAGTTCAGAATGCTCACTTTATGGTTGAGAGGTCACAGATGTGTAGGACTGAAAGAAATGGCCGCAAGCCATCCAGTCTTTATATCCTGTTACATTGTGGGCACCCCAAATTTTCCAAGGGGCCCCACAGCCTGCTGAGCTAGCACATCTGCATGACCAGGACTCTCGCCACTATGCTGCCCCCAGCAGATTCAGCTCCTCACCTCAGAGAGGGGCTGTACAAGGCCCCGGGACACCACAGCTTCAGCCCTTAGCACAGGAGGGGCTTGGCCAGTCCGCACTCTTGAGATGCTTGTCTCGATTTCCTCAGGTGGGCCCAAAAGCATAAGAATTGGAAATTCCAGAAGACGAGGCAGACGTGGCTCCTGCTGCACATGTACGACAGTGACAAGGTCTGTGCACACCCCAGGGGAAGGGGCTCCCAGGTGACAGGCCTATGCAGAGGTCACAAGATTTTGTTTCCTGAAGGGAGATGGGATCTAGACACACAACCCCAAGCCACGAAGGGGTCTGAGCCCAGCCCGGCCCCCACAGGCCACAGTCATGTAGCCTCCACACTCCCACGGGCACCCAGGGGCATTCCTTCCACACCAGCACCCTCGAGTTTCCTGTACACCGTTCCAGGCGTCTCCAGTGCGCTGTATGTGTTAGGGTGCAGGGGACACCTGTGTCTGCAGACAGGCCAGGTGAGAGCCATGCCTGTCTCACCTATGTCCCCATCTCAGCCAGGACATCCATGCACAGATCTGTGGCTGCCATGGTGGGTGTGCATTGGTTTCACTGATCTTGAAATGGAACAAATTCAGAGAACAAAGAGGCAAGTCACAGAGATAAGTATCCACACTCTCTCCCAAGAGTGTTATAGTTCCAGCTCTTATACTCAGGGCACCAGTTGCTTAGATTGCATCTATCTGTCATAAAGAAGGTCTCCAACTTTGTGCCTTTGCTTGTGGGTGGGTGCCTAGCATCCTCTGCCACCACTGGAAGACTATTTCCCCTCCATGAATTGGCACCTGTTGAAAATAAATTGGTGGGAGTTTGGTTTCTGGGCTCTATTCTATTCTATTCTGTTGATCTATGTGCCTGTCCTAATGCCAGTACCTTGCTCTCTGGAAGATCGGGAAGCCACACATATTGGTGGCAGCTGCCCCTTTAGAGATGACAACACAGTACCCTGGAGCTAGGGCCCAGCCAGGCCTACAGTGCCCCCTGCCTTCTGTGTCCTCAGACCCCAGACTGTTTGAGCTTCTCTTCTCGGGGTTGCTGAGCTCTGTCAGGCCTGTCTTCCATCCCCCAGAATACTGTGAATGTCACCACCTCACCCATTCTTTATCCTAGCAAATCTATTTCTTTAAAACTTGCTGGTTTGGTAGCATTCAAGAGGGCATGGTGGGGCTAGCCTCTAAACATAGGAGCACCTGAGGCTGGTGAAGGAAATGGCTGAGGCAGGGAAGGTGGCCCCCTCTTCCTGTGTGCCTGGACTCTTGTCCTTGGCAGGGCAGGAACACCATAGCTTGAGGGCCCTTCACATGGCCCTGCGGGCGCCCAGGTGGGAGAACACTGTGTGCCCATCTTCTGCTGCTCAGGTCTCTGTGACGCCACCACCGTCTTGTTCTGGCCCTGACCCTCTCCTCTTCTCCCCCACCGCCAGGTTCCCGACGAGCACTTCTCCACCCTCCTGGCCTACCTGGAGGGGCTGAAGGGCAGGGCCCGGGAGTTGACAGTCCAGAAGGCAGAAGCCCTGATTCAGGAGCTGGGTGAGGCGGGCTCAGAGGCCGCCCTCCTGGAGAAGGCCCAGCGCCTCCGACAAGTGCTGCAGCTGCTGTCCTAGTGCAGGGATGGAGTGGCACTCGCCTGCCCTGGGCTCTTCAAGACGCACTGAAGGTCTTCATTGGTCCAAAAGGAGCAAAGAGGGTCATGAGTAGGTCAAGCCACGTAGGGCTGGGCTTCTGGGCACCAGACCCTTGGAAGGACCCCTGGACCCTCCTTCTGAACTCCTGACCTGCCTTGACCAGGGACTGGTTTCATGGGTTACCAGGTCTTTGTACCTTCAGAACAACATGATCTCCCTGAAGAAACCCCGGGACACCAGCTCCAGCCCCAAGTGGCCTCAAAACCCAGATATCTATTTTTCTACCAGGGGTGTCTTAAGAACTGGCCCTCCCCGCCAGCTGTGCTGCCTCAGTGTTTGGGGTATGGGTCCCCAAGTCGGTCCCTGCACCTTCCAGCGTGGTTCTCACCTCCTTGTGTGGCATCCGGAGCCTGTGCTGCCCCATTTTCAATAAAAATCAGCCTGTCCTCACTCTCTGGCGGGGGTTGTGGAGGGCTGTCTGGGTAGGCATGCTTCAGCCGCCACTCCCGTCTTCAGCAGGAGCCTCCCAGGACAGCATCCCTGCTCTCAGGTTGCCTTTTCCAGGTATCGTAGTGACCATCCTGGCCAGGACATACCCCTGCACAGCAGAACAGGGGTTCCCACCCCTGACCGCCCAGTCACATGGGATGTGCAGGAGCTGGGCAGCCAGGGAGAAGCTGCTGTTGGGGAGGGGAGCCGCCAGGGCAAGGAGGGCTGAAGCTGAATCCAGGCTACCTGCAGAAGACCTCAGGGCCCAAGAGTGGCCCCAGTGGTTCCCAGCCTCCTCAGCCAATGAGAGAGGCACCAGCCCTTGCCTGGTCACCTTTACAAAGCAAGATGCTCAGGCCTCAGCTGCCACCCAAGAGGGTGTCCTTAAACGCACCTATGGCCCTTGCACATGCCTTTAATAAAAGTGGAGTGCAGTCCCGCCTCTGAATGATCAGTATCCCCCTGGAGCCAGCCACTGCAGGACTCCTGAGGCAGACAGAGAACACAGCCCCACCTGGTCCTCTTCGGACATGTACCCAGCCACAGGGGCAAGCTATCTGTAGGTGCTCCAAATTCACCCTTCAAGCCACTCCAGCTACACAAGTGGACAAAAGTGAGTTGTTCCCCAGGCCTGGTGACTGATTCTGGTCACCAGCGCTTGGGTCAGGAGTGAAGCACCGTGTGCGTGCACACCTGTGGGCAGCGGGATGGCGGTGACCTTGCTGGGTGCAGCCCCCGCAGAAGCACATCCCTTTCTCCCAAGGCCAGTCATAGCCTGTGGCCATTCCTAGCCTGGGCGAGCCTGGCCTGCAGACCCCTCATCACCTGTCACCACAGACCCCCTAGACTCTTGGATTAGAAGAGACTGGTCTAGACTCTTGGATTAGAAGACCCTGGCCTCCTCACCAGGGTCTCACCTGCTTGCAGTCTGGGGCTTCTTCTTTTTTTTTTTTTTTTTCATTTTTATTTTTGTGGTGCTGGGGATTGAACCCAGGGCCTTGTGCAAGTCTTGGGCTTCTTGCTGCCCCCCAGGCAGTGTGTGGCCCTGGCTCCGCTCCTCCGCAGTGGAGATCCTCATCACACAATATGCCCACAGATCCTGACCCATGTGGTAGCCACTGACCCTGGGTGGCCCTTGGGAACAGCATGTGAGGAGTCCTGGGCCTTATGCCATTGGATGGGGTCACAAACAGACCGTTCTCCCCCACCCCACCCCCGTGGATCTATGATCCGCACGCTGGCACCTCAGCCCTGCAGAACAGCTGCCTGCAGCCCAGGGTAACAACACATGCATCATTGGGTGCAGCTCCACTGTTGCCGAACTTTGAGGTGTCTTAGGTTAGTACACCAAGAAGTAGGTAGGCAGCAATAAAGACCCACAAGGTACAAAGAAGGGACAAGTGGTTTTAAAAATCAGGGTTGATGGATCAAGAACAGCTCTTGGTTTTCTGGCAGCCAAGTTAGAAAGGAAATGTGAAGACCTCACTGTCTATGGTGTTGGAGACCTGGGCCACTTGACTTCAACACCAGCATTCCCCTGTCACCTGCTGGAGAAGGGATCTTTTCTTTCTAAGCCTGTGGTCACAGAGTGCCAATCTCCACAGCATCTCTGGCAGAATGTGCAGAGGGAGATGATCAAGAGATCACCTGGGACCAAGCAGCTCCTTGGGGGGGGGGTCCCTTGATGCCACTCAGAGGTGGCACTCTCTGATGAGACCCCAGGGGGGACCAAAGTGTCACGATTGAGCTGCGATGGGCTGGGACTGTAGCTCAGTGGTAGAGCACATGTGAGGCACTGGGTTCAATCCTCAGCACCACATAAAAATATTTTTTTTAATTAAAAAAAAAAAAAAAGGATTGGGCTGTGAGTCCTTCTCTTGCCCACAGCTCACAGGGTATAACTTGCATCTGGCAACCTCAGGTGATGGCTGTTTCCCCTCTGCCCCTGCAAACTGGAAGTATTCCCAGTGTTCATTGCACAGGAACTGGACAAAGTGACACTTAGCGTCAAAAAGGAAGAACTGTGGACACAAACAAGGACATGCCACCAGAGTCCACTCATGAGGTCCCAGGAGCTGCTCACTAACAGACAGCAAAATGTACTGATGGAGCTGACCCAGAGGGCTGACGGGGCTCAGGTGGAGCACTGTGTCCTGACGGAGATGGCCTCACATGCCTGTGGGCAGACCTTACGCCTTACATGCATAATTCCTCACTAAAGTTGATTTTAATAAACTAATGTTCCCCAGGACACCTCTAGGACAGACACACCTTCAGGAGAAAGGTCACAAAGACACATCTGCAGGACAAAGCCTGCTGGCAACATGAGGTGACAATGTTTCCTCCTAAGGTTCCTCTTTATCCGCACGTGTGTGCACGGCTTCACCAACCAGAAACCACTGTTCAAAAGTCAGAATGGTGCTGGGAGCCATGGCGCACAGGCGGACTGGCACAGGAACTCTGGGTGAGGGGCAGGTGCTCACTGGGGTGGTGGGACCCTCACGGATCCACTGGGGCACCTGGAGACCAGCCCCTGAGGAGGTAGCTTCTGTCTGCTGTTTCTTGAAGGATCTGTGTTTAGGCACGGTTCTGAGATCTCGTGGAGGCCGTGTTGGGTCTGTCTTGTGCTCTTCTTCCTGGAGCAGTTGCCTGCTGTGTCTTTCTCTTTTCCTGATTGTCCCTTTCTGACTTCTCTGATGTGGCAGGCTGGGCTTCTGCTGTCCTCCTGCTCTGCGCTGGTGCTGGCCCCCACACCGTCTTCCTGGTGGCACAAGCCTTCTGGCAGCTCCTGAGCACAGGCACTGTGCCTGGTCACCATCCCCTGCCTCCCAGCTGAGCGCAAGTCACACCCCAACCTCGGTTTCCATATCTGTTCACAGGGACTTTGTAACCTCTCATACCCTCCTCATTTTCGCGGGGGCGGGGGGGGCTCACAGATGATAAAGAACCTTCAAGCTGAGTAGTCATTAAGGTTAGAATCCTCTGGATGCACCCACATGGCATCTTGCCCAGCAGAGCAGGGATTCACCCACCTGCTTCCAAGCCCACTTGCCCAGTTCCTGGCCTCCTGGGGCAGGTGTGAGCAGCATCACCCCAGGGTGCAGCAATGGGCAATAGTGGACAGCCCTTCCACCCAGAATCCAGCACGTGCTGGAATTTTGCCTCACGCCGGAGATGGGCTTCTCCAGGCTGCAACTGGCTCCCGGATTCTGGGTGATGATCTCACGACCCCGTCACCTGTGTCTTGAGTGTCGGCTGAATCTCCCCAAAGCGGGGAAGAAGGGACCAGCATTTCCCCCAGATAGTCCTTGGGCCAGCTGAAGTTGAGGCTAGGTGAGATTAGTTGGCTCTGTTGGAAAAGCTCCCCCTTGGTGCTGGGACAGGTGGGGTGCCCACCCCGATGGCCGTTCTTTCTGCCCTTAACTTTTAAATGACAGGTTCCAAATGTGAGAACAGAGGAGCAGATACTCATATACCTGTCGCCTAGCTCTTCCCCAGAAACACATGACTGGATGCAGCCAAGCTCCCTCACTTCCTAGACCCACTCCTTCACGTGACCACAGTGTCAGCACCTTGTCCCTGCAAGCCTCTGTTGCAGTGACCTTCCTACAGTTATTGGGAACTTGCTGCGCCCGCTCTGGGGACTGGAGATGTGTCATGCTGCTCTCCCAACCTCGGGGCGCTGCTCCACGGCAGGAAGGCTATAGTTCCTTTTCTTTCTCCAGGAGGGGCCACCTTTTGTGTATGTGAAGCCCCTGGACCAGGGACCCTATCCCACTCAACTGACTGGCCCACATTGTCACAACCCTGAGTAACCAGTGTTCCCCCAATCCTTGTGGCTGGGTGCCTCCCTTGCTCAGAAGGTACCCCTTTGCTATTTGTGTACCATCCACATCCCCAATTGGGCCTCCACCCACTCAGCAGCTGGTTCCTGTGTCCTCTACCAAGGTCATGGTCAAGGCGTGGGGCAGAGAGATTTGGCAGATGATGAGTGGGGATCAGAAGGACCCTAAGAAAGGTTCCTGGAGGTAGCAATTAGCTTGGAAGCTGCCCCCCTTCCCTTGCTAGCCCTCTGACTCTGAAGCCACCATGCTGACAGGAGGACCAACCCCCTTCCCCTTGTCACAGCGATCCTTGAGTGTCCCCACCTGCAGCCCACCAGGCTCCCAGGACAATGGCCTGAACCGAGGTTTGAAGAAGGCTTGCCAGGTACAAAGCAGGACCCCAGCTAAGGCTGGACCCCAGGACAGTGCACCACATGCAAGTGTCCATAGTGGCCTCTGTGGAGAAGCCCCGCCTCTGGAAGGCCTGGGAGCCATCAAGGCCAGGTGGGGGGGGGGCGATCTCGGCTTTCCTGCACCCAAGTTGTGCACTCCAGAGCCGGCCGCTTCAATGGTGAAGTGGAGGCTCCCCCAACGATCCCACAAATGAGCTGAGAATCAGGCAGAAGCACCGGAGCTTCCAGCCCAGCCCATGTAGCCTGGAGACCTGAGAGACATGTAGCCCCATGGGCAGTGTGGTGCCACCCAACCTGAGGCCCTGCCCCATGGCCTGGGTGCATCATGAGAGAAGGGAAGCCACTTGGGCTTCAGGCATGTTAGGGTGTGGGTCTCCCTTTCTGCACCAGGATCCCGTGAGGTTGGCAGACAGCAGATCAGGGTCGGCAGCCTCCTGAAATGGCCTTGAACCACACCTGCCAACACAGCCTGACCTGGGTGGTGGCTGCCCTGAGTGGCCCACCTCCCCTAAGGTGTCTCAGGGCTGCCCCTCCCTGTCCAGAACATGGCTGTGGGAGTGCTCAAGGGCTTGCCTGGGACCTCCATTCCTCCACGTGCTGCCTGTGCCCAGCCCTGGGGGAGATCAGCAGTGACCCTCTTGGGGTTAGGGGCCTCCCCTCCTCAGCAGCCTCTCCATTCCCTGTGGACACCCTGGTTTGGGGTTGGCCCCTGGACTCTCAGCATCTCCACCCTGCACCTCCCTCAAAACTCAATGGTCCTGCAGTCGTGGTGACCCATTTCACCAGTGAGTAAACTGAGGCACAGGGTGGGAGGAATTTGTTCCAGGACCCCAGATGTTGGGACAGACCTTGAAGCCTTGGCCCCAGTGCCCATCACAAGCTAAGTGTGAGCTGGCCTTTAAGGAGTATGCACTTGGCTCTGGCTGCGGGCTGGAGGCAGCAACTAGTGACATTCAGAGGACTCTGGGCATGGCTCCCAGGTTCGCCAAGAATGAGGTAGGTCAGAGACTCCTGGACTAAGACCAATCTCTGGGTAGACGTCACCCCTGAGCCTAGGCATCACCCTGTATTTCCCTGTACCCCAAAACTGTACATGCCTGGTGGACACTGGCCCCGGTAGGGAACTGGATAGGTAGGGAATAGATCAGAGGGACACTCTGAGGGTGACTGCAGAAAAGGCACCAGAGGACAGGGGCCCCCTACCGGTAGTGGAGGTAAGGAATGAGGAAGAAAGGCAGGGAGGGGTGTCCTGCTGCCCTGGGAGCAAAAGTGGAGGAGGGATCCAAGTTTGTGTGCAATCCTGGGAGGGAGCCCAGGGCCTCAGAGGCACAGACTCGGGCGGAGTCAGGCTGTTTGGCTATGGAGGGGCGCTTGTGTCCCCGTGGTATTCAGATGAGGTTGTTACCAGCCCATACTGGACAGGACAGCCCCAAACACCATGGACAGGTCTGTGGCATGGAAGCCATGTGGTGGCTGCGGTCAAGGTGGGGCCCAGAGAGATGCCTCTGGCACTGTGTGCTGGACATTGTCATGGCTGGCACAGAAACCACCATGGAGTGGGAGTGGGGCCTGGCACTGTGCCTGCCACTCACCCTCAGAAACGCTGCCCCCTACCCCTGCCATCCACATTAGAGGCCCGGGAGGGGCAGCCCCTGGGAGTTTCCCAGTGGAAGCTCCTAGGGCCAGGGCACTGCCCGCAGGGTGTGGGCACGGGGCCGCATGGTGAAGGCTGGGGCAGGAGTGGTGTCCAGGGCAGTGGGGCTGATGCCAGGTGGAGGCAGCAGGCGGTAGCGCTGGAGGAGGCCAGCGAACAGCAGGAAGAGTTCCATCCTAGCCAGGCTCTCCCCCACGCAGACTCGGCGGCCTGTGAGGGTAAGGGAGACACCAAGTGGGTGCCAGGCCTGCTCCCAGAGGGGGCGTCCCTGTGGGGATGCTGGGGAGCATGCCCCGAGGGCCAGAGACCAGGCATCTCAGGGGGGCTTGTCGCCTGTGGGCCTCTGGCCCCAGCCCTGGTACCTGTAGAGAAGGGTAGGAAGGCGGCCCGCTTCACGAAGTGCCCATCCGCATCCAGGAAGTGGCCCGGGTTGAACTGGTCCGGGGTCTCCCACTGTGTCTTGTCCAGGAGCACTGAAGTCAGCAAGGGAATCACAGGTGTGCCCTGTGGGGGCCAAGAGGAGGACCCCAGAAGCAGGGAGATGGGGTGAGGGGCCTCTGGGGAGGTTTCCCTGAGGATGATGAGGCTCCTACTGACCCCATCTAGCCTGACCCTCGGGACATAGGACCCTGATCCCCAGGCTCTGGTGTCCCAGGCAAGAGGTGCTGTGAGGTTGGGGTGACCCCTTCCTTGTTCCAAAGGGGGAAATCTCTGTGCTGTCAGGCACCAGCCCCAAGACTTGGCATCTCAGAGTCCAGCGATCCTGACCAACCCTGAGCAAGAGGGAAGGGGAGAATGAGGCCCAGCTGGGCCCCCACCTTGGGGAGCAGGTAGCCACCCAGCTGAGTGTCAGTTGCTGTGCAGCGGGGCACGTGGGGCAGGAGCGTGATGTACCGCTGGACCTCATGCAGCACTGCGTTGGTGTAGGGCAGTACCCTCTGGTCCTCAGGCCGGGGCAGCCTCCCAGGGCCCAGTACATGGCCCAGCTCGTCCTGCACACGGCCTGTACCGGAAAGTGGTACCTTGTCTGAGGAGGACCCTATCACCTTGCCCTGGGGTTACCCAGCCACATGCGAGGCCTCACCCTGCACGCCTGGGTATTTGGCCATCAGCAGGATGGCCCACTGCAGTGTGGCGGAGGTGGTCTCTGTGCCAGCCATGACCATGTCCAGCACACAGGCCACAGCGTTGTCCTCTGCAAAGAGCCCCTCTTGGTCATCCCCCTGTGAGGCAGGTGGGCAGAGCTTGAGGTCTTGAGGCCTGTCCACCGCAGCCCCAAGCCCAGGACAGAAAAATGAGCACCCACTCACCATTTTCAGTGCCCCAAACCAGGCACTAGGAATGCCCCATTTCACGCCTCCCCAGCCCCAGTCCTGGAGTCCACAGGGACTCCCCACAGGCCTCCTGGTTTTCCTCTACCTGGCCCTGCTGGATCAGAGCATCCACGTAGCTCTGCGCGGGGCCACCCTGGGGCGTGGGGGAGGCCCGCGCCTGCAGGAGAGTCCTCAGGATGACACGCACTTCCTCGATCTTGCGCAGGACAGGCCGGTGCAGCTGGAGCAGGGTCCCCAACCAGGGGTAGATGTTGAACAACTGGGACAGAGGGCAGGGTGGTGGGGTGGGGCCAGGCACAGCCACCTGGTCCCTGCGGAGGGAGCCTGTCCATCCAGCAGCAAGGGTGTCCCCATCCAGGGCTTCAAAGGTGCTGGGGCATGTGCTGCCTACGGCCACAAGAGGGCGTCTGGCTGGAGGCCCACCGCCCTACTCGGGGTCCGGGGACTCAGGAAACCTCAGTCTCGAGCATGGAGCCATCTGACAGTAACACACCTGGCGCTTTATGCAAACAGGCTGCCTGTGACCCTGCCCCCTTCCACCTGCTAAAGTGAGGAGGAAGGAAGAGGGGGCATTTGCTGCTGCAGATTATCACCCACTCTGGGAGTTGCACAGAGGTGGAATCTGAGGAGCCAGGGTGTCCCCCACCAGCAGGTGGATGCCAGCTGCCGTCCAGCTTACCCTCGGACACTTGCTTTCCCAGGACACCAGCAATCGTGGGCAAAAACTCCTCAAGGCACTCCAAGGTGAGAATCAGGCACGGGTAGGAAGGGCCATGGGACTGCCCCACAGAGCCCCATTGGGAGGGACTCCAGGGGAGGGCTCTGGAGTTGGGCGGGTTGGCCTGGTGCCCCTAAGAACAGGACAGCCTCACTCTGACTACAGTGGGTCACAGGCTGCAAAGTTTGAGGACCAGCCCCGGGCACTGCCGTGCTGTCCCACCTCCCTGGGACCTCATGCTAGGGACAGCAGAGTGACAAAGCACACCTGCTGCCAAGTCCTGCTGTCAATCCCACAAACAGCACACCTGGTGTCTAGGCTTCAGCTAACTCGAAGTTAGAGACGACAAAGACGGACGTGTGGAATCTGTAGACTTTGGAAAAGAATGACGCGTACCCCCATGATGTCAGAGAACGGATTTTGTGGTTTCTGTAATGTGGTGAAGGACCTGGGCTGGGACCCACGTCTCTGGGTCCCATCCACCTGAGGGAGGAGTGTCTGGCCCCACTCCTCACCTTGGAGCAGGTGTGACTCTGACTGATGGGGCACTGGGAGAAAATGAGGATCCCCTGCTCCAGACCTACTATTTCCCATGGAGCAAAGAGGCTGGTCTGCGGGCATGCAGCCAGGGGATCACCAAGGGGGTACAGACTCAAGCTCTCTACCCAAGTCCAGGCTCCTTTCGCTGATGGTTGGGGTGAAGGATGATGGTGGACACCCCCAGTCCTACTCTCCCCAGGGTCTACCCTACCTCTAAGGGCTCAGCTCCCATGAGGCAGCGACCTCTCACCTGCAGGCTGGGTGACCCCAGGAGAACCATGACCTCATCAATGAGACCCAGCAGGGACACAAACATGGTGTCCTGGTAGTCAAACCGCTGGCCGAAGAGGAGTGCGAAGGTGACGTTGGAGGGAGCCCAGCCCAGCAGGGCCAGAGGGAAAGGCCGGCCTGCAGGGGAGACGGGCCTCAGGCAGGCAGGGGACCCCAGGGAGAGGTGTCCCGGCCCCTGCTCACCTCCATAGCTATCCAGCTGTCCCATGAGACACGCCAGCTCCTGCAGCACCTTGTCGGCCATGGGCGCCTGCCCCACGCCCAGGCTATGCAGCACACGCACTGTGAATTGGCGGGCAGCCCTCCAGCGTGCCCCAGAGGAGAAGAAGATGCCTATGGGCGGACACGGAGATGCTGTGTGGCCGTCACCCTGCCCTACACGGCAGGCAAGAGCAGGTGGGGCCACCTGGTTCAGCAGGCCCTGGTGGAGGGGTCTCAGTTCCACTCTCCTGTTCTCTGGGGGTTGGCCAGGGTTAGCAGGCCCCCTCTTGGCTTGTGATGGGAAGACCCTAAGGGCTCCTGTTCCCCTGGCCCAGCACCAGCCCAAAGGTCAGTCCCTACCTTGTGTGGCAGAGGACCTCACCACACACCTACCCCCGCCTTGCTGGATGAGCTGAAAGATGGGGATGGGGGGCCGATCCGCCAGCTCCTGCCCAGTGCCCACCAGGGCCTCCCTCACAGCCTTATAGCCGGACAGCACCACAGTCTTCTGGCAGCCCAGGTGGACGGTGAACATTGGCCCATAGCGCTTGGAGAGCTGGTGGGGACAGCAGGGGTCAGGTGGGCAGCCCCTACCCACCAGGCCCTCTGGGGTCCACTTGGGCAGAGGAACTGGGGGAGACTCTGCAGGGTGTAGGGGGCATGCAGGGCCATTTCAGGGGACCCATAGAACCATCTCCAGTCTACTGAGGTGCTGCCTTTTGGTGCTGGGAATGACTTTCACGGGTTTTCTTTTCAGCAGGAATCCCAGAGGCCCTCAAGACCCATGACTAGGCTGCAGGTGGCCTGGGGCTGCACAGGCAGCAGGCTGGACAGTCCCTCCATGCTGTGGCCCTCTTTGGACTTTAGCTTAGTCAGCGGCACCCCCCAACCTGCACCAAAGGAGGGACAGAAGCAGCACCCAGGCCATGGCTGGTCAGTTCTGACTCTGACCTTCACTGGCTGAACAAGGACAGAGAACAGCTCACATCCGGGCTGCCCCCAAGCCTTTCCCGTCACGCTCCTCCCTCTGTCCTTACAGCATCTCTGCCCAGGAAGGCGTCATCTCCCCATTTTAAGCACAGGACACTGAGGTTCAGGAGCAGGAGGTGAGCTGCCTTTGGCCACTCATGTCTGAGGACAGAGCTGGGCCGGCTGTCCTGCCCAACACCAGTCTAGGGCCTGAGCCCCTGAGCCTGGTGCCCAGGGCCAGGTGGGGCCCAGGTGTCCTACCCTAGGGAAGGTGTGACAAGGCCAGTTCAGCCCAGGGCTGCAGCCCTCTGCTATCTGCCCACCTGCAGTCCTGGAGAGGCCATATGGGGGACTCTGGAGACAGGACCCCCTTGTAGGGAGAACTCTTAGGAACTGCAATGGGGCAGGGGATGGGGGCTGGTCTCTGGTGAGGGCTTTGGGGACTAAATGGAAGGGGCTGCTTTGGGGTTGTGGGGACAGAGTGCCTGCCCATGCAGGGGACAGGGCTGGTCAGCCCTCACAGGGCAGATCCGGGCTCTGTGTCTCCCTGAGTCAGCCTGTCCACAGCTGCAAGGCAGGACAGCCAGCCTTCAACTTGGCCGAGAAACTTCCATCACTAGCTCTTCAAGGAGGAGCCACACCTAGTGGGCATCCCACCCGCGCCAACCTTCACCTTCCTGAAAGTGCTTCCCAAGGCTGCCTCCTGCAGGAGCTCTCCCTGCCCGCTAACCCTGGGCAGCTTCCCTGTGGGGTGGGTGGCTCTCTCTTCCCAAGATCAGGGTAGGGGCACTCCTCTTGCATCCCGGTGGGCCCAGCCCCATGCTGAATGGATGGTGTAAACTGGGTTTGGCTTCCTCAGGGACAGGTCTGGGACACGGCCACCATCTGGCTGAGGGAGTCGAGCGGGGCTACCCAGGCCTACCTCCATCAGTGACCGGTCCTGTTGCGAAACACTCAGCAAGTGCAGGTTCCCCAGGAGCGGCAGCGGGCGAGGCCCAGGGGGCCATCGCAGGGCTGGGGAGGGGCTGCGGGCAGAGGCACGGAGCAGCCCCCAGAGGCCCAGGAGGACCAGGAGCCCCAAGAGCAGCAGGGCCATGCGGACAGCGGGAGGCAGGGCCCCAGTTCCCCTCTGGGCCCCATCTGCCCGTGCCTTATAGCCTCCCTCCCAGAGGGCGTGCCAGCACCCCACCCGCCCCACCACCCCGAGAATGTGGAACAAGCAGTTTGCAGGGGACAGCCCCAGCAGGAGGCTTAAAGCTACAGCTGCGTGGAATGCGGGTTGAGTGTGTGACAGGGGCCCAGGGGTGGCTGGGAGCCCAGGAGGCCATGGGACTGTCTGGGATCAGGCATCCAAGATCTCTACACCCCAAGAACTTGCCCCAGGGTCCAGGCACTGGGGCTGTTCTATCCCTGCCTCGGGGGCTGCCAGCCCTGCCTTGGTCTCCCCATCAGAATGGGGCTCACAGGGCTCCAGGGCCTGGGCCCTGCCTCTGAGGGGAGGATCCACCCCCGACCGCCCCCAGCTCTGAGTTTCCCTCAGCAGGACCCTGGGGAGAGGCAGGTTCCTGGGTGTCTTCTGACACCATCTGTCTCCTATCAATGTCCAGGAAGGGCTGACAGTGTGCAGCCCCTGGGGACCACCCACGAGGGGCCTCAAATGCCAGGGCCTTCGGAGCCTCAGATTCATGCCGGGGCTGCTCCTCCCACCGCAGCCTGTTCCTGTGGGGGTTCTGCAGGGGTGACACTGAGGGATGGGGCAGAGGATGCAGTTCACCCAGAGGGCCACCCTGCAGGCAGCACTGTGATAGGTGCCCCAATCTTTTCCGCTAAACCCTGGTGGCAGAGCCTGGAGAGGAGGCGCTGCTTTGGGAGTGAGCTGGGAGGGGCGGGTGGCTCTTGGCACCAGAAGTGGCTGGGCCTGCTTCACACCGCCTGCCCTGACACGAGGCAGCCCTGTCGCTGCCAGCAGGGGCCCCTTCATGAGGCCCATCTCCCAGAGTGTCATCCACGCCCTGCACAAACCACAGAGCCGTGGCAGCCAAGGCCCTTACCCTCTCAGGTATTGTCCCCCTTTGATAGGCTGTGAAAGGAAAGTCCCAGCCTTGGTGGCACACCTCCTGAGACGGGGCACTCACCACCTCCATCCCCTGCACAGTGAGAGATGTTTGTCCCATCCTCTGGATCTCTGGGGCATTCTGCTGAGCCCCTGGTACCAAGGTCACTATAGGGTGTCCATGCTGGGGAGTCCTATCTGCCCAGGGAAGTCCTTTTAATTCAAGAAGCACTTTTTTTTTTTTTTTTTTTTTTTTTTTGGTACAAGGAATGGAACCCAGAGCCCTCAAACACTGAGCCACATCCCCAGCACTTTTTATTTTCTATTTTGAGACAGGGTCTTGCTAATTTGCTGAGGCTGAATTTGAACTTGCAATCCTCCTGCCTCAGCCTCCCAAGCTGCTGGGATTACAGGCATGCGCCACCAAGCCAAGCTAAGAAGTACTTATTGAGTGCCTGTTATGTGCCAGTTTCTACCAGGAGCTAGGGCTACAGAAATTGGCATAGGGACCCCAAAGTTCCACTAGGCTCTCACAGCCCTGTGGACTATGGTCATGTAAGAGTTTGCTACCAAAAATGCCTCTAGGGCTGGTGGCAACACCGTGAAGGCAAGAAGGCCAGGGGATGCTTTGGAGAGGATGTGGCGTCTGGGCTGCAGCTGCTGAACTGGGATGGCCCAACTCGCAGACACCTCCGACCTGAGCTTGAGGTGGGGTGAAGAGAGCAGGGAAGGTCCAGAGCAGGTCAGGAAAAAACTTTCAGGGAGCTCAGTGCCAGGGACCCCCGGGAAAGCACAAGCCCCACACTCACGGCTGGGAAACCTCCTGTAGCCACCGCAGCAATGAATCAGAGCAGTTTACTCTGCAGTTCCAGGGCCAGGAGTCTGAGGTCCAGCACCTGTAGGGTGGCTCCTTGTGGAGGTTCTACGGGACAACCTGTTTTTTGTTTTTTGTTTTTTTTGTTTTTTTTTAAGTACTGGGGATTGAACTCAGGGGCACTCGACCAGTGAGCCCCATCCCCAGCCCTATTTTGTATTTTATTTACAGACAGGGTCTCCCTGAGTTGCTAAGTGCCTCACTTTTGCTGAGGCTAGGCTTGAATTTGTGATCCTCCTGCTTCAGCCTCCCAAGCCACTGGGATTACAGCCTTGTGCCACTGTGCCTGGGGCTCATGACACCTGGGGCTCATGCATGCCTCCCTCAGCTCCGCCTCCTCTCCCATGCCTCCTCCCTGCGTCTTCTCTTTTTCTGTCTGACACTTGACTTTGGGTTTAGAGTCCACCCTAATACCAAGATGACCTCATTTGGGGATCCTCACCTCAGTTACTCCTGCAAAGACCCCATTTCCAGATAAGGGGAACATGTTTCGTGGGGAGAGGCCACAATTCAACCTGCTGGAACATTCAGAGGCTCCCCTAAGTATGCACATATCCGTGTGTCTCTTGTTCATTTAATTTGCAGTATGCACACCCCAGGCAGTCAGGACCACAGGCTTCCTTTCATGAAGTCCCTCCCCCTGGGCCACTTGCTTCTGCCCCACTTGCACCTCCTCTCCCATGTACCCTTCCAGAGACACAGTGGCACCTGGTCTCATTTGTGCCTTTTTTAAAAAAAATAGTTTTATTAACAAACAAGGACCGTGTGTTTAAAGCATACAGTCTGAATGACACATGTCCACACCCATGAAGCCATCAGCAATGCCAAGACAGTGAACATCCCATCATCCCCCAAACCCTTCAAGCCCTGTGTGTCCCCTGCCTCCCTCCATTTGTTGCTTGCCATTTTGTATTTTTAGCATGACTGTGCACCCTGACAAGACAGGGCTTCCTCTCACGGTTGCCTGGTCTAGGGCATGGCAGGTGCCAGCATTCTAAGTTCAGCCTTGGGCCATCAGACAACGTCCTGATAGAACATGGGTGCAGCTCCTCTGTGCACACCTGCTGGGATGCTGCAGTGTCAGCTTGCAATGGCATCGCTAGGCCAGAGGGATTTTCCTTTTTGATTTCAGCAGACATTCCCCATACTGACTGCGGATTGTTCTGATCAGACTTGATCAGGACCATCAGATCCCAATCTTGAGTTGTACCATGGCCTGGTTGAATGAAGGCTCAGGCCACAACTGGCCCTGCCATCAGAGGTGGGGCTGGTGGGTTTACCACAGGGGTCAGGAGTCAGACAGAATGGGTTTCAAGCTCATTCCCTCCACTTGCTAGCCATGGCGATGGCAGCGTCCAAAGATGGCCACACAGGTGCTCCCAACCACACAGCCTCCATATAATACAAGTTTGCCTTCCTCCCATGAAGAGAAGGGGCCTGGGTTTCCCTGCCCTTGAATCTGGAGGGCACTTCTGACCATGATGGAAGCAGACCTGCAGGGCTGCCAAAGCTAGATCACAAAAGAGACGCAGTTTCCACCTATTTCTCTGGACTGCTTGCTCTCAGGCCCAGCCGCCATGCTGTAAGGAGGCCCAAGCAGCTCAGGTGGAGGGAGCCAACATCCACAGAAGCATGGTCACACTCCCACCCAACGACCTGTGCCCACTCATCAGCAGCCAGAATGCACCTTCTGCAGTAGTCCATTCCAGCTGATACCATGTGGTGCTGTCTCCACCAAGACCTGCCCAGACTGCAAGTTCCTGAGCAAAGCAAATTGTTGCTATTTCCTATCATTAAATTTGGGGCCACATGTTACAAAGAAGTAGGTAATCCACACGCTGGCTCCATAATCTTTTTGTTTGTTTTGCAGGGCTGGGGGTTGAACCCAGGGGCACTGTACCACCAAGCTACACCCCCAGTCCTTTTCCAAATTTTAGTTTGGGACAGAGTCTCACTAAGTTCCCCAGTCTGGCCTCAAACTTGTGATCCTCCTGCCTCAGCCTCCTTTGACTCTGTAGCATTAAAGGAAGGATTTGACCCCTTTAAGTTCATTCTCTCTCTGTGTGAGGTGACAAGGGTAACATCATCCTAACTATATTCACTCAAAATGATTGATTGAACACCTATCTGTGCCAGGTATTGGTCTAGTTGCTGGGGATCTCGTGTGAAAAGTGCCTTGTGTGAAAATAACACAATAGAGTTCAGAAAGGTTAGCTCTTTCCCCACTTTTCCTCTCTGTGAACTGCAAATAAAAATCTCTACCAGTTAAAGATCTCATATAAAGCAATAATCATTTTCGAGGAGACAGTCAATTAAAAGCTGGCCTCTGCTAGTCCCTAGTTCCTCAGTGCTGCCAGACAGAGGCTGTGGCAACCTCAGGGGAGGGGGCTGTCCTTTACTGCTAAGTGGTGTGATCTAGTCAAGTGGAAAGGGCTATTTGCTGGGTAATAAAAGCTTCTATTGTTCGCAGCCCTGGAACCTTATTAATGAATAACCCAGTGTGCAGTCCCTGGTTTCAGTCATGTAAAATGGTTGTTTATGTGACAAGAACAAGGTGCAATTTTTCCTTTTGTAGTTTTAAGTGGGCTCAGAGCCCCAGAGCCTCTGGCAACTGAAATGGGCTTCCTAAAGCGTGGGACTTCCCTGGGTCCTTGCAATGAGGTCTCCTCTGCTGGATGTTCACGAACATTCAGGGTTGTCTCTGGGCAAAGAGGTGAATCCAGACTGGAACACAGGAGTCCAGTGGTGTGTGTTGGGGGAAGGTGTGCAGGGAACAGCAAGCGGAATGCTGGAAGGCTCCAGAGAGGTGCCCCAGTCAAGCTAAAAGAGGGGCAAGCTCAGGGTTTGCTGGCCGGGCACCTCTCTGCAACCCCTCTGGGAAGCTGCTGAAGTCGGCATCTCCATCCAACAGTAGAAGCAGCTGTGATGTTGTGTCCCTTCAGAGCACTGGGGTAAGAAAGCTCATCCAGAGGGGCCAGCTGTGAGCTCTGTGCTGCTTCCTGCCAGGCCTGGCATGTGGTTGGTGTGCAGTCATTGTTAATGGGTGGGATGGGAGAAGGTTGGAAGTTGCAGCTCAGGCAGAATCTGGAGTGGCCAGTAATCTATCTCCTTCATCATGCAGCTGAGGAACGTTGACATGCAGAGGATAGGTGGTCCCCAGGTACAGAGATGGGTAAAGGCTCTGCAGGTGAGCACCAAGGCCTCCAAAGCCCTTTTCTCTCTTGTTATTGTTTCTACAACAATTGTTATATGCAAGTGCCAGAGGCTTCACTTTTGTTCCAACAGAATATTCCCCCAATATTTCTAGCCCCCAATACCTAAGAATGTCAATTTTTTTTTTTAAATTGGGTTGTTGCAGATATATTTAGTTAAGATGAAGTCATTAGGATGGTCTCTAACCCAACATTAGCAGGTATCCTTATAAAGAGGCAATCTGGACACAGAGACACCCAGAGAGAAGGCCAAATAAGTGGGGGCAGGGGAGGGTGCTACTTCTACCAGCCAAGGAACACCAAGAGTTGGCAGCACACCCCAATGCCTGGGTGCAATGCCGTCTCCCTAGAGCCGGCAGAAGGGACAACCCAGCCCACGTTTGATCTCAGACTTCTGGCCTCCTGAACCACAGAAAACTCCTGACTTTTAAGCCTCTGTGTGTTGTACCGTGTTATGGCAGGAAGCTAATGCACACTCCCTCGTGTGATGCATTTCTTGCCATGATTAGGCCCTCTGCTCAGATGGGAAAAAGGACTGGAACGCGACAGGCAGCCGCCCAGGGTTCTGCTGGAGCTTCCGGAGTTGAGGGAAAGAGGCTGGAAGGAGAAGCTGGACCTGGGGCCTTGTCCCTGGGGCGTGGCCAGGTCCTTGCCGCGGGTCGGGCCCTTGCCCCTGGAGCGTGATCGGGGAGGGGCCTTGCTGAGGGGCGGGGCGAACTCGGGGCTCGAGCGCTCGGCGCTCCCAGAGGCTTGCTCGGTACTCGGCCGGCAGCCCTGCGCACGCCGCCCATCCCGCTCGCTGAAACCCGGCACCGCCGTCATGTCGACCGCCATGAACTTCGGGGCCAAGAGCTTCCAGCCGCGGCCACCGGACAAGGGAAGCTTCCCTCTGGATCACTTTGGTGAGGGTGGGAGTCGGCGGGCGGCATCACCCCGGCTCGCGAGTGTACGGGCGGGTCCCAGGGGCGGAGCCTAGGGGAGGGGAGGGTCCGAGGGAGAGGAGGGTCCTAGGAGCGGGGTGGGTCCGAGGGGAGGACCCTGGGAGGATCCTATCTGAGACCGGTGTCCTAGGGGGAGGGTCTGAGGAGGGGGCGGGTACTAGAAGGGGAGGGTCTTGGGGCGGGTCCTGAGGGAGGGGCGGGTCCTAGGGGCAGGTCGAGGGGAGAGGCTGGGCCAGAGGGTGGTCCGGAGTCCTGGTCAGCTAGTGCTGGTCAGCTCAGGGCTGGTGTTCCGGGCTTCAGTGTCTGGGATCCTGCGTATGATTCCCATAGCCAGCAGTGCTCCAGGCCCGTCCCAGGCTGTTGGACTGAACCTGCCCTGATCCTCTTTGGGGACTGACTGGGAAACAGGCTGAGGGACCCCGTGAACTGAAGGTCCCCGTGGGGGCCTGGACTCTCCTGGTGAGAGCT
The DNA here is from genome assembly GCF_048772815.1 of Callospermophilus lateralis. Lineage (NCBI taxonomy): Eukaryota > Metazoa > Chordata > Mammalia > Rodentia > Sciuridae > Callospermophilus > Callospermophilus lateralis. The sequence goes on from NC_135323.1 coordinate 37,923,484, forward strand.
TACTGGGACTATGGCTCTAATGTGACAGGGATAGTACACCGACTCCGCGAAACAGGATTCAGTTCTTTTATATATATATATATATATATATATATATATATATATATATATATATATATCTCTTTTTAGCTTTTTAATTTTTTTTTTTTTTTTTTGGTGTAAATGGACACAACACAATGCCTTTATTTTTATGTGGTGCTGAGGATCGAACCCAGTGCCTCACACTTGCAAGGCACGTGCTCTGCCACTGAGCTACAGCACCAGCCCCCTACAGCCCCAGCCCCCAGACAGTATTCAATTTTGATCTTCCTCTTGCTTTTACTCAAAAGTGTGGTGCCAGAACATGAACAACTGTTATTAGTGGTAAAAGTGCCAGTTATTTTTATTTTTATTTTTTTGGTGGGGGGTTACTGGGGCTTGAACTCAGAGGGCACCCAACCACTGAGCTACATCCCCAGCCCTATTTTGTATTTTATTTAGAGACAAGGTCTCACTGAGTTGCTTAGTGCTCACTTTTGCTGAGTTGGCACTGAAGTTGTGATCCTCTTGTCTTAGCCTCCAGAGCTACTGGAACTATAGGCCTGTGCCACCAAGCCCGGCCTAGATTCTTGTTTCTTTCTTTCTTTAAAAAAAAAAAAAAAAAAAATATATATATATATATATATATATATATATATATATATATATATATTGTTGATAGACCTTTATTTTATTTATTTGTATGTAGTGCTAAGAATCGAACCCAGTGCCTCCCACAAGCCAGGCAAGTGCGCTACCACTGTGCCACAGCCTCAGTCTTAGATTATTGTTTCTTCCCAAATATTTTGTTGTGAATTTTTCCAAAACACAGTGAAGTTAAAAAACTCTTACCATAAACTCCCCTGTCCCACTATCTTGATTCTGCCCTTAACATTTTACTGCACTTGGTTTTGTCTTTTGAGTGTCATTTTCCATGTTTCTGAAATCAAGGTTTGTTTTTGTTTTCCCTGTGCTGGGGATGTAGCCCAGGGCCTCACGCCCGCTGGTCCCTATGAGGGAAACAAGTTTTGAAAAGGACAGTGATGCCACTCTAAGGCTGCTGTGTTGGCAACTCATGTTTTCACTGTGAAAAGAAGACATTTTCCTTATCCTTCTAGGTGAATGTAAAAGCTTTAAAGAGAAATTCATGAAGTGTCTCCGTGACAATCATTTTGAAAATGCTTTGTGCAGAAATGAATCAAAAGAATATTTAGAGTGCAGAATGGAAAGGCAAGTACAAGCTCACTATTATGACTTCTACTCCCACTTCTCCAGCCAAAGCTGTTTTCCCCCCCTAAAAAGCCATTATTCAGCCCGGGGGTTCAACTTGTGTATTTCAGAACTGTGGGGCGTTTGCTGGTGTAATTGAAGCTTATCAGATGAGATTGTACTAGAAGCTGTTTGGCAATCCTGGGAACCGTTTCTTGAGTGCCAGCGTTACCCGTGATTGCATTCCTCAGAGCATTTTCTTTCCAAACTTGGGTGCTACTGACCTGTCATTAAGGTTTCCAAGTCGTACATCATAAAATGCTGAGTCAAAAGATTTGAAGATTGTACGGGTACACAGTTTATTTCTTTCACATTCTCAGACTATAAAAATATGCACTGTGTCATTTTGTTCCACTTAAAGCTGTTTGGAATGTGACAGGAAGACAATAGACTATTGAAAAAATGATGAAAGATGGATGATTCTTCTATCTTAACCAGAATTCACCAGCGTTCACTTTTAAACAAAAACAAAACATTTCTAACTATGACCTGTGAAGTTTTACTTAAAATAAGAGCTATTTTAATCCTTAATGTGTCAAAACATGTAACATATAATTATATGATCGTGGTGGGAGTTTTCATTTTTGCTTTTTTGAGGCCACAGTCAGCTCCCTAAGGAATTCAATGTTCAGACAGGTGATACCGCCAGTTATGGGTGACGAGTTCTGCTCCCTCACATGTTGAAGTTTGAACATTAGAGAAGTACGCTGAGACAAGCATAGAAAACAGGGTTTATTCACAAAGGGGTAACATAGACTTCTCTCAGGACAGAGAAGGGGGCCGCAGCTGGTATCCTGGTATCCCCAGAAGCGAGGTTGTTCTGCCTTTTTAAGGTCTTAGGCTCCCTTAGTTCTCCTGCTCTTTCCCTTATCTCTCTCCTTCCTGTGTGTGTGACTAGGCCCTGGAATGCTGGGTGGGATGGCCCAAAGGTAGGAAACAGGTGGACTGAAGGGGGAAGGGCAGGATGGAGCAGTCCTGGACACATTAATTAATAACCTTATAGTTCTCTGTAGGGAGGGGCAATTCCTGGGACAGGTTACCTTGGTTAGAGCAGGGGCAGGTTCTTGATAAGGGTGGAGAAAGGGCTGTCAAGAATTAACATTTCAATCCCTCAGGGGACAGTCTCCTTCTTCCCAGATTCACTTAAAATTGTCCTCCGTGATATGATCTGACTTGATTTACCTGTCTATACTGACTGCTGTCTAATTCTGGCTTCACAGTTTGACGTCAGTGGTCCACTTAAGCCCTTTTTTCAGTTTGAGCAACAAACTTTGAACACTTCCTCAAGGTTCAGATGTGTGCCTTCAGTGTGGACCTTTGGGACTGTAAGGGTGATGGGCTTTGGCAGTGTGGACCTCCTGTGAGGCCCTTGTCCTGACTTCATAGGTGTTTCTTGGGCTCACAGGGACTTGAATGTCCAAGGGCCATACTAAATCCAGTTCCTGCCACCTCTAAATTGCACATGGGTTGGAAACCACATCTTTGAATATCTTAAGCTGATAGATCTTTAAGAGGCTGGAACTGGGGCTGGGGATGTGGCTCAAGCGGTGGCGCGCTCGCCTGGCATGCGTGCGGCCCGGGTTCGATCCTCAGCACCACATACAAACAAAGATGTTGTATCCGCCAATAACTAAAAAATAAATATTAAAATTCTCTCACAAAAAAAAAAAAGAAAAAAGAGGCTGGAACTGAGAATTTCTTCTTGGTGCTGACAAGCTTTCGAGAAGAATGATCTCTGCCTGTGCCTGGGGTGTAAGCAGGTCTAGATATGCTGGAGAAAGTTAGCAAATAAGATGAGCATTCCATGGGCTGTCCACGGAGCTAGGCCCAGGCCACAGCTGCTCCTACCTGGAGTTTCTTCAGAGGATATGTGGATGAGGGAGCCGGAAAGGTGTCTGGCCTCCCTGATGAAGGCTACCAGGCAGGCCTGGGAAGAGGGAGTCTCACTTTCCCTGTGTGTCCTGGGCTGAGCTGCAGGCAGCTGCCCACATCTGCACCTGTGCTGCACTCAGTGCTGCTTGGATGCAGCCAGTGAGGATAGCAGGAGAAAGGACATGGTGCCACAACTTTCAGTGGCTTCACTGACTGGCCAGGTGACATTGAGACAAGTGTGCAGCTGTGTATGTTTTGTTTTGCTGAGTTATTTCGACTGGAGAATTGTGGCTGCTTGGTTGTTCATGAAAATCATCAAACATAAAAGACAGTCAAGGTTGGCCTACCCAGACTCAGGTCAGGATCTCACACACCTGCTGCTGGCCCATGTAAAACATGAGCATTCGTGTGTGCACGCACACACACACCCACACTTTTAACCATTTATTTTCTTCCTTTTTTCTGTGGTAAAATCCCAAACCCTCTTTTACCTCTACTTACTTTCACATGCATCTTTTCAGAAAATGGTCCTCAGTAGAGTTTTTAAAGTTCTCATGCTTGGACTGTTTCAGCATGAGGGAAAAGTAGGTACCTGTCTTGGAGGACCATATTTTCTCATAGAAAAAAATGTCAAAATTGGGGTTACATTGGCGAAGACTAATACATAATAATCTAAGATCTCAAACTTCTATAGTAATTTAAAAGCTCAGGTCCTGTCTTAGGGACATCAGGGTCATATACGTGAACTGATGGAGCATCTTTACTCTTACCATCCACCCTGTGGTGGGACCATGGAGCCTCCGGCCTGGAAAGTGAAGGAGCACTTGGTATGACTCAGGGACTGTCAGTGTTGCTGCCATTATTACCCTCAAGAACAAGAAGTATGGGGCTGGGGTTGTGGCTCAGTGGTGGAGTGCTTGCCTTGCACATGTGAGGCACTGGTTTCAATCCTCAGCATCACATAAAATTAAATAAATAAAGTTATGTGTCCATCTACAACTAAAACAGCTTTAAAAAGAACAAGAAATCTATAAATATTCCACTGCAATGAATCATGAAGTCAAATACCTGTGAAATGATGGCACTGGTATAAATAGGACTAATTTTGCTTTTTATGAAGATTCCAGAGTGATTCTTGGTGGGTATCTGAGTGACTCAGTCCTTAAACAATGACTAGGAAATGGGAAAAATTTGTGGCTGGTTCACTTAGGCTAAAGAGAGCTCTGAAACCATTCTTCTAGCCATAGGACTTGCTGAAAGCCGTGGGGCTGGCTTCCATGAGGACTGGGGGCATCTCTTGAACTGTGGCCCGTCTGGCTCGTGGTCTTTCCTCCTTGCTCCTTCTTCCTCCTTGAACATCAGTGGCAGCAGCAGGGCAAGCACCGCTACACTTGCTTCGGGTGGTCCCTGAAACAGACACCATGGGCAGGCGGCCGGAACCACCTGTGGTCCCAAGTTGTGTAGGTTGAAGTCTGGCGTGAGTCTCTGGCTCTGGAGTCAAGGTGCCAGCAGGACTGGTTCCTGCTGGAGGCTCCTGCCCTGTCCAGCTACTAGAATCACTTGTATTCCTGGGCTTGGAGCCCCTTCCTCCATCCTCAGCCAGCTGTGGTGCATCTCTGATCCTTTTGCCATTTCCTTTCTGGGCAAAGCCAGGAATGGTTCTCCAGGTGATTCGATGCATCCACCTACATAACACAAGATACTCTCATCTCAAAACCTGATGATTAGCAGCCGGATTCCCCTTCTCCAGGTGAGGTAGCATTCTCCAGGCTTCAGTAATTGACATGTGCACATCTTTGGGGGTCATTATTCTATTGGCCAAGCAAAGTCTAATAGGTGGGTGTGAAGAGCTGTTGGCCAGATGTATTGTTTACCAAGATGTAGTGAAAATTTGTTATTGTTTGCCTAACATGGAGTCTAGAAATAGCTTGTGAATTCCATGTTATAGAATTGTACTAAATGGGAACATGCAGTTCTGAGGACATCTTGAATGAAAGGGGTGGGCCCAGGTTTTGTTGGCCTGGTGCCACTACTAGTTCGTGGGGCGAGGCTCTGATGGAAACAGACACCTGGCTTTACTTCTTGCTGTCCTGCTCAATGGGCAAGTTTTAACACTTTAATACTTTTAGGGGCAAAAACACCTTTGATTTTTCAAATATGAAAAGCACAGGTGCGGCACCAGGAGAGACTTACACAGTCCTTGAGGTGTTTTCTCCCCCTGTGCTCTGAGCCCCTCCCTACTCCCTGCTCTCTGAGCCCTCCCTCCGCTCCATTCTGAGCCCTTCTCCTCTGCCCTCTGAGAGCCTCCTCAAGGCAGGGGGAGGTGGGAGGCCCAGCAAGGGCTGCACAGTGCTCAGTGTTGGGCGTTGACTTTAGTTTGGGTTTCTACCAGCACAGGAGGAGGCTGACACCCAGTGGTTATAGGGAGGGTGCTGGCTGCCTGGGGACTGACAGATGGGTCTAGTAGATTGGTCTCTTGCTGGTGGGGCCAGTTCCTGACTGTGTAGGCCTGAGAGGAGCAAAATAGAGCCCACACTTCACATATTAAATATTTTAAAGCTAATAAATTATTAAGTAGTGTGTTCTGTCCTCCTGCCTCATCAGATATGCCTTCATGGTGACCTGGAGGCCAGGTGTGAAGAGGTCCTACACCTGCACATGTCTGTCCCAGAGTGCTGTGGCTCTGGAGCTGGGCTCCTCAGCCCTGGTTCATCCCCTCCCTTGGGGGCTTCACACACCTTTGTGGACACCTGTTGATGGCAAAGCTCTGTCCATACCCTCAACAGCTTCCTCCTTTGAATTGTGAGGTGGTCCATGCTTCCCCCAGGAAGGCAGGCCACAGAGGCCCTCAGAGTGTCTGAAAGGAGACATGGAGGCTTTGGGTGGGCACCACCCTCTAGGGAGGGCACAGGCAGAGGGGCCTATTAGACAATACTGCTCTGTCCCTAAGACATAGAATGAGGTCCCAGGAGCCCCCGGGAATGGCTGTTGTGACAGAGCAGTGTGTGGCGGGCCTGGGTGGACCTTGCTCTTGCACCTGACAACTTCCTGTTTTTTCTTTTAGGCAGTTGATGGCACAGGAACCACTGGAGAAACTGGGATTTGGTGACTTGATAGATGGAAAATCAGAGGCAAAAAAAAAATCTTAATGAGAAGATGACCAGTGGGCTGCGTCCAAGAGGCGCTCTGAGGTGAGCACAGGCCCTTCTGCTCGCGGCCCTCACCTGTCTGCGTGGTCCTCAGCAGCAGACCTGCAGGATGCTTTGCAGCGCATCACCTACAGCCAGGCGGAGGTGCCTCGCTTGTGGGGATGACTTGTGGAGGACTCACCTGTCTCCTGGAGCACCCCAAATCATGTTCAAAAATTTCTGTTTCTTTTAAAGCCTCATTTACCTTTTATAAGATGCTTTTATCTTTAAATCTTGTGCATCACAGGGTCCCAGGAAGCTCCTGGTAGAGACGACCTGCGGAATGCCACCCTCATGCTGCAGTGCTCTGGGTAGCGCTCCTTACTGATGCACCAAGTGTGCAGATTCCAGTCCCTGACACACACATTCTGTCGGGAAATGACTTTCTTGGCAAGGCGTCGTCCTGTTTTGTGCTCCTGCACAGGCATGCCAGTGCATCTCCTTTTTTTCCCCCAATAAAACTAGAATACAAAATAGGAAGTGAGAAATAATTTGGCTTTTTGACATATTTGGCTTCTTGATTTTTTTGTTTATGCCTTGCACCAAGTATCTTCATAACCAAAGTTTTGTTTTCTAGTTAGTATTAGGGTATATTACAAACTAGACATTTAATTTCAGTAATTTATTGTACTGCTGAAAGATAAAATATCAATCCATTTGTAGTGAGACTATAAATAATAAAAACATTTCATTTGTAGTTAGACTGGGTTGTTTTCTATTTCTTTATCCTATTATTACACCCCACTTCTTTCACTGCCGATGCTTGCTCAGCATCCCTGGGTGCATCCCAGTAGTGGTGCCCTGGTGTGAAGTGAGTTCTTTAAGCAGTGCTTACAATGGTGGCTCTCGGCCCAGATGTCTGTCTTTTTCTTTTTTTAGTACTGAGGATTGAACTCGTTGGTGCTTAACCACTGAGCCACATCCCCAGCCCTTTTTATATTTTATTTAGGCCTTGCTGAGTTGCTGAAGCTGGCTTTGAACTCATGATTGTCCTGCCTCAGCCTCCTGAGTCCTGGGATTACAGGAGTGCGCCACTACGCCCCACGCTTGGGTCTTTTTCAGAATTGCCTGTGGGTTGCTTAACATCACAGGTATTCTGCTGTATGCCAGGGTTCAAGGCCACCAACAAATGCTCATGTGCATCTGGGCCTGTTTGCGCTCAGACTTGCCCCTCTTCACAGCACTGTTGGGAAGGGTTGGCCCTGCAGACTGCCTTCCTTGGCTCCTGGGAAGTGTGTGGAGGACAGTGAGAGGAGGTTTGGGGGGAGGAGAACCCAGGGCATGTCCCTCTGGTGGCAAACCTTCCCCAGGCCCACCAGGAAGGGCAGACAAACCTGCCAGTTGTAATCCCTGAGAATGGGCCCCTCTGCACCATGGGCTTGTGAGGGGTGGAGGCCTCTCAGCTCATCCCCAGTTCTCTGCGTTTAAGGCCTTGAGTTTTCTGTGCCATGGTGAGCCCTTTCTTGATTAGACATCCCAAACAACCCTGCGGGAGGGGATGTTTCTTGGGCTGGGTTCATTTCCACATGCCCACAGAACATGGTTATCACGTGCATGGGTGCATGTGCATGGGTGCAGCTGCTCCTGTCTACAGCCTATTTAGCATTTGATCTCTGTCATGCTGAGTGTGCTGCAGAGTTGGGGCTTATTATTTTACTTAAGCCAAACTGAGCCATTCCTAAGTATTTTATTTTATTTTATTATTATTAATTTTTTTGGTAGTGAGGATTGAACCCTGGGGTGCTTAACCACTGAGCCACATCTCCAGCCCTTTTTATTTTTTATTCTGAGACAGGGTCTCACTAAGTTGCTTAGAGTCTTATCAAGTACTTAAACTGGCCTCGAACTTGCAAGCCTCCTGCTTTATCCTCTGAGATTACAGGAGTGCACCACCATGCCCAGCTCTAAATCTGTGTGTATAGTGTGCACATCACAGCACACTTTGCAATTGCAAAGCATTAAACAACCCAAACTCCCTCCTGTGCCAGATGCTGTATGAACTGCACCTCCACGCGGTGGAGCACTGTGCCAGCAGTGGAGGAGGACAGGCTGAGGTGATGTGACAAGTGGTGCCGCGACATCCTGATAAGCAAGGAAACGCAGAGCCACAAGAGCACCTGTTGAACATTACAGAGGAGGAACACGGGAAGCCAAAGGATTATTCACTTATTTGTACAAAAAAAAAATAATCAGGAAGGATAAATCAGAAATTAAATGGCACCCACCAGGCAGAGAAGCCTTAGGAATGAGGCCTCTCAGCTCCTGTGTTCTGACTGAACTGTGCTCAAAACACACGAACCAGGATGTGGGGAGCCACTGATGGCAGAGATGGCTCTAGGCTGTGTTACTTTGGAAGAATTTTAACCAAAGCTAACGAAAGATCTTTAGGTAGCAAGCTCATTTTCCACATGGACTATGATTCTGGCCCTATTTATTCTAAGTTGGAAAATTAGAAACAGCACTGTAGATGATGAGAGCCCGCTCTGTTGAACTCCTGGCTTTCTAATATAAGGATAGCTAGATGTAGAAATCGGGGTGTGTGTGCACAGGCAGGCGTGAGCAAGCGAGTGTCCTAGCCCCTGTATGGAAGGCCTGGGGCCATGACACCCAGCCCCAGGTCTGGGTTCCACCATTCTCTCACAAGAGGAACCAGGATCTTGGTGGAGGCTAAGACCAGGGTGGGGAAAGTCAAAATGAGCCCAGTGTATCTGCCAGGAAGTAAGGAATTACTGAACAAATGACCAGCTTGCTGAGAGGAGGCAGGAGGCAGTAATGGAGCCCCCACTGGCCAAACCTGAGATGAACTGAGGAAGAAAATAAATAATGATGGTGCTGGGCTACAAGCCACAATGGACACTAATACCGTGAGGCCACGCTGGTGGAAATAATTGAATAAATATGTCAGTGGTAGGAGGGACAGCTCTTCCTTGTGAATTCTGACTAGTATGGAAGAATTGATGTGGATAAGGTATCATGTGTGACAAACACTACAGTGATAATGGCTGCAGACAGGAACCGTCAGTAGACAGTGAAGTTAGTGGCAAAATGTGAGGCAAAACACGTCTTGTCTTGAAAAGCCTCCACTCCAGATGCTCAGTGATTACAAAGGGAATGACAGTGACATTACAGGGGTGATCACCTTGGCCGTGTGGTCATTGCCAGAAATGAGACTTACTTCAGCTCATGCCCCGTATCATGCACAGAGGACACAGCTTTGCTTCTGAGGCTTGCCCCCAATACACAGTCTGAACCTAATCATGAGAAACAGGCAGACCCACCCTGGGACCCTGCACCAGACAGTTGCCCATCAACACTGTAAAGGTCGTGGAGCCCAGGCACAGTGGCACGTGCCTGTAATCCCAGTGGCTCAGAAGGCAGCAGCAGGAGGATTGTGAGTTCTAAGCCAGCCTCAGGAATTTAGCAAAGCTGTGTTTCAAAAAGGACTAGGGATGTAGCTCAGTAACTATCATAGGCTGAGCACACAAGAGATGTGGGGACTCGGTGCCGTGTGGATCCTGGCTTCTGAGAAGGGACACTGGGACATTCTTAAGTGCTGAGAACTTGCAGGTAAGCCAGTGGAGTGGTACCAGCATGGATTTCCTTTGATTCTGGACTGAGGCTGTTCAGTGTTTTAGGGGAGCTGGGTATATGGCCTTCTTACTGGTAACACCTTAGGAAGTCTGAAATTAGTTTGAAATATAAAGTTTAAAATTTTTTGTATAAAAGTCTTTGTAGTTGAGCTTTCTGTATACACGATTCAATTCTCATTTTGAAATAAATTTCAGTCATTATCTAATGCAGCAACAGGGGATCGTAGGAAAGAAACAGAGCACCCCAACACAGCCACCATTGCATGGTCATTCTCATTCCTTACATCATTTCCTAGGTCTGGTTTGCAAATACAGGGTACCCAGGGGAAACCCAGCCAGTCTCCCACCAAAGCTTCCCAGAAAATAATTTTGGTAGTCATATGACAAGAGTCTTTTGTCATATAGAGAATTTGTTTTATTTATCCTGTGCGCCTGTACCTTCAGCCATTATGACATCATTAAAAGATGGCCAGGGTGCAGCTCGGTGGCATGGTACCGACAAGCATGTGAGAAGCCCTGAGTGCCTTCCCCAGCATTGCAGAACAAACAAATGGTGCTTGGAAAATCTTTCAAGAGCTCTCCTTTGATGTGACATAATGGGTGAATTTGAGGCAGCCCTGGTCTTAGATGTGGGCCCATGATTTCCTTCCCAGAAGGATGAGGACTGACCAGAGGCCACCAGGGCCCCTCCTTTGTCTGGCTCATGACCCCCAGGAGGGGGTGCTGCACATACCTCAGGGCTCCGCAGCCTGGGTTGTTGGCACCCCCTCTGCTGGCCCCACCCACCCTGCCTAAAGAGCAAGTCATATTCGTCCTGGGGCAGTGGTGGGGGGTCTCCCGTGTTCATTTTTATTGCTGCACTAGTTCCTCAGACCCCTGGCTTAAAGCAAAACAAAAGCACTGCGGTGTGAAGTCAGGCTCTAAAGCAGTCTAAGGACTGTCCTCCTGCAGGCGGCTCTGGTAAAGTCCATTTCCCAGCTTGTGCCAGATACTGGAGCCACACACTCCCCAGTGGTGGACCTTCCTGAATCGTCAATCTCACCCCTGCCTCTGTGCTCACATTTCTGACTCTGACCCTCGTGCCTGTGTGCCCCACAGGTAGCCCCAGTAATCTCTCTGTCACAAGACCCTTAATTAAATCGCTTTGGTGAGTCCCTTCCACCCTGAGAAGTTCACAGTTTCCAAGGATTGGAACCTTGATGTCTTGGGGACATTATTCTGCCCATCACACTTCCCCAAATGTGAAAAACATCAGCAGTGATTCTCACCTGAGTCCCAAAGGCAGCCCTGTGTAAGGGCTGTCCCATCCTGCTGTTCCCAGGAACAACCTGGATCTCTTGGGTAACTGTGACTAGTTTCTCTCTCTCTCCCTGTCTCTTTTTTTAGTACCAGGAATTGAACCCAGGGATACTTAATCACTGAACCACATCCCAGAATTTTTTTTTTTTTTTTTTTTTTTTGGTGGTGCTGGGGTTTGAACCCAGAGCCTTGTGCATTCAAGGCAAGTACTCTACCAACTGAGCCACATCCTCAGCCTCTTCCTCAGTCCTTTTTATTTTTTGTTTTGAGACAGGGTCTTGCCAAGTTGCTTGGGGCCTCATTAAGTTGATTAGGCTGGCCTTGAACTTGTGATCCTCCTGTTTCAGCCTCCCTAGCCGCTGGGGTTAGAGGCGTGTGCATCACCGTGCCCAGCAGGCAGTTGGTTTCTCTTTTTTGTTGGCAGCAGTCACATCATAATGGAGTTTTCTCAGGACTAAGTTTAAATCCTACGTTTTTCTGAGACCTTTGGCACTCCTTCCTGGCAAGTGACACAAAGATCAGTTATATACTTAACAGACAGGAATGGGAAGTGGAAGCAGCCCCCATGGCTGTGGCATGGACCCCGCTGGGGAAGCATTTGTCTGTTAGACGAGTTCTAATCTGTGCAGCAGGGAGGAGCCTGGACACCGCACAGGGAACGTTGGCAATATCGGGATGCAGTTGTTGGAGGACGTGTGGCTTTTTCTTCCTTGTATTTTTATGACTGTGTTTTATAACAAGCATGTATCATTTTTATAGAAACAATAAAATCATTAGTTTAAAGAAACCCCTTGTGTTGAGTTATCATTCTACATCCTCTATAAATTATATTGCCTGTGTTAATTTCCCATCGCCTGTGAATACGCCAGTCGGCTGATTCTCCTGGCAGACAACGTGCTGGCTTAGGAGTTGGGATGCAGTTGGTACCTGCTGCTCTTCCACGAGGCACATGGAGCCGGCCGGAGGCTCTTTGCTGCGTGGGGACAGGAGGGGCCCAGCTTGTCTCCCTGATGGCATCATGGGTGCTGTGGGGGTGGGATCCTGTCTGTCTGCTCGTTTCCCCTGGGGGAGACACAGAGGAGCCCAGGTGTGCGTGGCCTTCACACTGATGCAGGAGCCTGCAGACGACAATCTGCACACGGACCCCTTTGTGCGCACAGCCTCCTCGGGACGTCTGCTTGGGAAGCCGATGCTCCCATCTTTGGTGTATGATGGCACCCAATTTGTGCTCAAATTAAACTGTTCAGTAAATTAATATCTTTATGGGTGAGAAAGCAGGGATTTTATTACTGCCAGAAACACTAAAGAACTTCCCATTGAGCCACAAGACAAGTGACTTTGTCATAATACTGTGAACAAGATCACGGGTCTCCAGCCTTCTGGAGGAGTGAAATCACATCTTGGGGCTGTGCTCACTGCGCACTGTAAAGTGAAGAGAGCGCTGGAGTGCAGAGAGGTGCCTCCTGGAGCAGAAGGGCTGGGCTCTGGTGCAGGCGTCAGGAAGGCTCCTGTTCTGCTGGCAGCCAGAGCGAATATCAGCACCACTTGAATTTCATTAGGGAAAACATATATCCCACAACTGTACCCAGGATGCCCTGTGAGATGGGCCCAGGGGCTCAGAAACCCAAGTGGGCACCTTTGTAAGGGAGTTCGGGGTACCGATGGATGCTGGGGGCCTGGGAAGCTTGCTTGCTGGAGCTGATGGGAGGTGAGGGCTGGAGGGCAGTGTGTGCTCCTGCGTCTTGATCTGGCCTTCAACTGCCCCCTGCTGGCCTGTGTGGATGGAGGAGATCCTGTGCTATTCAGGTGCAAGGCAGCATGGTGGCAGTCATCACGGCTGCCCTCCAAGGGCTCAGCCCCTGAGACTGGACCTGCAGAGTTTGGAATGGAAAGTAGCACCGTGCGGAGGACATGCTTCACCCCTGGCTCCCGCAGGTGAGTTCAGCATGTGTCTCAAGCTGCCAGAAAGTCCTAAGGATTTCTGAGAGCAGCAGGTTTCCTTGGGCTGATTCAGCAGTGAGGGAGGCCTGGCATCTATTCATTCAGACCCCCAACACACAAAGAGCCAAGGCAAAATTCAGACCCCCTAGGAGAAAACCTGTGAACTCAGGGAAGGGAGACAGGGACACCGAAATGAGAAAAAATCACTGTCTCTGGGCAGGAGGTTCCCACTGCCCTGGACACTGTGCACCTGTTCTTTGTGAGGCCATCCCTGAGCTGGGGGCATTGCTCCTCTCCCAGATGGGTGGCAGGGAGGAGGCTGTCTGGGTCCAAGGGCAGCTGGGCTCTTTCTTTATACCCCACCAGGGTCAACTTTCTAGAATAGGTTCCTCTTTCCAGGTCCCTGAATGGTGACCTTTCTTGTTGCTGGGTGGCCGACAGGCCTCGTATGCCCCTCCCTCTATGTGCTGCACCACACCCTCTTCTGGGGCAGAGGGGAGCCTACCTCCTAGTACAAAGGACGAAAGAGCAGGGGCCCATCTGGTAGACCGGAGTGGTGTGGCAAAGGTGGCTCTGAGATAAGAGTGAAACTGGAAAGTAGCAATACCCAGGAGCCACTGCAGAGGCTAGGCACAGGCAGGAAGTATCCACACTCTGCCCTCGACCACCCACCAGGAAGGCACAGGGCATCAGCCAAGGCTGAGCTGGAGCACTCCATGCCTGCAAGCCATCAGGCCTGGCCTGGGCACAGTGGTAGCTCTGGCCAGGAGGAACTGAGCACACTTGTGGAGCCTGTAGTCACAGTGACACCGACCTGCCCGCACTCACAGTGCTAAGTCAGGAGCACCAGCCTCTCAGCTCAGGTCAATCAAGAGTCACTCCAGAATAGTTACCAGGGATCTCCAGCACCTGTGCAGAGTGGAGGCTGGGGACAGAGAGCAGAGAAATGCGCCAGCTGGTGCTCTCACTGACTATCCATGTGGGTGAGAGACAGGGCTGCCCTGTGTTTATGGGGCAAGAGGTGTTCATTCCAGACCCTCGGAGAGGAAACACCAGTTTTGAGACAAGGACAACACAGCCCTGTTCGTTTCCCACAGCCCTAGCCCCTCTTCGGGGCTCAGCAAGAGAACCTTGACTTTCAATAGCACCCAATCTTGGGTGTACCCAAGTTAACAAATGAAAACATGCCTGCTCAGGAGGGGCTCTTTCTGATGGCTTGTCTCCATCACAACTGGGCCAGGGGTGGAGGTGGAGCCAACCATGTGTGTGGCAGCAAGAGTCCCCTAGACTGTGGACAACGGTTCCTTAGGTGGGCACGGGGTCAGGTGCCAGGGAGGAGACATTCCCAGCAGAGGAGGGACAAGAACCAGGCATCATCTCTTCTCCAGGCTTCATTGCATGCTGGCAGGGAATCGACCCTCTCTGAAAGGTGCTGGGGAGTGGTTGATGACTTTGGGGACCCAGAATCTGCAGGGTGCCTGCCTGAGGACTTCACAGAAGCCTGGCCATTTTAAGCAGGAAGGGAGGGAGCTCCACTCAGGACAGCCTCCCATTCACCTGCAGGAAAGTCCTGGCCTGGAGAATCGGAAACACTGTGGTCTGTCGTCCCCTGCTGGATGGTAGTGGTACTGCATCCCTGGAAGGGTTACCTGATTCTTTATATTATGGAGTTGTAAGAGTTCTTTGTAAGTAAATATTTCTTGTGAACTTAAAATCTACTGCTCAATTGGGGCCACTAAGAAGGAGCTGGGTTGGGGCTGAGGTTGTGGCTCAGCAGTAGAGCGCTCGCGTAGCATGTGCGAGGCCCTGGGTTCCATCCTCAGCACCACATATAAATAAATAAATTAAATAAAGGTACCTTGTCCAACTACAACTAAAACATAAATATTAAAGAAAAAAAGGAGCCGGGTCCAGGAAAAGGAGGGAAGCTTCCATCACTGTGTTTCGAGCCGGAAGTTCCAAGTTCAGCTTATGGATGCAGCCCCAGATGACCTTTCCCTGCGGGGGGTGGGGGCTGGGCTGTGTCCAGAGAGGCAGCTTGTCATTAGAGGCAGGTTGGAGAAGGAAGGACGGTGTGTCCAAGAACACCTATCTGGCCCGGGTGCAATGCTAGCCTCACCACCTTCTCATGGGTCTAGGGCTGATCTCCATGACACACCCCTCCCCCAACACCATTTGCCTCTGCCCATTGGAAAACTAAGCAGAATTTTTTTTCCCCCAGTACTGAGGATTGAATCCAGGGTGCTTCACCACTGTGCCACACCCCCCAGTCCTTTTTATTTTTTATTTAGAGACAAGGTCTCACTGAGTTGCCTAGGCTGGCCTCGAATTGCAATCCCCTGCCTCAGTCTCCTGAGTTGCTGGGATTACAGGAGTGCACCACCACACTGCCGCCACCCCCAGAAAATATTTTAAATGCCCTGAGTGCACCCAGTAGACCCTAGCAGCCACAGCCCCCCAGAGGCTTGAGACCTAGCTGTCATCTTTGAGAAGATGCCAGAGGACTCCCTGCTTCCAGGGGGCTTTGGGGCCCGGTACCACACCCAGAAAGGTGTGCCGAAGCCATCTTGGTCCTGGGAGAGGTGTTGCCCTCCTGCTCCCTACTCTGTAGTGTGGGGTATGCTGGCTCCGGTCTTGGGATTGTGCTGGGGTGGCTCCCTGGTCACTGTTCCAGTCTCTCCGCTTGCTGAATGTACTTGCCTGTCTCCACGAAGCCTCTCTTGAGCAAAGCTCCTTGGAAACACTCCTGTGCTGCCGAGCATCTTCCCTTTTGATTTTTCTGTTTTCCTTGGTGGAAAAAAAATTTTTTTTTTGGTGGGGGTTGGCAGAGGAGTTGGCTGGGTGAGAACCAGTGGCAGGCAGGGACTCTTCCTGCTGCCCCCAGCCCCACCCCGAAGCTGTTGTTCATTGCATGTCCCTGTCTTGCATTTCCGTGCTTTCTTCATTTGGGTTCGACCATTTGGGAGAGGAGACTTGCTCTGCTTGTTCCTCTGGGGGAGCCTTGCCAACACGAACTCTGGGGTACCTATGGAAGGCTGGCTCCAAAACCCCTGCTCCCTCCCTTTGGGAAGACCTGTGGGAACCCCCACTCTGGGGTGTGTCTAGAAGCAGACCAGGCAGAGGGTTGTGGCCACAGCCACCCGGCCTTGCAAGGAAGGGGGACAAAGGTGAATCTAGTTTTAGGAGGTGGACCTTGTTCTCTTCCCTTCCCGGTTGAGGCTAATTTAAATCATTGGCCCTGAGACATGGAGTCCATGGTGAGGATTATGACCTCGGATGGCTACCCTGCAGCGCTCAGGAGAGGCCAGGGAGGCCTCACCCGAGGGGGTGGCCGGCTCCTGGCTTCGTGCACCCCAGGCCATGGGACCTCCCTGCAACAGCCTGGGCCTGCCCAGCCCTCTCCTGGGGACCCACATGGCTCCTGCTGGCCAGCTGATTCCAGTTATCTCTGTCCCATGCCCTCATCCCCCGAAAGGACTCCTTCCTGGACCTCTTCTATGCTGGTGGCTCCACACCTCCTTGGGTCCCTGAGCAGAAACTCTGGGGCTTACTCTGGTCTCTATCTCTCCCCTGCAGATGCCACAAAGCCAGTGGCAAAGCCAGGGTCACTTCCACCTCGAGATATATACATACATATATATATATATATATATATATATATATATATATATATTTTTTTTTTTTTTTTTTTTGTACTGAGGATTGAACTCAGGGCCTCTTAACGAAAGAGCTACATCCCCAGCCCTTTTTTGTATTTTATTTAGAGACAGGATCTTGCTGAGTTGCTGAGTTGCCCTAAATTGCTGAGGCTAGCTTTGAACTAGCAATCCTCTTGCCTCAGCCACGGGGATTACAAGTATGCGTCACCGTACCAGGTGAGATGTGTCTTATATCTGCTCTCTCTCCATGATGGTCCATTCCCTGCACCCAGACATCTCCCCTAGGCTCTGCCCCTGCTTGCAGCCACTAGGACCCCAGCCCAAGAGGTGAGACCCCTGGGTAGCAATGGCTGTGCTCTGAGCTGGAATAGTGGCAGGAAAGTTGGGGACACAGTCCAGCTTTTCAAGTTGCATGTCCAGGGCTCCTCTGGCTTCAAGAGAAGGACACCTGACCTGGGCTGTGAGTTTTCCAGAGTGGCTAGACCCCCTCTGCCTTCTTTTCCCCCAGATTACATTGATCTAGACCACCTGGGCCCCATGTCTCCAGCAGAATTTGTGGAAAATCCAGACCTGTGGGGCCAGAACTGGGTGAGGCCAGGCCCAGGTGACTATGAGAAAACAGCTGGGTACAACAGATGCCTAACGGCCCCACTGCTCAGTCCCCAACTGGCTGCAGGTTTCTGGATCTGTTTTGTGCAACTGCAACAAAGTCAAGGTCAAATTGTGACTGCTCAGCTGCTGCAGCAAGCATCAAGGTGGGCTCCAGTGGCAGACACGGATCTCAGTTCAGGGGCTGGAGATGGGGTCAAAGCTTCCGTAGGGAGGCACCTCTGGGGCCTGTGTGAGAGTCTGTTCCAGGCCTTGCTGGGTTTCTGACAGTTGCTGGCAATCTTGGGTGGCCTCAGCTCACACACCCACCGCTAGTGTCTGTCTCACACAGTACTTTCCCGTCTCTGTCTCCAAATTTCCCCTTGTTTATGAGGACATCATCATACTGGATTAGGGCCACTCCAATCTACTTTGACCTCATCTTAGCTTGATGTCACCTGCAAAGACCCACAGGTCAGAATTCCAGCGAATCTCTGGGGGACACAGTTCAGCCTGTGGCATGAATTGGCATGTGCTGGAAACCTCTGTGGATTGCAGCACCAGTGCCAGGGTCACCCTGTTCATACACACGGGGATTCAGGACCACCCCCAGCACCAGGCACATCAGCGGGTCCTTCCTTGCTCTCTGCTTCTGGCACCCAGCCTGGCTCTCCTGCCCCAGGGCAAACCTCATTTTCCTGAAAGGAAGATGTCCATGGCATTCCCTGCCCCCCTAGTTCCATCTTCACCTCCCTCAATAGCCTTGGTTTCTCCATCTGGCCGGAGCCTTGGGTCAGCCCAGCCATCTTCCTCCCTGGTAAGGTGGGTGTCCCTCCAGCAGCTGCTGTTCAGAGAGGGACTCTGATGATAAGGCCTGCATCCTGCCAACTCCCAGCCCATCTTACGGGAGGTGCATAGGAAGGGGGGGGGGTGTTGCAGACTGAGCTGCCTGTGCTTCCGGAAGCATCTGAGCCACTGAAGATAAATCAAGTCTCATTATCATGCTGCAAAGCTGCTGGTATCAAATAGCTTGCAGAATGGGGATTCCAGGGACCAGAGAGAAGTTTCTTGGTGGCTGATAACAATTTTTGCTTTGAGGACCTTGGAAATCTAGTCAGCAAGATATCAATTTGTGATAACAAAAAAGGGAACTGGTGAGAGAGAGTTTCTTTCATACTCCCCCAGAGGGGTGCCACCACCAGCGCCCTGGACCTAGTCATCTCAGGCTCTCGGCGGTGTGCCAGGAGCTCTGGGATCCTCCTGCTTCAGATGGGGCCTCTTCCCCTCATCTGGGGGCCTCTGTTGGGCAGCTGGGGACTTCAAGGAGGAGTGTGCCAGTGGGGAGTGTCCTGGATACCCCTGTGAAAGCGTCTGCTCTGCTGGGAGTGGCCAGGCTGAAGGCAGGGCCATCTCCCCCAAGGGCCTATGCTGTCCCTGGAGGCCTTGGTCCATTTCACACCTTCCCTGGGAAGAGTCACCCCTGCCCACACTGATATGCAGCTCCATAGGCTGGGGACAAGGCCCTGGCTTCACCCTGCAGCTTCACAGCTGTGAGACTGTGTCCCCATCAAAACCGCCTGCAGACCTACTATGTGCAGTATGCAGACTAACCTCAGGGGATGCTGCAAGAACAAACTACTGCAAGGAGCTCACAGCCTAGGGGCTCCTCAGTGTGGTCAAGTAGCCATAGGGATGTAGAGGCCAGTCTTGTCCAGGCCCCCACCAGGCTAGGAAGTGCTTGAGGAACTGGGATTGAGGGCCTTCAGTGTAGCCTTGTGTGCTGGGGCTGGCAGGCAAGGGGGATCCAGTGGGCAGAGGGAGCAGGAAGCTCAGGCCAGAAGGGCTTCTTGTGGGTGGACCTTGCGCAGGAGCAGGCAGCAGCCTTTCTGGCATCCACACCAGCACCATGGATCCTGAGATGCCTGTGGCCAGCATTTGTCTGAGTCTGGCCCACCCTAGGCCAGGCTGTTACCTTTGGGATTGTTCATGAGCATCCAGTCTGGCCACAGCCAGGCGGGACCAAAGGAACCCTGCTTTAGCAATCCTGAATGTCCAGGGAGCTGCTGCAGGGCTTGGTCAGAGGAGCTCTCTTTATTTATTTATTTTTGGGGTACTGGGGATTGAACCCAGGGATGCTTAACCACTGAGCCACACCCACAGCCCTTTTATATTTTAATTAATTAATTTTTTGGGGGCACCAGATTGAACTCAGGGGCACTCTTGACTGCTGAGCCACATCCCCAGCCCTATTTTGTGTTTTATTTATTTATTTAATCTTTATTTTATTTTTATGTGGTGCTGAGAATCGAACTCAGTGCCTCACACATGTCAGGCGAAGGTGCTATCACTTGAGCCACATCCCCAGCTCCTTGTGTTTTATTTAGAGACAGGGTCTCACTGAGTTGCTTAGAGCCTCGCTTTTGCTGAGGCTGGCTTTGATCTTGAAATCTTCCTGCCTCAGCTCCTGAGCTGCTGTGATTACAGGCATGTGCCATCATTCTGGGCTAGCCCTCTTTTAAAAAATTTTTTTAGGGGCTGGGGATGTGGCTCAAGCGGTAGTGCGCTCGCCTGGCATGTGTGCGGCCCGGGTTCGATCCTCAGCACCACATACAGACAAAGATGTTGTGTCTACTGAAAACTAAAAAATAAATATTAAAAAATTCTCTCTCTCAAAAAAAAATTTTTTTTAGTTGTAGATACCTTTATTTCATTGATATATTTTTGTGTGGTGCTGAGGATCGAACCCAGTGCCTCACATGTGCTAAGCGAGCACTCTACCACTGAGCCACAACCTCAGCCCTAGCCCTCTTTTTTTGGAGAAGTTTTTACATCCCAACATCTCTGATCTGTGCACACACACACCTTTGTCTTCGATCTTCTGTCCCTCCCACCTCCCTGGACAACGTCATTACTTCCTGTCAGTGGAAGAACAGAGAAGCCAAACGACCCCCAGAGCCACCCAGTGCTGGACAGCTGCTCATGCTGCTCCCCCAGGCTGAGTTCTTATCTTGCTTCACACCTGCTTGTCCTCTGAGGCCTCCTTGGGGCCTTTTCTGACCCTCCATTGAATAATCTCTTTCCTGTAGGCTTGGATAACTGTGCTGTGTAGTTGCATGTCTTGGTGGGTTTGTTTACTTCAGTCCTGCTATGGACACATGAGCTGTGTGTGGCCTTGGGCGAGTGTTCTAACCTTTGCACACCCCAGATCCAACCTCTTTACACAACTCAGTAGAACGAGTTCAAAAATAAAATGTTCCCGGGCATTTCCCCTGATGCTTGGTTCAGAGTTGTCATTAGCATTAGTCTGTCTCCATCCAGTGACATCCTCTAAGCTTGCACTATGGGGCTGATCCTGAGCCTGGCACAGGGCCCAGAGATGGAAACACCACCTGTTTTTACCAAAAAAGGCTCCGGGCTCATGAAGGAGACAGACTTGTGACCAGGTGAAGGGAAAGAGCACACAAGGAGACATTTAGGACCTCAGCAATGCACACCAACATGGGTTGCTACATTCTGCCTGCAGATCTGCGGAGTTTAAAAAGGGACAGGAGGGAGAGGGTGCCATTGGTGTACTTGTGGTACACCAATGGAGGGCCATTTGCAGGGTCTGCCAACTTTTAAATGCTCGTGCCTGTTGTATGCTCACCAATGACACCACCAGATGGAATCCACCCAAAGTGCTTGCAGAGATGTTGGTATGAAGGTACATTGTACAGCCTGTCTGTGATTCCAGCAGACTGAAGACGCCTTACATGCTCCTTAACTGGTGACAGGGTGAGCAAATCATTTTCCAGTGGCACATTTGAATAGATGCAACCATTAAAGAAAGGTAGATCTATGCATATCAACTTGGAGGCACAGAAGGGTTTGTTAAGTGAAAAACAATCAGCCTTTCTGCCATGATCACAAAGACCTGAGACAATCAACTTATAAAGATAAAAAGTTCATTTGGGCTCACAGTTTTGCAGGTTCCAGTCTATGATTGATTGGTCCTGTTGCTTTGGGCCTGCCATGGGGCAGCACACCATGACCCTGGCATGTGGGGCTGCAAAACCCACCTCCTGGTCAGGGAGCAAAAGAGAAAAAGAGGAAGGGGCAGGAGTCCCACAGTCCCTTGGAGGGCACACCCCACAGTGGTCAAAGATTTCCCACTAGGCCCCATCTCTTTGAGGACAAAACTTTAACACAGGCCTTTGGGGGCACATTCAGGATCCAACCATTGCACTGCCAACACCCCCTAGTGGTAGACCTGCAGTACTGGGTGTTTTCATGGTTGAAGGACCAGATTACTCCGCTATGCTCTAGGAATCTGGGCGGCCTCAGAATCACAGCGGGGCAGGTGGGGAAAGCCTTTAATTTTTCAGTTGGGTATGTTTTATTTCTAACAGATTGCATTTATAATTTAAGAAAAATTGAAGGAATTAGAAAAGATGCTGGGATGCATAGAGGGAGAGACACCCACCCTACTCCGGCAGGTCTGTGACACACACATACCCCCCACCCTCCTCCTCCCCGCCCTGATCAGGAAGGATGTGTCTAGGTCCTCTGGCTACCCCTGTACTCTTTGTAGGTGGTGGTGGGTGGGGGAACTGGGTACAGTCTGAGAGTGGAAGGCTCGCCGCAGACTGAGTCCCCTCCCACACTGGAGTTTGTCACCCTGGAGTTTGTCACCCGTTGGCTGTCTCTTCCTTGAGGAGGGAGGGTGTGAGCCGCCCTTGTCCCTAGTGCTGGGCACACACCTCCCTTTAAGGAACATTGGCAGGGCGTCCTAGGATACTGTCAGGGCGGTGCGCGCGCCGGTTGGGGGTGCTCATCTGGAGCCCTGTGAGCCCGGGTCCCCTGCGCCGGACCACGGTGGGCGCAGAACACTTCCAGCACGGGCGACTGCAGCCGGTGCCACCCAGACCAGCCAGTTCTCTCCCCGGGTGCTAGGTGGGGCGGGGTGGATCCCGCGTGCTTGCGGGGCGCGGCTGGGCGCGGGAGGAGGCCGCTCTACGCAGCTGTGCGCCCGCGCCGCTGGGGGCCGCCCGCGGGCCGAGCCGGCCAGAGCGCGCCGTGCGCCTGGGCCCCGCCGCACAGCTCCGCGCCAGGCGGCCGGCGGCGACACACGGGCGGCTGTGGAGCCGGACGGGCAGCAGGAATGCGGAACCCGCGCGCGGGCTGAGCCGCGGGGATGGCGCAGGGGCGTCGGCGGGCGGCCTGCGTGCGGCCCTAGCGAACACGACGCTCCTGGCCCCGACCCGGCATCGGCATCGCGGGCGGCATCGCGGCCATGGCCAAGGAGCGGCGGAGGGCCGTGCTGGAGCTGCTGCAGCGGCCGGGGAACGCGCGCTGCGCTGACTGCGGCGCCCCGGGTAGGTGCGGGCCGGTCGCCTGGGTGTGGGTGGGTGCAGATCCAGGTGGATGGAGCCGGGCGGATGCGACTCGGGCAGGTGCCCGCCCGCCCCAGGGACGGGGAGGGGTACCCAGGGCGCCTCTGGAGGTGGGGGCGTCGTCACCAGGCTCGGACCGCGCTAGGGTGGGGCACGGCCCCGAGTGCACCTGCGGACGGCGGGCTGGGGCGCCTCCCCGCTCGCGCCCTCCCTGTGCCGCCTCCTCCCCTCCCCCGCCAGGCTGCGTGTCTCGCTGTCACCCGCGGACCGCCAGCCGCCTTGCGAAACCTCGGGCTTCTCAAAGAAAGAGGAAATTGCTGGGGGCGGATGTCTGCAGGAAAGGGACCGCCAGCAGCCCCAGGGGTTCTGCCGGGATGTGGGGTCCACCTGGCTTCCAGCTACCTGGAGGTGACGTCATGGCACAGGAGCACCTTCCATTACTGGCCCAGGGCGGAGGGTGAGGGGGGGGAGAGGAAACCCCGTCTAGCCGCGGGGACCCTGTGGGGAAGGACTCCAGACTCCAGTCCAGCTCCCTGCACCTAGCTGCTCTAGGGCAGGCGGCCAGGACAGATGGGGCACCAGGACAGGTGAGGCTGTGGAGATAGGCCCTTGGTGCACCTGACACTCCATCCTCCCTGCCAGACTTCTCCAGACTTTGTCCCTTAGTGACCCGTGGTCTGGGTGATTTCCAAGGCGCCAGGGTCCAATGGGCCCAGAGGTTGGTTGTGCTTTCATACCGGCCTGAGCCTGCTCCTGAGCAGCTGCCCAGGCAGGCCCTGGGCTTTGGAGTGAGGGTGGCCCCTAGAGGTTTTCCTGCTTATGCCACCTGCCCCAGCGGGAGGTGCCCACTCAGGGCACCCAGGTACACCAGGAGCCTGGGGGCTCCCAGCTGAAGCCCCTTGGAACAGACTCTCACCGAGGGCCCCCACGGGACCTGCACCATCCCTGGGATATTGGCTGGAGACATAGCCTGCTGACACCCTGGGAACAGGATCTCTGGGACTGTCTCTACCTCCCTACCTTCTGGGCTGGGAAGGATCTCTGACACCCCAAGGTCCTGGGGATCTGTTGGTTGGCTTGGAGAGGCCACACCAGGAGCTCATTGTCCCTCAAGGGACACAATGACTGGATTTCCTGGGAAGCTGGGCAGAGCGTGGGGCTGGAGTGGCCTTTTCCCTGGCCTCCTGGGCCCTGCTGATGGCGCAGTGGGGCGGAGGCTCCTCGTGCATGCAGCCTCAACCGACTCCCCACCTCCCTCCTCCAGACCTGCATTCCACATGTTCAGGAGAGCTGTGCCAGGGAGAGCCTGCGAGGGGAGGGCAGTCAGCTCTCAGGCCTGCCTTGGGGGGCCATGCCCAGGGCAAGGGGAGCGAGCCTTGTCCCTGGCCTCCCTGGTCACATATCCACTCTCCCGCCACCTGGTCTGCCCAGCCTGGCAGGAGGAAGAGGGGCTTCCTTGGCCTGCCATGCCTGCCCACTCAGTGTCCCCAGGCCCCTCAGTCCCATGGCCATGGCCCTGCAACAGCCTTGCTTGATGCTGCAGCACAGCCTTGGCCCTTTTAAGGCCCAGCACTTCCTGACATTGGGCCAAGCCACCAGTTTTTCAGAATTGGTCCATGACATCAGCAGCTTGCCTTATCTGACCAGCAGCCCCGTGGAGCAGGCAAGACCTGAGGTTGTTTCCACTTTACAACCAGGGGAACCAAGACCCTGAAAACTTGGGGGCCCCCAAGCATACCAGGCTTCCTGATTCCTGGCCTTGCCTGCTCATGCTGTTTGTGCCAACTCCCCATCATTCTGCCTTGCCCCAGGCTGTGGCCACCACACTGCTCCTGCCTGGGACCCCCGTGGCTCTCTGCTCTTCAGCTGAAGCTGGGGTGTGGGTCCCTGTCCTGTGTCACTGTGGGATATAGCAACACGGGCCATGCTGGTGTTGATGAAATTGCGGGGGGCAGAGAGCATGGGCTGCCCACGGTCATCAGAGCACCTTCGTGCGGGCTCATGGCTGTGCTTCCTGACCATGGCAGCAGGAGCAAGGCACCCTCCCCACAACACTGTCTCTGGAAAGCAGGACAGCAGGGCAGTCCTAGCCACCTTTGACCACCAGCTGGGGACCCTGGGGTGTACTTGGGCGGACCCTACCAGCTGACTGTGCCTGAGGGTCTCTGCACCCCCAGAGGAACTCCTCCTACACCCTTCCCCTTCTCTCCCCAGTAGCAGGCTCCTTGACCTTGAACCTGGACCCACCCACCACTGTCAGAGTCACTTTTCTTATCACAGGCTGGGATGGGGGGTAACTGTGCTTGGGCCCCTTCTCCTGGGGAGATGCCCTGGAGTCCCTCTGTGGGTGGGGGTTTCAGGAGAGAGGAGGTGCCCTAGTGCCTGCTCTCATTGCAACAGTTTCCAGTGCTTCACATGCCAGGAGGGCTTGGGAGTCTGAGCTCTTTGGGTGGGTTGGGGTGTGGGCAATAATTCCAGGTGATGCTGGTCACCTGGACACTCTTAGGACCCCCTGGCCTTCCGGTTCTGGAGGTCTGGCTCACAGAGGAAGTCTTTGCTTCTAGCTAGTCCAGGTGGTCTGAGTCCATCAAGGGAGGTAAAGTGCATGCCATCCTGGGCCTGAGGACCCCGGCAGGTCCAGGCTCTGGGGGGCCAGGATGCATGCAGGGACTGGGTGAAAGAGACCCTGAGACCCAGTCCTTGAAGTTCCTCAGGGTCTGGGACAGGAGCTGTGGGTTCAGAGTGTGAAGTCCTCATTCAGCCCCAGGGCTTCAGGGCAGAGGCCATGATTTCCATTCAGACTCAGACATTGCTGGCAGCCAGGCAGAGGCACTGGGTGGGAGGAGTTTCAGGAACTTGGCCTGGTTTGGGAGAGGGTCTGGTTGGTGGCAGCGGGCTGCCAAGAGGTACTCCAGGCAGGCCCACCCCTCCCCTGGGCAGCAGCTCACCTGTTTGTTTTTGTAAATATAATACTTGTCATCTTAACTGTGCCTGAGTCTGTGGCCCAGTGGCATTCGCACATTCCCAGGGCTATGCAGCCGTCCCCACCTCCACCTGTAGGTCCTCCTCATCCCCCCACACTGAAGCTCTGTCCCCTCTAAACACTGACTCCCCATCCCTCCCCTGCCCCGGGCACCCACCATGCCACAGGACCTACGACATGCCTGCCCACCTACGACATGCTTGACCACCAGCTGGGGACCCTGGGGTGTACTTGGGCAGACCCTACCAGCTGACTGTGCCTGAGGGTCTCTGCACCCTGTGCTGGAGGGGGCTGGAGGCCTGTCCCTCTGCTTAAGCACTGGGGACCCCAGCCTCTCCCTTCCGCCTGGACGGCGCCTCTCTCCTCACCCCTGGGCAAACGGGCACCCTAGTCTGTGCTGCTGACTGAGGTTACCCCACAATGGATTTCTTAGGCTGCTGGGCCAACCATGGTGACTACTGGTTTCTCTCTGAATGCGGGCACTGTGACCAGGCTCCCACACTGCTCAGGTGAGGGCGACTTTCCCCAGACCTCAGGCCCTGCCGGCTGCTGCAGCTCATTTACACCTGGCTTGGCCTCAGGTGCCCATCGGGCAGGTATGTCACCTGCCTGTCACCTCTTCCCTATGAGACCACTGCATAATCCCTCTTCAAAACCAGAGGACCTGTGCTTGGAGACAGGAAGGGGCTTCGGCAGTGCCAGGGGTGGTGGAGGTGGCCTGTGCGGTGTGGCTGGGGACTGTGCGCTCCCGTGCTGTGGCGGAGCCTCAGCCAGCGCCTTCCTCCAGGCCATGCCTGGGCCTGGCGAGACTGAGGCAGAGAAGTGACCGAAAGTCAGGGCGGCACCACCTGCCCCGCTGCCTCAGGTGAGAGTGTGGCGGTGACGGACAGCTGCCCTCTCAGGAGTGGTCAGGCCAGAGGACAGAGGGGAGCTGGGCCATTGGTGTCTCCAGGAAGAACGTTGGCTGTTGGGACATTTGGTCCAGAGGCCCTGTTCTGCCCTGGCCTGTTTGAGGAACAGGAAGAAGTGGAGTTGAAGGCTGGGGACGGCTCTGGAACCACAGGGCAGAGGTGTCACCTCCAGCAGGGTGGTCTAAGTTCAGTGGATGTCTGAGGGTCCTGGTTCCCTCATCTCAGGCTGCAGCAGATGACCCAAGGCAGGAGGGGCTTCGGGGGAAGGCAGGTAAGGAGGTGGCCCTGAGCAGCAGGAGATGGCAGCAGGGAATCACAGGAGGCTGGAAGCTTGGCCAGGTGAGCTGGGCTCTCAGGAAGGGGGTGCTGCCTGCCCGAGAGACGTGGGAGCAGCAAGCCACCCAGGCCTCTGTGAGGTGCAGCTTGGGAGCTGGCGGCAGCACTTGGAGGCATCCTGATTCTGCTCTGGAAGGGAGGGGTCCCCTGGGGGGAGCTGGGGACCCGGGCTGGGGAGGCTCAGCCTGCCTGGAGGGATGCTGTGGTTTCCTCCTGAATAAGAGGCCAGGTTCATGGCCAAGAGGGGGGCTGGGGGGCAGGAAGGCCCACTTTGGGGAGTTAGAAGGAACTGGGAGAGCGAGGCTGAGTGGTGGCTCCTGGCAGTACCCACAGGTCTGTGGTCCTGAATCCTGCAGAGTACCTTCTACAGGGACATGTCTTTCTCTAGAATGTTCTGCATCTTGGGCACAGGCCTCAGTGGGTGGAGAGGAGGGCTCTGCATGGAGTGACAGAGGGAGGGGCCAAGGATCTACTGCCGCCTGGGAACCTCAGTGGGATAAGGAGGAAGCCAAGACATGGGGGGAGGTGAGGGAGGGTGGGGTCTCTGGAGGCTGGGGGCAGGGTTCGAGTGGACCCGTGGGAAGGCAGGTGTGAGACCCTGTAAGACAGAGTGGTGCGACCAGGGAGCACTGGATGCAGGCGGTGGGCTGCCAGGTACCTGGGTTTAGGGTGGAGAACTTCCAGATGTGTCATTGTCACAGACGTGAAACCTGGGAGCAGTGTGAGGGGATGGGGGAGGCTCCTGGGCAGCCTCTGAGTGAGAGTGAGGGGCTGCCGTGGCAGGGCCTGGCCGGTGGCTTGCTTTACAACCTGAAGAGGTGAGACCAGCATGTCCCAGCCCACGGCAGGTGAGGTCAGAGGACCCACCAGGGCCACTGTAGGTCTTGCCTTTACTCCCGGTCACATGAGAGCCACGGGGCAGAGACGTGAGAAGAGAAGTGAGATTTGTAGCAGGACCCTCGGCTGGTGGGACAGATGGATGGACTCATCAGTCCAGACGCGGGCTGGCTGTGGGTCAGCCGGCACGTCCTTGACCTGGGAGGCAACAGGGTGTGCTGGCACCCGGGATGTAGGGTGTGATGGGCAGGGAGGAGCCAGGAGCCCCACGGTCAGGAGGACGGAGGTGCCCACAGCCCTGGGGAGGGCGGTGAAGGTGCGGGCATTCCTGGGGGTGGGTGATGGGCAGCCTGGAGACCGGAGCCTGTGGAGCCTGCGGCACAGCGAAGCCCTGCAGGAGATAGACTGCGGTGGAACTGGGGCGCCATCCACATTTAAATGTTTCTTTCTCCTTTTTAAAAATTCTTGAGTCAAAATCCACATATGATAAAATTAACCGTTTAAAAGTGAAAACTCAGTGGCATTTAGAACATTCACAGTGTTGTGCAACCACCACCTCTAGCTGGTTCCAAAAATATGGCTTTCACAGCCAGGCGACCAGATGATTTGCAGAGGAGGGAGCCCATGCCCTGCCCTAGGTGGGAGTCGCAGTGGGGCAGGCAGAGGCTGTGGGAAGCAGAGGCTGTGGGAGGCAGAGGCCGTGGGAGGCAGAGGCCATGGGAGCAGAGGCCATGGGAGCAGAGGCTGTGGGAGCCCATTGGAGCAGCTGCGGGGGTGGGATGGAGAGAGGGACTGTGGCAAACGGTGTGTGTGTGGGGGGGTCTCATGGGAGTGACCCAGGAGGCCAGGTGGGTGCTGCCTTTGTGGGAGAAGGGCTGAGGGCTGAGCGAGGTGGGGAGAGGTGCAAACCCCTCGCCCACCCAGGGCCCTGATGTTCACTGATGCCCACGGTGTCCAAGGTGTCCCCTTGCCACTGGAATCTGCCAGGGCCCTGAAGCAACATGGCTGTCTTGTGGATTCCAGCAGGGAGTGGAGGATGGGCAAAATGACAGACACCTGGTGACATGGAGTGTTGGAGCAGGTGCCACCACACAGGCCGGAAAGTGGAGCCCCGGGGAGCCTGTGTCTCAGTGCAGGGTGGGGTGCTGAGGATTGGGGGACAGTTATGCACACCCTGCATACAGGCCCTACTTTCTAAGACCCCTAGGGACCACTGTAAAGGGTGGTAGGCGCCAGAACCCCTCCCCTGAGGCTGACCCTGAGGAGCTTGGCTCTCACCTGAGCTGCCCATCTGCCCTGCCCAGAGCCAGGCGGACTCATTGTCACACACTGTGTGTTAGCAGTGGAAAGGACAAAGTTCTCCAGACCAAGGCCACCAGGCTAGGCCACACCAGTTTCTAGCAATAGGGTCCTCTGCACCCCCTTTCCACACTGCCTGGGCCCCAGCCAAGGACACACCTGCTCCACCCAGCTCAGCCCCAAGATGTGCCTCACCTGCCCAGGTGCCTCAGACCAGTTCCCGGAAATGGTGAGGGGCTGAGTCACCTCAGGGAGAGGCAGAGCCAGGGGGTTAGAGGGAGGGTGAATGGAGCTGGGAGGAGGGGAGCTGGGGGGAGCATGAAGCGGGGTCACAGCACGGCTTCCCCCACCAAGGCCAGGAGCACAGGGTGGCCAGGGTCTCTCACAGCACCTGGAGACCCTGGCCACCCTGGGTCTGGGAGGGGTCCCTGAAGACCGTGAGTGCATGGTAGGGGGCCCATCTTCTGGGATAGGTGGGCTCAGAGATGCACCAGTTCTGTTTGAAGTTCCTCTCTGCTGGGATGTAGCTGACACCCACCACACACCCAACTTAGATGCAGAGTTGGAAAAAGTGACCACAGTCACACTTTAGGTACGGGACATTTTCTCATTCCCAGAATGACCGCAGGACCCTTCGAAGCCAGCCCTGCCCCCGGTGACTGAGGGTGCTGGGCATCTTTCTTGTGTCTTGGTAGAGGGTGTTGAGATCTTTTGCCCACTTTTTGATTGGGTTGTTTTCCTATCACTGAGCTTGAATAGTTCTTTATCGGCTTTGCATACAAATTGTTTTATCAGATAAATGATCTGCAAATATTTTTTTTTCTGGTGTGGCCTGACTTTCACTTCTTCAACAGTGACTTTCAGAGAGCAGATTAAAAAAAAAAAAAAAAAAAAAAAAAAAGTTCTGGACTGGGTAAGTACCCCTAGGTTTAATCCCGTGCCAAATAAATAAATAATCAAAAAATTAAAAAAAAATTCTCATCAAGCCATTTTATCTCCTTCCACTCCTCAATTCTGATTCTGGGGCTGTATCTAAGAAAATCTTTGCCTAACCCAAGATCACAGAAAAATTTCTTCTGTGTTGTATTTTGGAAGTTTTATAGTTTGGGGTTTACATTTATCACTAGGAGGCAACTGGAGTTATATCTTGTATATGGTGAGCTGGAGATTGAAGTTTATTGTTTTGCAGATGATACCTAGCTGGTGGGAAAGTATTCTTTTTCTACTGATTTGCATTGATATCTTTGTCAATAATTAAATGTCTGTCTAGGGGTGGGTCTGTTTTTTGGATTCACTGTTCTGAACCATTGATCTACGTATCCATTTTCATGTTAATGCCACACTGTTCTGATAATTGTCATTTTTCAGGGTTTTTTTTAAATAATGGCAAATCTGCTCCATTAGGCTTATTTCATTTTATTTTATTTTTTTAGAGAGAGAGAGAGAGAGAATTTTTTTTAATATTTATTTTTCAGTTATCGGCAGGCACAACATCTTTGTTTGTATGTGGTGCTGAGGATCGAACCCGGGCTGCATGCATGCCAGGCGAGCGCGCTACCGTTTGAGCCACATCCTCAGCCCCTTTCAGGGTTTTTTTAATATTTATTTTTTAGTTGTAGTTGGACACAATATCTTTATTTTATTTATTTATTTTCATGTGGTGCTGAGGATCGAACCCAGGGCCTCACACGTGCTAGGTGAGCGCTCTACCGCCGAGCCACAATCCCAGCCCTGATAATTGTCATTTGATAACAGGTTCTGAAAACATGTGGTGTTCTCCATCTTCGTCCTTTTTCTAAGCCATTTTCACTATTCTGTCTTGCATTTTAGAATCAGCTTAAGTTCTGCTTTTAAAGTACTGTTAGAAATCGGATAGGTCTGCATTCAACTTATAGATTAATTAATTAATTAATTTTGGTGGATACCAGGTATTAAACTCAGGGGTGCTACATCCCTCACCCTTTTTATGTTTTATTTTGAGACAGGGTCTCACGTTTCTTAGGGCCTCTCTGAATTGCTGAGGCTGGCCTAGAACTTGAGATCCTCCTGCCTCAGCCTCCTGAGTTGCTGGGATCACAGATGTGTGCCACCAGGCCCAGCTGAACCTATTGATTAATTTGGAGAAAGTTTATGTGTCATGAAAGCAGGCTCTCCCTTCATATCTATAGATCCTCTTTAGTTTCTCTGAGCAGTATTTTTCAGTTTTCTGTGTACTATGTTATCTTTTGTCCTTTATCCCTAGGCATTTCATGTATTTTGTTATTATAAGTGGTGTTTCAAAAATTTCAATTTTGGTGTACCCCTTTCGCTTTGCCAATTGGACTGATGCCCAAGTATGGGCAAAGGAAATGTCCTCTTAAAACTCAGGCAGATGAAGTGTTTGCCATGTAACCTGTCAGAGGAAGCAGATTGAAATAGATTTCCTGGAAGGTCTTACACAATTTGATATTAAAGCAGTTCTAGTTTTACAGCATAAAAAGTGAATTAAGTTTTAAATTATACTAGCGATTTGATTTGGTTTGTCTAGTGGTTCAGAGGTTGTCACCTCATCAGAAGAATAGCTGTAAAGTAGGGGTGTATAGAGGGAAAAGAGGACAGGTGGAGGAAGGAGACTAGGTGAGAGAGGTGGGGGGCACCCAGGACTGATTGGAGTAAATCAAATCCCATACAAGTATGATTTTGTCAAAAGAACCCAACTATTATAACTATAATGCACTAGTAAAAGAAAGCAACAAAGGGTTGTTTACTTCAAGGCCTCTTCCAATTAGATTAATAATTGAAAAACGAATCAAGCCATCATAGCCTTGTTGGGTTATTCTGAGTAAATGAGTCATGATTTATATAATAAATGGAGCTGTCAAAACCGTTTTCTGCATTGCTGTTGTGTTTTTGATGAGACACTTATGAGAATTTCAAAAAAAAATTTAATTTTGAGGGTTGGAGTTGTGGCTCAGTGGTAGAGCACTTGCCTGGCATGGGTGAGGCACTGGGTTCAATTCTCAGCACCACATGTAAATACTTAAAATAAAGGTCCATGAACAACTAGAAAAAAAGATATTTAAAATATTTCATTTTCTGATTGCTTATTGTTAGTATATAGAACTACAGTGATTTTTATATGTTTTTCTTGTATTCTAAAACCTTCCTAGAACACTTATTAGTTCTAAGGGTTTTTAAAATAGAGTCCATTGGATTCTCTACATAGATTATTATGTTGTCTGTGAATAAAGACCATTTTATATCTCTCCCTTCTCAGCCTAGATGCTTGTTATTTATTTTTCTTTTTTGTATTATTATTATTATTTGATGGTGCTGGGGATGAACGCAGAGCCTAGTGCATGTGAGGCAAGTACTCTACCAACTGAGCTATATCCTTAGTCCTCTTTTTTGCCTCCTTGCACTGATTAGAACCTTCAGTTCAATGTTGAATAGTGGTCTTGTTTGTTTTTTCAAAATATATTTAGTTGTCAATGAGTATTTATTTATTTATTTATATGTGCTGCTGAGAATTGAACCCAGTGCCTCACACATGCCAGGCAAGTGCTCTACCACTGAGCCACAACTCCAGCCCAGTCTTGTTTTATTATTGATCTTAGAATGAAAACATTCAGTCTTTACCTTTTCTCTTTTTGTAATACTTTGGATTGAACCTAGGGGCACTCTACCACTGACTATGTCCCAAGCCCTTTTTCTTTTTTTATTTTGAGACAAGATCTTACTAAATTTCCCACACTTACCTTGAACTTGTGAGCCTCCTGGCTTAGCCTCCTGAGTATCTGGGATTATAGAGGTGGTCACTGCACCTGACTGAAAATAGTCTCTCTCAAGGAAGTGAGATGTTCACTGTAGATGTTTTGTGGGGATGTTTCCTTCTATACCTAGGTTTCTGAGAGTTTTTATCAGGATGTTGCATTTTGTCCAATACTATTTCTGCTCCTATTGAGATGATCATATGGCTTTTCTCTTTTAAATCTGTAAATATGATGACACTGATTTTACTATCAAATATCAAACCAACCTTGCATTCCTGGTACAAACTCTGTTAATCATGGTATTTTCTTCCTTCCTTCCTTTCTTTTTTTTCTCCTTTTCTCTCTTCCTCCCCTCCTTTCTCTCTCCTCCCTCCTCTTCCTCCTCCTCCTCCTCCTCTTTCTTCTTCTCTTTCTCCTTCACAGTTCTGGGGATTGAACTAAGGGATACACTGTCACTGAGATACATCCCCATCCATTTTTAGACAGGGTCTGGCTAAGTTTGTTGGGAGTCACCCCACCTCCAAAGACTAACCTCCCCATCCCCCCCCAGCTCCAAAGACTAACCTCCCCATCCCCCCTCCTGAAGGTGAGCCCTGCTGACTCACATGATCCTTATCCATCAATCAGACTAGCCCTGCTGGCTCACATGATCCTTACCTACCAATCAGAAAGCACTCCATGCCAACTGTCAAACCCTTCAACCATTAAACTGTCATAACTGTCAAACCACCCCTGGCTCTATAAATATGCAGAGCTGTTCCTCAACAAACGGGCATTTTCTCTGACGGCAAGCCTTGATCATTCTTTCAAAGTTGCCTAGGATGGCCTTGAACTTGCAATCCTCCTGCCTCAACCTCCTGAGTAGCTGGGATTATAGGCATGCCCCGCTGTACTTGGCTATTCTTTTTAAGTATTATTGGATATGCACAAGTTTTTATGGACATGTTTTGAATTCTCTTGGGTAAATACCTAAGAATAGAATGGCTGGGTTATATGGGATATATATATATATATCTCCATCTCCTCAACCAGCCCTGCCTGCTGACTTGTTAGAGGGGGGTAGCACTAGAGGTGGCTGTAGCCTCTTGTGTCCACTTGTCCAGGCCTGCCTATCTCTCCCTCTAAGCAGGGGTTGGCAGACTTTTTCTTAAAAGCCAGATGACCTGAGGGCTGTTCAGTCTTGTCACAGAGCTCGCCCTGTAGGAGGACAGGCATGGCATGTTCATGTGAAACTCTGGTGCAGAAGGAGGCAGTGGGCCCAGGGGCCTACTGTGGCAGCTGCTGCTGGAGGGTTCAGTAAACAGCACTCCCAGGCCAGGACCTGGACAGCCTTGCCCCACAGCTTCTGTGAAGCTGGACGGTGGGTAGGCACAGGCACCCCAGCCCTTGGCTGGGCAGGAACTTTTGGCACCTTAGTTCAGTCACAGAGCAATTTCCAGATGGGTAGATGAGGCCACAAGAAGCAAAGCCCTGGTCATAGAGACACACTGTCAGAGCAGAATCCTGCAATATCACCATGCAGTGAGAAGTGGTGTCCCCGGGAGCCCAGAGATTGTCCTAGTTGGCTTCTTGTACCCACTGCCCCTTGCAGTTGGATGCCACAGTCCCGACTTACCAACGAGGAAGCCAAGGCCACAGATGAGCTGGAGATTGTCTAAGGCTGTGCGCCAGCTGGGGACCTCATGTGCAGCCGTTGGCCAAGTGACTGTGAGCCACTTGGGGAGGGTTTCTGGAGGAGATGGAAGGGAACTGGGTCTCTCCTTTCTGGGACATCAGTCCTTCCCCATGTGCTCTCCAGGAAAGCATGTGACGTCAACTCTGTTCTGCTGCACAAACAAAGCTCCTGGCACTAGCCTGGGTGCCGCTAGTGAGTGAGGGTGAGGAGCAGCCCAGGGCTCCTGAGGAATCAGGGGCTCTGTTGAAGAGGGACTCTCAGGTAGTCATTCACTTGCAGATGCTCACCCAGACCTGGCCTGGGCCAGGGACTTAGTGGTGGGAAGCCACCATCAAGGGGAGACAGACTGGCTCAGTCAGGGAGCCTGGCTGCTGTGACAAGAAGCTCCCACCCCTCAGACACAGAGCATGTGGTCTTTTACTCTTGGCACAGTCCTGCCACGATGCTCACTTGGGCTCTCCTGGGCAGGAGACAACATCTTTGTTTGTATGTGGTGCTGAGGATCGAACCCGGGCCACACGCATGCCAGGCGAGCGCGCTACCGCTTGAGCCACATCCCCAGCCCCTGGAGATTGCTCTTTTGAGAAC
Organism: Callospermophilus lateralis; assembly: GCF_048772815.1. Taxonomy (NCBI): domain Eukaryota; kingdom Metazoa; phylum Chordata; class Mammalia; order Rodentia; family Sciuridae; genus Callospermophilus; species Callospermophilus lateralis. The sequence goes on from NC_135323.1 coordinate 37,958,661, forward strand.
TCCTTTCAGCTCCCAAAGCCCCCTTTGCTCAGTTATTATGATGGGGTGTACAAGATGGGAAGGAAAATAACCAAGTCTCCCAACAAGCGCTCTCACCCAATTTAACAAGCCTCTCGTCCCCGTGTTCATCATGAAAAATTTCAAATGTGGTTATTCCGCCACACTTGCCCACACCCCGTTTAGATCCAACCATCATATTAGCATTTTATCATATTTGAATCATTCATTGTGTACAGTAGATATTTTTAAAATATTTATATTTTTGTTGTAGGTGGACACACAATATCGTTATTTCATTTTTATGTGGTGCTGAGGATCGAATTCAGTGCCTCACATGTGCTAGGCAAGCGCTCTACCACTGAGCCACATCCCCAGCCCCTATTTGACCTTGTTTTTAGTTTTTTTATTTTTTGGTACTGGGGGTTGAGCTCAGGGGTGTTCCACCACCGAGCTACATTGCCAGACCTTTTTATTTTATTTGGAGACAGGGTCTTGCTAAATCACCAAAGCTGGCCTTGAATTTATCATCCTCCTTCCTCAACCTCCCAGGTCGCTAGGATCACAGGCGTGTGCCATTGCAGCTTTGTTGAATTTTATAAAATAAACTAGATACCAAGTTGCATCATCTCTAAGTATGTTGGTGCCAAGTCAGGCCACAAGGCCGTCATCGCCCCTGACAACCTGAGTGCTGGCCACCGATTGTCCCCCCATGCACTGTCCATCTGCTGTGTCCCTCATGACTGTGGTGGGACCTGTGGGCCATGTCCTGCGTTGGTGTGAGGTCTTTCTTAGACTCAAAACCCTCTCCGGGTTTTCTCTTCCAACCTCAGCTCCTTGCTCTGGGATGATCTCTGCAGGCAAGGGTCCCCAGGGCAGCCACCTTGTGTGTGTGTGTGTGTCCAGCCCTGCTGGGGTCTCTGGAATGCTGGGTGCTGGTCCAGCCCTGGGGCCCAGCACTCGCCATGGCCCCTGGGTGGATGGACTCTCAGCAAATCTCTGGAGTCTCTGAGGGGAGCACCGTCCACATTAGGGGGCATCCAGTACAGCCTCCTCTGGGGGAGGCAGGGAGCCCTGCTTGGGCCCAGCGTCGGGTGGCCCCAGGGGTCATTCCCGCAGCCTCCCCTTGACCAGCAGGGAGTCGAGGCTTCCATCCAGGGGCCCTCGTGACCCTGATCTGACGTTCTGTCCACCCTCCAGTGTCCCCGTCCGAGCCTCCCTGACATCCACCTTTCCATTCCAGACCCTGACTGGGCTTCCTACACCCTGGGCGTGTTCATCTGTCTGAGCTGCTCTGGAATCCACCGGAACATTCCCCAGATCAGCAAGGTGAAGTCAGTCCGCCTGGATGCCTGGGATGAGGCCCAAGTGGAGGTACGGGGCTGAAGAGGGACATGGGTGGAGGGCAGAGGGACCACATGCTGGGGGACCCCAGACCCCATCTCTCTGGCTTCAGACACCTCTGAGGTCCCTCCAATCTGGGGCTCCAGGCAGCTTGGCCATGACTGGTGAGAGGCTCTTCCTGCCCCCGGGGGCTCGGGCTGGCCCAGGACTGAGGCTTTTATTGCTGACCCTTGTGGGGGCCACAGAGGGACACCCCACACAGAGTAGAGGGGACTTGCCTGGGGGATAGCTGTCCGTCACAGGGTGAGGGGTTTGCTCTGACCCTTGATGGGAGCTATGGAGACAGGGGTCTTTGAACCTTGATGACAGATCTGAAGCCCAGCCCCACCCTGCCTCGGCTGCCCATGACTCGGGTATAGGAGGCTCTCCAGGTGAGAGCAGGTGGGGCCAGGAGGCCTCTGGGGGGATGGGGTGGGTCTGGTGGCACTTGCCCCCCACATACCTGGGAACAGCAGTTTATAACCCTGGAGCTTGTTGGAAATGCAGTCCAGGCATGCGTGGCCTGCAGACTGCAGGCACCAAGGCTGTCCTGCGCGCTGTGCAGCAAAAGGTGTCCCTTGCCCCGTGAATGCCTGTGGGACCCTAGCAGGGTGAGGCCTTGGGGCTCCTGGGGCTCCTTGCTGTGGACCCCTGGATGGACATTTGATTTGTGGTATCTTTTGGTTGGCAGCCTCGGTTTCCCTCTCTGAAAAATAAGTAGGATGGTCCTTAGATTGTCCCTGTCTCTAGTGAGAATCAAAGATCAATGTCAAGGGGGTGCAGTGGCACACATCTATAATCTCAGCAATCTGGGAGGCTGAGGCAGGAGGATCACAAGTTTGAGGCCACTTTGGCAACTTAGGGAGGCCCTGTCTAAAAAATTAAAAAGGGCTAGGTGTAGTTTGGTGATAAAGCACCCCTGCATTCAATCCCCAGCCTTCTAATATGATGATGATGATGATGATGATGATGATGATGCAGGATCTCATAAGTTGCACAGTGTCTCACTAAGCATCTGAGGCTGGCCTTGAACTTCTGATCCTCCTGCCTCAGCCTCGCCAGCTGCCAGGATCATAGGCGTGCGCCTCTCCTCCCCTTTTCTTCACGTTTCGTGCATGGTTCTCTTTTCAACTTTATATTCTTCTATAACATCTTTCCACTTCATATTTCTTTCTTTCTTCTTCTTCTTTTTTTTTTTTTTTTCAATGCTGGGGATGGAACCCGGTGCCTCCTGCATGCTAGGCAGGGGCTCCACTGCTGAGCCACACCCCAGCCCTAGAACGTCTTTTTAAACAAACGTCTCATTGACTAAATTCACGTACCAAACAGTTTGTCCACTTGGAGCGCACGGCTCAGTGGTTTTAGCGTATTCTGAGTTGTGCCGCCAACATCCCAGCCTATTTTAGACATCTTCATCACCTCAGAAACATACCCCTTTTCTTTTGGGTGTGACCTCCTCCCAAGCCCTAAGCAGCCACAAACCCTCTCTATAGATCTGCCTATTTTGGATATTTGACAAAAATAGAATCGCATACCAGGAGGCCTTCAATGCCAGGCCCTCCGTGTTCCGCTGTGTTGGTGGCACTCTCCCTCCTGTGGCTGATGTTCCAATGTGTGGATGCTCACAGCATGTTGGTCCAACCCCCGAGGGACCCTGGCTGTCTCCACCTGTTTAGTGTTTTATTTATTTATGTTGTTTTTTGTACCAGGGATTGAAGTCAGGGGCGCTTTACCCCTGACCACATCCCAGCCATTTAACAACAACAACAACAAAAATTATTTTGAGACAGCTGAGGCTGACCTTGAACTTGAGATCCTCCTGTCTCAGCCTCTCAAGCTGCTGGGATCACAGGCGTGCACCACCGGGCCCAGCTTGTTCAGTATATTTTAATAACTTGGTAGCATTTGCACATGTCACACATCCAGCAGCTTCAGCAGGGCATGAGTGGGACACAAGCCCCTCCTGCCCTTGACTCCAGCCTCCCCCAACCCCTGGAGGCAACCAGGGCCAGGGTTTTGTGCATCTTTCTGGGACACCATCCTTTATGGGAACAAGCGTGTGTGCATCTTATAATCAGCACTGGGGACCTTCTTATCCAGTCCATGGTTGTGACATTGTCCCTCAAGTGGGTGAACCACAAGTTCCTCACCCATCGCCGCTCCGCCCCCCGCCGCCCCCACAGACATTCAGGTTGTTTCCAATCTTTCTCTTTGGGTAGATGAACTGCCTCATCATGTGGGTGACTCTGCGTGTGTGGGAATGGACCGGGGGCCTAAATTCCTAGTGGTGGAAGTTCAAGGTCAAAAGTCACATAGCTTGGAATTTGGGAGGGGTTCTGCCCTACCGCACCTTGGCTAGGTACACGCCCCACCCAGCGTGAGTGTTGCCACCCCTGCCCACAGGTGGCCCCTGGTGGCTTTTTTGCTGATCGGATAGTGCAGAGGTTCTCAGGGCGGGTCTGAACTTGGGATTTCTTATCTTGCGTGGAAGGGATCCTCAGGGATTTTTCCCCTCAGGACCGCTCTTCCCACCCGTCTCATCTTGGCTGTGACCCTCATCTTGGTTTCTTTTCACCCTCTGAGAAATTTGTGGAAAACCGTGTTTTCGGGGTTTTCTTTCAGCCTTGCTCATGGTGGTTTTAACGTGGAAATTTTTCTCCGTTGACCTTAGTCAAACCGATCCTTTTCTTTTGTGGTTTGAGGGATTATCGCACACTTAGCGAGGCGCGCCCCGTCCCGGCGTTATTGTTTAATAGCACCTCTGCTGAGATCTCATCCACACACTTCCAATTCATCGTGGTGAGGTGGACAGGTCAAGAGTGGCCTCCGCGCTGGGCAGCCCTAACCACCATCTAATTCCAGAGCACTTCCCTACCCCACTGCAGAGCCCGGCTCCACAGCAGCCACACCCCATGTCCCACCCCTCCCCAGGGGGACAGACACACCCAGGCTCCAGGTCTGCCTGGCCACTGCCTGTGCCTGCCCGGCTCACACAAGGGCCTTTGCGTCTGGCGGGTCTCCCTGAGCTCACCACGTTGGCCCTTGTCAGGGCTCACTATGGCACCACCATGAGCGCTTGGGCCAGAGTCTGTCCAGTGGCCAGTTGATGGGACCTGGGTTGTTTCCATATTCTGCTATTTTGAGTATATTGCCAGGAGCACATCTCCTCTCCCCGGAGTGGGGCGAGTCAGCTGGTCCTGGGGGGGGGGGGGGCACTGTCCCGCTCACACGCTCATCTGCAGCCCAGGAGGCTGGAGAGTCTCACATTGCCCGGGTCCTGCTGGGGTCACAGCCATCTTTGTGGTGAGGCTGTGGCTCACTGCAGCTTTGACTGGCATCTCCTTGGTGAGTGGTGCTGACCCCGCGTCTTCCCACGTGCTGACCGGCCATCTGTGGGTCTTCTTTGGATTAATGTCCATTCAAATCCTTTACCAGGGAAAAATGGAGTTCTTGGGCTGGGGCTGGGGCTCAATGGTAGAGCGCTTGCCTCTCATGTGTGAGGCACTGGGTTAGGTTCTCAGCACTGCGTATACAGAAATGAATAAAATAAAGGTCCATCAACAATAAAAATAAAATATTAAAAAAAATTGAGTTCTGGGGCCAGGGTTGTGGCTCAGTGGTAGAGCGCTTGCCTAGCATGCGTGAGGCACTGGGTTTGAGATATATATATATATATTTACCAATAAAGATAAAAAATATTTTTTCTTTTTTTATTATTAAGCAAAAGTTATTTGTGTATTCTGGACACAAATCCCATATCAGATGTGGATTTTTCAAATAGTTTTCCCTCATTCTGTGGGTTGTTTTTTAGCTTTTTTTTTTTAAATGCAAAAAGTACAGTTTGTATTTTTCAGGTGCTATGTAATTATTTTTTATTTTTGAGGAGACATTTACATCATAGAATTAACTATATTATTATTATCATTATTATATAGAGTACTGGGAATGGAACTGGGATGCTCGGCCGGTGTGAACCACATCCCCCAGCCTTTTCTTTTCTATTTTTATTTAATTTATATTTATTTAATTTGGACCTGGGGATTGAACCCAGGGGTGCTTTACCAATAAGCCACATCCCCAGCCCTTTTTATTTTTTAAAATTTTTTTAGTTGTGGTTGGTACAATATCTTTATGTATTTATTTATTTTTATGTGGTGCTGAGGATTGAACCCAGTCCCTCACGCATGCAAGGCAAGTCCTCTGCCACTGAGCTACAGTCCCAGCCCCTTTATTTTGTATTTTGAGATAGGGTTTCATCACGTTGCATAGGGCCTTGATAAATTACTGAGTCTGGCTTTGAATTTGCGATCCTCCTGCCTCAGCCTCCCGAGCGCTGGGATTACAGGCATGCACCACTGCCACCGTGCCCAGCTCACATTTTATTTTGAAACAGGATCTCACTAAGTTGCTGAGGCTGGCCTGGAAGTTGTAGTCCTCCTGCTTAGCTTCCTGAGTGGCCGGGATTCCCGGCCAGGCCACTGTCTGGCTGCTTGTTAATTTTTAAAATAAACTTTAGAATCATTGCTAGCTTTGAAAGTTTCAATTCCTACTTTTTGGGTGAATTGTACAAAATACATAGACTAACAAAGGAGGGGAGGGCTTTCCATCTTCCAGATCTTTGTTCAACGTTTCTCCTGCATCCTTTAAGAACAGGGTGCTTGGAGTCCACCTGTAATCCCAGTGATGTGGGAGGCTGAGGCAGGAGCATAGCAAGTTCAGGGCCCCCCCGGGGCAACTTAGCAAGACCCTGTTTCTAAATGAAAATGAAAGGTTGGAGGTGTTGCTTAGTGGTTAGCACTTGCCTAGCATGTGTGAGACCCTGGGTTCTATTCCCAGCACTGCAACAATAACAAAAGAGAAGAAGAAGGGGGAGGGAGGGGGTGGGGCAGGGGATGGGGGAGGGGGAGGAAGGGGAGGAAGAGAAAAGAAAAAAAAAAAAGAGCATGTGATTTTTTTTTTTTCCCCAGAAACTTTGCACCTATTTTCCTGAGCTGCACCTTGGGCATTTTCTCCAACAGTTAGCGGAGTGGACAGCTCTGATATCCATATAGCTCCCTAAAGAACTGACATTTCATTAAAAAAAAAAAAAAAAAGCCTTGGACTTCAGAATTTTCATGTGGTTCTGGCCTGTCATGGGATGGTCTCATCGTCTGTGATTTCCTTTAGTTGATCCCCCTGATCCTTCATGTTCATGACCACATGGTCCTGAGACCACAGTGACCCCTAGAGGACAGGACTTTTGTCTATGTGTTCCTGGAGGCCACATCCATATCCCAGGAGGGTCCTCCATCAGCCTCAGCTCTAAAGGCCACAGAGGCTTCCCTGTGGCTTGGAGCAGACCCACCCTTGTCCTCCAGACGGCTGTGGAGTGTGGTCTGGACCTTGCCTTTGGTTTCTGGTCTGGATCTTGGCTAGTAGAGATGGGGCATCTCTGCACCCGGCCTGCAGGAGGCTGTGGGCTTAAAACTGAGTGACGTGTCGGTGGAGTCAGGGCCATCAGGAGGGGGCTCTGCTCTCAGCCGCCCTGGCTGGGCCCTTCTTCAGGAAGCCCCTCCGTGGGCCATGGAAAGTAGTCTCTTCCCTCCACACTCTGACAGTCCCGGGACAGGAGGGCCATGGAGTTCCCGCCCCTTGCCGGCCAAGCCCTCGGGGTCTGGGGTCAGCCTGCCCCTGACCTGGGACTCCAGGGCGCTGACCCTGGCCCCCTCTCTTGCAGTTCATGGCGTCCCATGGGAATGAAGCCGCCAGAGCCACCTTCGAGTCCAAAGTCCCGTCTTTCTACTACCGGCCCACGTTCTCTGACTGCCAGTGAGTACTGGGCCTGCTCAGGGCTTCTGGTCAACAGCCTGGGCCCGGCGGGGGGTGTGGGAGGATCCAGAGTTTCTGGGGGAAGGTCAACCATGCCCGGGTCCCAGTTGCCCAGCAAAGAGGCCCACAGCCCACGAGAGCATGTCCCCATCCCTGTGCTGCTTGGTCCCTGGGGCTCATCTCCTTTCTGGGCTGGGACTGGGTCCTGAGCAGGTAGGAGGGAGCCAACTAGCCAAGGTCCAGACCCCTTTGTCTGGCTTGGGTTCCTGGTGTGGTGGACGGATGGTGGGGGGCGGGCAGGGCTCTGTCAATCTGGGTGGGCCACGGCAGGGCCTTCTCCTTGGGGGTCTCAGGGGGTCTCTTGATGCCACTGGCGTGGGTGTGGCTCTCAGGGGCCCCCTGCGACCACTCACCTACCTCCCTGAGCCTCAGCCTCCACATCTGTCCAGCCAGCGGGAGCGGTGAGGAGGTGACAGCTTCAACTGTACCAGTGCCCTCCTCTTGCCCCACCCAGGGAGGGACAGTGTGGCCGGCTAGCCTCGTCCAGGTCCCCAGGCCTGCTTGTCCCTCTGGGTCTTCCCTTTCCCATACCCACCCTGCGCCTTCTGCCCCACCCCGACCTTGGCCCGCTGTTCCCTACCTGGAGTGCCCTCCTGGCTCTGCCTGGCCCTGACCAGCGCCTCGAGCTGGCTCTGGTTGGCTGCCACTGTGTCCTGGGGTCCCCGCCCTCCCTTGAGCTGGGTGGGGCTGAGCACCTCCCTGGTTCTCCTGTGGCCTTGCCCAGTGGGCCAGGGGCAGGGCCTCAGGGGTCTGGGGCTGAGGAAGCTGGGCCCAGCACCACGGGCTGCTGTATTTTTGAGGCACAGCATGGGAAGCCGTGTGTCCACGGGGGCCACTCTGGTCCTTCCATTAGCCCGGGGCTCCCAGGAGGCCCTCCCCTCCAGGCCATCTCCTGAGGCTGGATGTCCCCTGCTGAGACTCCTGGCCCACCTCCCTTCCTGTCCCTGCCCTCTTGGGGAAGTGTCAGTGTCCAGTAGGACACCCATATCCCCTTGTCTTCTCAAAGCAGGAAGGGTCCCTGGGTCAGTTGGAGCCCCTCCCCTGCTGGCCACAGGTTGGGGCAAAGGACCCTCATGGCCATTCTGTCCAGCCCTCCTAACTCAGTATTTTTTTTTTTTTTTTTTGGTACCAGGGATTGAACCCAGGGGCGTTAACCACTGAGCCACATCCCCAGCCCTTTGTTGTATTTTATTTTGAGACAGGGTCTCGCTGAGTTGCTGAGGCTGGCTTTGAACTCACCATCCTCCAGCCTCAGCCTCCCGAGCCGCTGGGATGACAAGGGGGCCTGGCCTAACTGGGTACTTCTGAGGCCCAGGGAGCTGAGTATACTTCCTAGAGGACCCAGAACCGGGGATCCCAGCCCATTCCAGTCAGGGAGTCACCCGACAGGGATGAGAGGGGGCAGGCTGGCAGGTGGGAGGGCCAGTTGGTGCTCAGAACTGCACAGCTGGCCAAGTTGTCCCACCTCCGGAACTTGCCCTTTGTTGGAAAAGGAGTCAGTACCGGGCCCTGCGCCCCCCACCCCCAGGCTGCCGAGACCCCGCTCTCCAGGTCCCGTTGTGACTCAGTTTTGCACAGCTGGGCCCCGCCCGGCCTCCTGTTTGCTCAGCGTTTTTCTCTGGTTGACTTCTCCGTGACCCCAGACTCCTTGGACCCACCCACAGGGACACCTGCGGAATCGCAGGCGGGGTGCAGGCTCATGTGTTCCCTTAGAGGGATGCCCCCAAACGTCTGGGCCCCAGGTTCCCCAGTGCAAGGGGCCACACCCCACAGTGAGGTTCCCAGGGTGCTCTGCCCCAGTGGGTTGGGGTTAGGGGTCAGCAGGCCGGGGCCTCCCCTGCTGCCCTGGTCTGTCCCTCAGGAGTTATTCCTGGGGTGCCATGGACCTGTATCAGGGTCCTGTTGGGGTGGATCCCAGCACAGCGAGCAGGGAGGGGATTCTCATGGGATCTGAATGTGGGGGTGCGGGTGGGAGGGGGTGGGTTTCTTGGCTGTAATCCCAGCCCACCCTTGTTCGTGGTCAGGGCCTGTTTGGGGCCTTGTTAGGGCAGGAGGAACCGGGGGCGTGTCCTGGCAGCAGGCGACTTGGTGTCTGGTGTTGTGTTTGTGATTGATACCGGGTCACCCTGTGCCAGGCCCCGCCAGGCTCTTGGCAGGTATTTGTGAGTTTCACTGGGGCCTGGGAGGCAGGTCCTGTTGAGACCCCGTCACAGAGGAGAAGGCAAGCTGGCAGCTCAGCCTGATTCTTCAGGGGACACCTGCAGGAGCCACCTCTCCGCAGCCCTCACGCTCACAGGGAAATCTGCCACCTAGGTCCTGCTGGGTCCTCAGTGTGAGCCGGGAGCCCAGACTGTGGGCAGCTATTTTGAGCATGATTTTGTCACCCGGAGGCTGCTTGGTGGCTAGGTTATTTGCATGTGTGCCTCAGGCGCCCCCTGGCGACATGAGAAGCCCCTCCACTTCCTCCTCCTTGGGCTGTGTTTAGCTCCGGGCCTTTTCAGGGACCCAGGGTCCTAGGCAGGGTCTCTGGGGCTGACAGTTCCCCAAGAGGCTGTGTGAATCCCTGTGTAAACTGTGGAGAGCTGTAACATGGACGGATTGGGGTAGAACGTGCTGTGTGAACCGTGGAGCTCGTGGAGGGGCCGGAGGTGGGGATGTTTGCAGCGTGCTGGAGGAAGTGGTGGGAGGAGCTCTGTCAACTGTAAGGTGACAGGGAGCCCTGGAAAGCCGGAGGGGGAATTCCTGTGTCAACTGTAGGTGCCGAGGAACCGGAAGGGGCCGTGTGGCCTGCTGGTGTCACCAGGTGGGTATAGGAAGGCCCCAGCCTGCCTAGGGTCCTGGGCCCCTGAGTCCCCAGACCTTGTCAGAGCCGGTGTCCAGGACAGCCTCACAGGTAGGGCCCCACCAGGATAGTGAACCCGAGGTGGTCCCTGCCCACCGCCATGGCTGCAGGTTTGGCTTCTGTACCTTGTGGCTCTGGGGGGCCCAGCCAGTGCCTCCCATTCTGGGGGTTTGTGGGTGCTGTTCCTCCGGCCTGCCCCAGGCTGCGGCACTCAGGCCACCCTCAGCTTCATGGAAACGGTGCTGTACCAGATGGTAGGCCCAGGTGACCGGTTCCTGACCAGCATGGTGAGGATCCTGGGAGGCCTTGGTGTTTCCCTCTGTCCCCTGGAGCCCATAGCCCCCGACAGGTCAGGGCGGAGGCTTGTGCCCGGCTAAGCACTGCTCAGGTGCCTCGGTGGCATCTTTAAAGACACACAGAGCAGCAGCAGGGACACTGGGAAGGACAAACAATTCTGGGAATCCCAGGATTCAAACCCTGCCGCCCTGGCTTCCCAGTGTTCATTGAACGTCACCTCCAGGCAGGACAGGCGCCGCATGGCCTCCAGAGGCCCGTGTCCCCCAGCACAGGATGGGCCGTTGCCCCCTGCCCAGGGCTGTCAGGAGGAGGTGTCTCAGGTCAGCGGCTTCCCTCCCTCCTTTCTGAAGTTGGAGCCACAGGAGGTCTGAGGGTCCCAGGTGTGTCGTCCTTGGTGGCGGGAAGGCCATGACTTAGCGGAGACCAGCAGGACACACTGTAGGGCCCCCAGGCTCTCCTGACAGGGAGTCTGCTGAGCTGCTTCCCTGTGGGTGGGAGGCCTGCGCAGCTCTGGGGCTGAGCACCAGTGCTGGCTGCTCCTCTCTACGGAGGCTCCTGGGCACCACAGATGGGCAGGTGTCCCCTCCGACTTGCCTGCTCTGTCCTGGCTTCCTGGGGCCACTCACAGAGCACCAAAGACCAAACCCCGGAACCTGGAACGGCTCTGGAGGCTGCAGGAGCAGGCGGAGGCTGGCTCCTCCTGAGGCCAAGGTGGCCCCCTTCTTGTGATGTCCCCATGTGGTTGCCCCTCTTGTCTGTCTGGGTCCAAATTTCCCCTTTTAGGGCTCTAGTCCTATTGGATGAGGGATCAACAGCGGCAGCATGACCTCATCTTAATTTGACAAATCTGCACTCAAATAAGGCTGCCTCTGAGGTCCGGGGGTCGGGACTGCAGCACAGGACTTGAGGGGAGGAAGGCGTTCAGCCCAGAGCCTCGGAGTTTGCCCAGTGTCTGGGGTCCGTGAGTGTCTGGGGTCCGTGAGTGTCTGGGGTCCGTGAGTGGCAGGGGTCCGTGAGTGGCAGGGTTCCATGGGCTTGGGTCACTGTCTCTGTCCCCAAAATACAAAGGAAGAACAGAAGCCACCTGGGGGTTGCTGAGAGTCGAGGGTGAGCTGGGGGGAGGAGGACACTTTTAGAAGAGGCACAGCCTGGCCTTTCCCACCTCTGGGCAGGGTTTGTGATGTCCTAAATCCACAGCACTGAGGGAGAAGGGTCTTCACCCACGTAAGCAGAGGGGAGGGGGATGCTGGAGCAGCAGCAGGGGACCCAGAGCCTGGAAGCAGGGGACCGAGGGTGTGCACGGCCAGCAGCCAACCCTGATGTACAGGAGGACTGTGGGGGTGGGGGTCCTAGGGAAGGAGTCACCCCAAGCACCTGCCCAACCCTCAGTCCCCCTTGCTCTGGCCCAGCCGTGACCCAGCCCAGAGTCTGCTGCAGGTTGAGGTGACCCATCCCCACCCCAGGGGCTCTGAGTGGTGGGGGGCTGTGCAGCCTGGGTTCCGATTTCCCTAACACAGGACTGACCCCAAGGAATGGGTGGGCAGGGACCTCTGGAGCCTTAGGCTGGGGCTCCGTTCTGGCCCCCCAGGTGCCGTCTGCCTACTGCCTCATCATTGGCCCTGGGCTGTGAGGGTGAAGGATCCGTCCATACCAGCTCTCCCAATGCAGAGGGCCTCCGGGAACAAGGCCAGAACCCCAGGGTGGAGGCAGGCCCAGCTGGGCACCTGGCTTTCCTGGACTGGGGCCCATGGTGATGGGCATGAGACCCTGAGACCCTGCAACAGCTGTTGTGATGTTTCAAAGCGCCCCCCCTTAGCTGCCCCTCGCACGGCATGGGGGTCTCCCGTCGCACAACCCCAGGTTAAGTGCTGGGGTCAGCAGGGGAGGGAGCTGGCTCTCTGGCTGGACCCTCTCAGGGCCGAGTGTGTCCTGCCATGCTGCCTGCAGTCCTGACCCAGGGCACCTGTGCAGGCTGGCGTGTCGAGAGGGCCAGGTGTGTTCAGGCTGAGTGAGGTCATCCTGCCATAGGTGGGCCTGGCTGGTGTCCCCATGAGAGAAAGGAGAGGGACACTGAGAGACGGGAGGAGGCCTCGTGACAACAGAGACGGAGCACGAGACCTCACAAGGCAAGGAAGGCCTAGGAGCGCAAGTGTCCTAGGCACTTCCACACCCTGACCTTGGACTTCAGGTCTCTGACCCTGGGGGAGGAGCATATTCCTACTATTTTAAGCCCCCCAGTTTGGGGTAGTTTGTTATGGCAACTGAGGACCTCCTCCACCCCCAGAGACACCGTGGAAGTGGGCTGCAGCCAGAGACACCAGGGGTCCCCATGGACAGGGATGTGAGTCCCCGTTTCAAGGCTGACTCCAGGACCCCCCCCCCATGTGAACCCAAGGGTTTCCTAGTCTGTTCCATGTAGTTGACCAGAAATGGAAAAACCCCAAACCTGAGGAACAGCGCTGAGGCCCCTGGCCCTGCCTGGCCTGGAACGTGATGGTTTGACCTCACGTGTGTCGGGAGAGGCAGAGATGCCGTGGTGGCCACGGGGTCAGGAAGGCCCTGGCTCACCTGCTGTGGTGGCCGCCCCACCCCCTCCGCCCTTGGCAGCCTTTCTTCAGTCTCGGCCCTGATTGGCCCCCAGGGACGCCCAGCTGTGTCTCCAGTGAGCTGCTGTCAGGGACCGAGAGCCACCTGCAAGCTCTGGGCAGGGAGGCCACATCCCCAGTCTGAGCAGCGAGGCCAGGGAGAGGCAGGGAGGGCCCAGGCCTCTGGCTACAGGCTCTGTGGTCCTGCACACAACCCTGATGGGTGGAGGCCGGACCAAGGCAGGAAGGAGACGGGACCTGGTTGGCCTCCCACCAGGAAGTGCCATCACTCGGGGACTCAGAGGTGGACACACAGAGAAATCACATAATGAGTGAGCCTCCTGCCAGTGTGGCTGCTGCTGAGTGTCATGGGGCAGGGAGGGCTGTGGCCTGAAGACTGCGGAGGGGCTCAGGGGGTGGGACAGCCCCACAGGTGGGTGTTGAGGCCCTGGAGGGGCGGAGCTGGGGGAGCTGAGGCCGAGCCCTGGGGTTGCAGAAGAGCATGCTGTCACTGAAGGACCCTGGAGGGGCCGAGCACAGGGCTCGGGTCCCTCACCTGCTGACCTGGCTGCACAGGGAGATCAGGACCTGGGGCAGCAGGGGACCAAGAAGAGTCACCTCCAGGGGCAGGGTGAGGCCGGGCCATCCGGACCCACTGATGTGGTGAGGGGACAGGATCCGACCTCCACCTAGCACCTCTCCTCAGGTGGGGCCACCAGCACATGCCCACCTCTGGTTACTTCCGGGGCCTTGGCCCAGGCTGGCCCCCGAGTCTGGAGCGTCTCAGGAAGGGCTCTCTGCACAGCAGGGTGGGATCAGGGCCCCGGCTGAGTCCCCTCCTCTCTCCCAGGCTCCTGCGAGAGCAGTGGATCCGAGCCAAGTACGAGCGGCAGGAGTTCATCATCCCCGAGAAGCAGGAGCCCTACTCTGCAGGTGAGCTGCCGTCTCTGCCTCCCTCCCCAGAGCACTATGAGGATCTTGTTCTGGTAACTGGCTCATTGGCTGGAGCCTGCGGTGTCCTGACGTGCTTTGCTTCACAGCATGGAGCTGAGTCCCCTCTGTGTGTGGTGCCTGTGAGGGCTGGTTGCCCGTTCCTCTGTAGGGGCCACAGGAGGGCTGTGGGCAGGGGCCCCCATTCCTGGCCTCAGTCTCCCCATCACATAGTAGGTGGCCCTGGCTTCAGGCCACACCCTCCGCAGGTGGCCCTGCAGCTGTGAACATCATGTGTCTCATTTAAAACCCCAAGTGCTGCTAGCTGTGGTGGCGCACACCCGTAATCCCAGTGGCTCCAGAGGCTGAGACAGGAGGATCGCAAGTTCAAAGCCAGCCTCAGCCAAGTGAGGCCCTAAGCAACTCAGGGAGACCCTGTCTCTAAATAAAATACAAAATAGGGCTGGGGATGGGGCTCAGTGGTCAGGTGCCCTTGAGTTCAATCCCTGGTACCCAAATAAATAAGTAAAATAAAACACCGGGTGCCCCAGTGGGTCCCCAGCCTGGATGTGCAGGGCTTCCTCCTGCTCACTATTCTATGTGTGGTGGGCGGGCTTCCAGCTGTTTCCCCAGGGCAGGGGAGGTAGTTCCATGCCACTCCAGGGGAGGACCCTTCAGAAGCCCAGTCTCCAGGGCTCCTGGAGAAGCTGGGCCTCTGCTGGACAGCTGGCCCCTAGGCCGGGCTGGCAGGCGGGTACCGCCCAGCTGAGACCTGCACATCCCAAGCCCTGGCTTTGTAAGCGTCCCCCATCTCCTGTGCTGCAGTTGACAGAGGGGCAGCCAAGGCAAGCAAGGGCAGCTGTGGGCCTGGTTTTGACACAGCCGACATCGGGTGGGTTCTAGAAGGCTGAACCGAGAGCAGCAAGGGCTGTCTGGAGATGCCAGGTCCCTTCTATGCGGAGACAGAGCCCTGGGCAGGCCTCACCTTTGACACCTTTGACACAGCACTGCCCTGCTGCCAGCACCATGTCCACCTCGCATCCAAGAGAGGCAGCCCCCAGGCTGCGGGGCACAGGATGCTGTGAGACCCAGCGGCTCCGCTCCTCGGCATCTGCCCCAGAGATGGGGACTGAGCAGGTTCTTGGGCACAAATGTCCACAGCAGCCTCCGCCATAAGTTGGGGGGCAGCCCAGATGCCATCAGCCAACAAAGGGATGGGCAGTGTGGCCTTCTGCACAGAGGGACGTTGCTCAGCCACAACGGGGCGGGGGGTGGTGGGTGGGACGGACCTGGACCTTGTGATGCTGAGCCAGAGAAGCCAGACCCGAAGGCACGTGTCGTGTTCTGTTTTCATGGCGCGTCCAGGGCAGGCCCCACAGGACGCGTCCAGGGAAGACTCGTCTCAAGGGGAAAGCAGGTCAGTGGTGGTGGTGGTGGGGCGTGAGCTCCTGCTAATGGGTGCCAGGCTCTCTTGCAGGGTGCTGGGGATGTTCTGGAACCAGCAGAGGTGGGGGGTGTTCAACGTCGTGAGTGGGCTCTGCTTTAAAACGATGTCTGCGGCGCTCAGTGAAAGAAGGATGACTTCCATCTCTTCTTGGAGAGAGGACAGTGGCCTCGTGCCCAGGGCAGAGCCTGGAGCTGAGACGGCCATGTGGCAGGCTCTGGAGGAGGACCCCACCCCATCGCCAGACCCTCTGATCCAGTTACTGTCGGCCCCAGGTCCTGCCTCTTCTAGGGTCCCAGACTTCAGAGCAGAGGCGAGAAAGAGCAGTGGTCCCCTGTCCCACCTCGGCCCTGGGCACTCCTGTGCTTTGCCCTGCCTGGAACTCCAGCCCACTGATGACGGAGCCCCCGGAGGGTCACCCAGAGCTCCTTTGTCTTTGACATAAGCACCTCAGCAATTTATCACAAGGTGGTGTATGACCTTGTGTCAGAGGCATGTGCAGGCTGGGCTGACGTAACCATATCCCTGAATGTGATGTCTCTTCCTGGAGCTCTCTTGTTGTAAGTGACAGAAAATCTACTGGGGAGGAGCAAAGCTAGAAATGGATTGGCTCACATAATTGGGTCTAGCTTCAGGCATAGCTTGATCTAGGGGTTTAAGTGGTGTTCTGTCAGGACTTGGTTTCAGGGTCACCACCTTCCAGTTGTGTTTCTCTGGGCTAGCACCAAACTGCTGAGGGCACCTTGACTCTAGCAGAGTTGGATTTCACATCCCCTCTTGTTGGGGCTTCAAGGTAGAGGTGAGTGGAATGCACAGAGGGGCCAGAAACGTCTGGGCTGGTCTGACCAGTCCAGGTTGTACGTGTGATCCTGTCACTCGACCAGGGTGATGGAGGGCCCTGGGTTGTATGCTTGCCTCTGGAGCCACAGTGGTCTTCCTGAGAAGAAGTGGGGTCCAGGTTCCAGAAGTCTGATGCATGCTGGCAACAAAATCAACAGGTAGCACCCCAGTAGGCTGGAGGGTGACGCATCCTGTGGGTGCATTTGGGGTGTCAGTTCCTGGTGCTTAGGTCACCAGGGGCCTGGTCTCTCCCAGCTCATAAGCAGGGCTCAGGAAGTGGGGATGCCACTGTAAGTCAGGAGGCCTCCCCAGGCCCCAGGATCCCCCAGAATCCTCTTACTATCTTGAGACTGATGCCAGCTGTGGAGTGTTTGAGATGCAGCTCAAGGCACTCGCTGGGCCGCTGGGCAGCAGAGACCTCCCAGCAGGGCAGACTCCAGAGGCTCAGATGTTCCAGGGTGCACACTGGCAGGGCGGAGCCTGGGCCTGGCATGGGCCTTGGTGGGCCACGGCTAAGCAGGAGATGTCCTGCCAGATCTAGTGAAGGCATCATGGTCTTCAGACCCCAGCTGGGATTCGCTCACGGAGGGCTGGCCATCTGAATGCATCTGTGTCCTGGCTTCACGGCCAGTGTGGTGTTCATAGGGTGGGAGGGCAGGGGCCCTCTGGGCTAGGTGAGGGCTTGGATGAGCACCTCATCTTTCTAAATGCAATTGTGAGGGGCAGAGTTCAGCTGAGCCCATGAGATTCCAGACACACCTGGAGCTTGGCTGAGGGGCACAGAGCAGGAGAGGGAGTAGGGCCGTCCACCCAGGGGAAGGATCCCACCTCATGGTCCCTTGTTCCAGCCACTTTCTCCTCTGCCTCGGGGGCCATTGGCCCAGGAGGGATTGGGTGCGACCCTCCCCAGATGAGAAATAACTCTGACCCTGGAGGGCTGTGTGGGGGCCTTCCAGTCCTTTCTGCAGCTGGTCTTCTCCCTCCCACCTTTGGCATCTCTGCCTGGGAGCTGCACCCAGCATCGGCCCCCAGAGGGGCTCAGATCAGGCTCCCCTCGAGGAGGAAATAAGACCCTAGGACCCTCGGGTGCTGCCTGCACAGAGGGACCGACTACAGACCCACCACAGGGACCCACCACATTTATATTCTCTCCCCTTTAAAGCGTTGCCACCACAATGACGACACCGGGCCTGAACACTCCACCCTTGGGTGGCCGTTCCCAGCTGAACCCTGAGTGTGGGCAGGACCTGGGGTCATCAGTACACCCTTCCTCCACTAAGCCACCCCCACACAGGGCACCCCAGGGTCACATGGGGGGTACCAGGCCACGGGCCAGAACTTGGGCCTATGAAGCCCCAGTGGTGGGGAGCCGCTGGGGTCCCCTGGGGCCCAGGAGCTGGAGCGGCCCTGTGCTCAGGTCCCCCGAAGCCACCTCTGCCCCTCCACCTGCTCTGGCAGAGTGTCTGCCTCTCCTGGCCATCTCTGCCAGCTGGGCTCAGAGTGGGGAAGCCCCCGGCCACTGTCTCCGCTTGTGGGGTGCCATGTCCTATGAGAGTCTCCCCACCTGTTTCTGGGGGCAGAGTGAGTGTCTGGGGACCGCAGGCTGGTCCCGAGTCCTGCACCCCAAACCCCAACCTGGAGCTCTGCTGGGTGGACGGTAGGTCCCAATTGCTCAGGTGGAGCCAGGGTCCCCCTCCAGATCCCCCTCTTCCTTCAGTGCCCAGGTGGGTGGAGTGGACGGGAGCCTCCCTGGGTGGGCAGGGAGCAGGGCTCCCCGCTGGAGCCCCTTCAGGCTGCCCCAGGGGATTCCCAGGCCCCTCTGGCTCCGCCCCTCGTTTGCCACAGAGGACTTTCTCATGATGGCAGGTGGGCCCCTCCCTGAGGCCATTGTGAAATGCAGAAGTCCCTCCCGGTGGAGAAAGGGGAAATGGGGTGAGGCCTGGGACTCTGCACCAAGAAGTGACCTCAGAGCTGCCCTGGAATGAGCCAGAACTGTGGGCTCCCAGGGCTGCTGCGGAGGGGACAGTTTCCACCAAGGACCGGTGCAGGACTCAGTGAGCCAGAGCAGAGGAGCCACAGGCTCAGAGTGGCTTCCCCAAGGCTGGTCAGCAACCAAAGGCCAGGTGGTGGGGACATCCAGGAAGGGGGGCACCTGGATGCCCCTCACCGCAGGTCGACCCTTAGTGGGGTCACGGGTGACATGGGCACCTGGCCCAGTGCACTGAGAAGCCAGGTCCTTCAACATTCTTACTGGAAAGGTGGAATCTCACTCCACCTACTCTAAGAAGCTGGAGGAAATGACAGACCCGCCCTCTGCCCTCGGGCAAGGTCATCCACTCCAGTCAAGCCCAGAGTGGGGAGGAGAGAAAGGCAGGAGGGACGCTGTGTGCATGGCCGGTGGGTGCTGCAGCAGGAAGGCCCAGCGTCAAACTGTGCTCAGAGTACAGCAGCCAGCGCTTCAAAACAGTTTCCCCCGGGGGAGACTTGTCCCCGGGCAGCCGCTGCCACCCCCTCCAGCTCTGGCGTCCAGCAGCTGCTGTCTGACCCCGTGGGTTTTCCTGCTCTGGATGTTGCACACAAACGGAATCGTGAGCCTTGTGGCTGTCTGGGTTGGCTTGTCACAGAGCGCCGCTCGTCCTCGCTGTTGCATGGACTACTTTTTGCAACTTTCCTTGAAGTCTAAAATTAGTTCAAAAGAAGAAGTCAACCGGGACTGGCTGTGCTGGGAGCCGGAGGTGCCCGACAGCGGGGTCTCCAGGTACCCTGGCGCCCACCAACCCTGCGTCTTGTCCCCCACCCTGCGGGTCCCCATCTGGACCCTTCCCCCAGGGGGACCTCTGTGGAGGCAGAGACCAAGTGTCCCTTCCAGCTCAGGTGTCCCCAGGGCCTGCTAGCCACCAGCACTCTTGGGTGTCTGGCTCTGCTACCCCACAGGAATAGGGGGCAGGGCAGGCTGGGGTCCCCCCGGGCATATCCTCTCCTGGAGTGGGGTTTGGGAGTGGTCTCACTGTCCAGGGTGAGTGAGGGAAGGCAGGTCCCAGACCCAGGGTCAGGCAGGTGCTTGTGGCCCCCAACTTTGCCCGCTCATGAGGGAGCAGCTGGGAATGGGACTCCCACGCCCAGGGTACTGGGGGGCTGAGAGTGCTCAGGAACAAGGGCCACTTCTGGCTCAGGGTGCCAAGGGAGCAGATGGGGCTCCATGGGTGGGGGCAGGGGTGGGGAGCCTGCAAGCTCTCTTTGGTGACAGGCTTGTCCCCAGGTGTCAGCTGACTTGGCAGGCCCTCACTTCTGTCTCAGTGTCCTGGAGCCAGGGGCTTGGGACACTGGGATACAGATCCCCTCACAGCAACAGAGCCCTGTCCCCCCACCCGCTGAGTGGCCCTCCTTGGCCAGGGCCACTGGTGTGTGGGAAGTGCCCAGGCCTTCCCAGTATGTGGGGATGTGGGGCATTATGGGTGTGTCCTCATGCCTGCCCCTCCCAGGCCCCTGCTCTTGGGTTGACCCCGTGACAGCTGTCCCTGCCTCCAGCCGAGCCTCAATGGTGGCCTTTGATGGGCCCACACAATGCCCCATGTTGTCCAGGGGCCAGGCCACCGCTCACCAGCAGACCCGGCTTCCTTCCCTGAAGACTGGGTCCCTCCGGGAATGGCCCCGCCTCCTCCGCCTCCCTTCCTGGGGCTGAGTGGTGGCCCTCCTAGGACGCCTGGTTGTACCAGGCAGGGATGTCCCAGGGCTGCCACCACCCTCAACCTTTGTCCTATCTTAGGGAGATGGAGAGGTACAGTGGGCTGGGACTTCCTGAGTGACCGGGCCTCGCCCAGCCTTGGCTTGCCTGATGTGTGGTGGGGACAGCCTGGTGCCCAGCACAGGGAGTTACTGGGCACTTGCTCAGTGTGGGTGTCCCTAGGGGAGGATGCCAAATACCTTGAGGAGACATGTTTGTGGGGTTTGGTGGGAGGCGGGTGGGGCTGCCTATTCCTCCCTGGGGCAGGATACTTGCGGGTCTCAGGACTGTTGGCCTTACCTCCTGGCAGCATTCCCCCCAGGGTGGCTCAGGGTTTGGGTGCTGTGCAGTGGGGAGGGGCTCTTCCATACCCCGGAGGGGTGGCCCCGCAGCTCTGCGCAGGCGGCCTAGGGTTATCGGCCTGGAGTTACTGTTCACACGACCCCTCTAGGCACTGTGGCTGCTGGCCAGCCATTTAGGAGTGCCCGGGCCTCTTCCGGGGCTAGTGTGTGCCCTTTGCTGTGGGGTGCACCCAGGACAAGAGGTGCACAGTGGCTCAGGAGCCACCAGCCCCACCCTCTGGCCTCACCTTAGTATCTGTGGCCACTGTTCCTTCCTGTGATGTGCTGAAGTGACATCAGGGGCCCTGTGTCCAGCTGTGCCGAATGTGCTGGATAAGTCCAGTGGTCTCGCTGGCTCTCAGGGACCATGGTGGTCTAGCAGACCTTGCCTCAGTCCTGTCCCTTTGATAGAGCCAGGAGGGGGATGATGGAGGTCTCACCGGCCAGTTGGTGAGGCCCTGACTCAGTACCAGCTACCCTGCTGGTCACTGTGTAGCCCTGCAGCACCAGGCAGTGTCTCTGGGCCCTGTGTAGCTTGGGAGCAGAGGGCAGCAGGGGCCACACGCACCGAGTCGGCCTCTGCACCTTGAGCCCACTCAGGATGGATGGCCCTGAAGCCTCGCTCCACCTGCCTCCACGTGGCTCCCTCTCCCCTCTGGAGTTTACTTCCCAGTGTGAGACCCCAGCAGGCAGCAGCGAGGCCCCCAGAGTGTGGGTGCTGATTTTTGCTTCCTCTATCAACTTAGAAGGTGCCCAGAGGTCCTGCCCAGGTGACAGGCCAGCAAGGACCCAGGGAGTTAGGGGACAGAGCCCAGGTGCCTCGGGCAGTGGGCAGGGAGAGGCAGAGTCCTGAGCAGTTTTACAGATGTGGCCTTTGGCTCTGGGTTGAGCTCTCCAAGGTGTGGCTGGCCCACATGGACTCGAAAGTCCAGAGACCGGGTCCTGGGCCT
The DNA here is from genome assembly GCF_048772815.1 of Callospermophilus lateralis. NCBI lineage: Eukaryota > Metazoa > Chordata > Mammalia > Rodentia > Sciuridae > Callospermophilus > Callospermophilus lateralis. Next base: position 37,979,862 of record NC_135323.1, read on the forward strand.
GGGCTGGGCAGGGTTGGGTGAAGGGGCCTCAGTTTCTCTGATGCCGTCTCCCCACCCCGCAGTCCCAGCTCTAGGCTCACCTTTCACTGAGGCAACACCCCAGCAGGAGACCCCTAACAGTGGGAGAGGGCCCCACTGAGAGGCCCAGGCACAGGATGCCCAGCCACCCACCACTCAGCAATCCTGGCCATCACCCTCAAAGCAAGGCCATACAGTTCCCTGCCCCAATTTAAAAAAAAAAATACACACACACACAATTACATGGCATGATTGACGTACACTTTGCATATCCGTTTTAGAGCACAGTCTCAGAGCTGCAGCAGACGCAATGTACAGAACCCCGACTTCACCTGAGAACCCCGCAGTCCTCTTGCCTGCCCCTGCAGCCCCCGTGGCCACTGCCCTGCCTTCTGCCTGTAGCTCTGCCCTCCTGTGTCGCTGGGTGGAGACGCGCAGGGTGTGCCTGGCTCCCTCCCTGGGCACACAGGAGGCTCCTCGCATTGCTGCAGGTCCAGGGTGGCTCTGTGGCAAGGTGCACCACGGTGGGTGTGTTCTGTTCCTGCTGAGGGATTCGGGTTGTGTCCGGTTTGTGACTCGAGAGAGTAAAGCCGTCACCCGCACACACCCTTGTCATTTCTCCTGGACTTTCACGGCTCTCTGGTCACATGCACGTGTGTGTTTCCCATAGAAGAAGCCTCCAACCTGCTTTGCAGGTGGCCTGCCGTTCGTGTCCCCAGGGCACTGTAGCAGGCCGGCCGCTCTGTGTCTGGCTGGGTTTGCTGTCCTTGGGTGCAGGCAGTCCCCTCATGACGGAAGCGCAGTGCGCTCCAGCGTGCCCACTGCGGTCGACCCCAGAAGCTTCTTTACTCTGGAGCAGAGGCCGCTTCCTGGGGTGCTGGGTTCAGCATGCAGTAGGTATTCAATTAGTGCTGAGCAAGTTGACAGCCTGTGCCTTGGGACTGCAACTTCCAGAGAAGTTGGTTGCTGGGTCCACCAGCCTTAAGTGTGGGCAGGAGGACAGTTGTGCAGGTGGCCCGGAGTGGGGGGGCCGAGAGCATGGAACAAGGGCCCGAGCAGCAGAGGTGCAGGCCCTGCTGGCTGTATCGCTGGCCAAGGGCCCAGTCTAGGGTGGGCAGGTCCTCTAACCAGGTTGCTCGGGGTCAGGACAGAGCCTGGACACTTTTCATCCCTGGGCTGACCCTGTTCCTGAGAAGGAAGCAGAGGCTCTGGAGGTTTGGACTTGGGTGCAGGGACCCTGGCCAGCACCCATCTGAAACACCCTCATGTCTAGATGAGGCCTCCTGCTGTCTCGCCACATGGGCTCCAAGTGCGTCCCTGGCCCTGTGGCCTCGGATGTGTGCTGGACTACGAGCATCCACAGAACCGCCTCGGTGCCCAGCCCTTGGCAGCAGCAGCAGCTGTTGGGGGCAGCTGGTCAGCAGGAGTCCAGAGCTTGCCCTGCCCCGTGGCCTGCGGGCTCCTGAGGCACTGCTGCCACCTGCTGGGCACTGCCGGTATGGCAAGCAGAAAGGCGGCTGGTGGGCTGGGGCCAGCAAGTACCTGGGAAGTTCTGGGCCTAAGTGAGGTGGGGGTGTGAAGTGCCTGCCAGGGGCTGGGCCACGAGGCTGGGGGACACTTTGCTGCCAACATCCTTACTCTGGCCTGCTTGCGAAGGCACTATCCAGCACTCTTTGGAGTCCTGCTCAGCAGCTGGGGCAGAGAGACTGGACCTGATGCTTAAGAGGACCAAGTGGCCCTACAGCCTGCCTGGCTTGGTGCCCGCTCAGTTGGCCAGGCATGTTCTGAGCATGTCCTGCTTGGGCACTGGGGACACAGTCGGGGGGCAAGGGCAGGTCAGCATCTCCACAGGCTTCAGAGATTCTCACGGGGCCCCTGAAGTTGTAGGGGCGGCAGTGGGCCATGCCTGGCACTGTCCGGAGACAGAGCTGACCGCCCCCTCCTGACACAGGCTTCTGCCTTTTATGGCCCCATGTCTCAGGGAGCAGAGAAAATAGCCCTTTGTCTCTGTTGTTGGGAATGAGGCTGCCCAGCAGCTGAGGGGACGTGATGGGGGACTTGGTGGTCGGGTTGAGCGGTGTCTGAACCGTGAGGCATCCCAGCCGTCAGGGTGTGGCTCCACGGCTGCTGGATGGTGATGAGCACGCGCAGGGGCTGCCCTCCCACAGTGGTGCTGCCAGCCCTTCCCTGCATCCAGGTCATGTTCCCCTTGAGCCCCTCCGGTGACGCTTCATGGAGCTTCCAGACCCTGGGGGCAGCAGGACCCTGTTCTCGAAAGAGAGCTGCTCTGAAACCCAGCAAGCCTGCCGTGTCTGCCCAAGGAAGACCCTGAGAAGCACAAAGCTGTATCCACTGGGTGGGAGGACATGTCCCTACTGCACAGTAGGGCCCAGGACAGCCCCAAAGTGGAAGCAACCCAGATGTCCATCAGCACATGGGACATGTGGGACCATGGGCAACTCACAAAGGAATCCTATTGCATATGGCAGCTCAGGGGCAGCTCCAGAGAACATCCCAGGGAGGGGAAGTGGCAGGCCACCTGATTCCATGAAGTTCCAGAGGGATGGATGGATGGATGGATGGGAAAATGGATAGGGGGATGAACGGATGGGTAAACAGATGAGTGGGCTGGGTGGATGGTGGGTAGGTGGATGGTGGATAGGTGGATGGGTGGGTGGGTGGATGGGTGGGTAGGTGGATGGTGGGTAGGTGGATGGTGGATAGGTGGATGGGTGGGTGGGTGGATGGGTGGGTAGGTGGATGGTGGGTAGGTGGATGGTGGATAGGTGGATGGGTGGGTGGGTGGATGGGTGGGTAGGTGGATGGTGGGTAGGTGGATGGTGGATAGGTGGATGGGTGGGTGGGTGGATGGGTGGGTAGGTGGATGGGTGGGTAGGTGGATGGTGGATGGGTGGATGGGTGGGTGGGGGGATGGGTGGATGGTGGATAGGTGGATGGGTGGGTGGGTGGATGGGTGGGTAGGTGGATGGTGGGTAGGTGGATGGGTGGGTAGGTGGATGGTGGGTAGGTGGATGGGTGGGTGGGGGGATGGGTGGATGGTGGATAGGGGGATGGTGGGTGGGTGGATGGGTGGGTGGGTGGATGGGTGGGTAGGTGGATGGTGGGTAGGTGGATGGTGGATAGGTGGATGGGTGGGTGGGTGGATGGGTGGGTAGGTGGATGGTGGGTAGGTGGATGGTGGATGGGTGGATGGGTGGGTGGGTGGATGGGTGGGTAGGTGGATGGTGGGTAGGTGGATGGTGGATGGGTGGATGGGTGGATGGGTGGGTGGGTGGATGGGTGGGTAGGTGGATGGTGGGTAGGTGGATGGTGGATAGGTGGATGGGTGGGTGGGTGGATGGGTGGATGGGTGGGTAGGTGGATGGTGGATAAGTGGATGGTGGATAGGTGGATGGGTGGGTGGGGAGATGGGTGGGATGGGTGCATGGATGGGTTGGAGGGTGGGGTGGGAAGATGGATGAGTGGGTAGATGAATGGGATGGATAGATGAGATGGGTGGAGGGATGAGTGGGTGGGTGGGTAGGTAGATTGGCACATGGATGGGTGGATGGATGGGTTGGAGGGTGGGATGGGAAGATGAATGAGTGGGTAGGTGAGTGGGATGGATAGATGAGATGGGTGGATGGGTGGGTGGATGGGTAGGTGGGTTGGTGCATGGATGAGTGGGACAGGATGGGTGGGTGGGTGGATGGGTGGGTGGAAGGGTTGGAGGGTGGTGGGAAGATGGATGAGTGGGTAAATGAATGAGATGGGTGGATGGATGGGTGGGTGAGTGGGTGGGTTGGCGTGTGGATGGGTGGAACAGGATGGGTGGGTAGGTGGGGGGGTGGGAATGATGGTAAAGTGAAGCCTAATGGTGTAGGGAGGGGAACAGATGCTTTGGAGTTGGGTGAGTCATTACCAAAAACCACCCACGCGCATTCTTGTGACACCTGGTGTCAGAACTCCAAGGTGACTCTCCAGGGCTCGAGCAAGTGTGTGGTGTGCTGTCGGGGGCTCTGTGTGGCCCAGGCCTTGCTTGGCATCTCCCCACCTCTTCCGGCTGGTCTTCCTGCCTTGCCTCCTTGTGGTGACCACGTCCCCCTGACCTCCCAGGACACCTCCCATCCCATGGTCCTCAGCCACCTCTGCAGATCCTTCTGTCACCTAGGTGTGGGGAGACCAGTGGACACTGGGGCCACCACCATGGGCATGGGTGGCCCGGTGGGTGTGCACCCGTGCGATGAGGTGGGACCGGGTGCTGGCCCTCCTTCCCCGATGCAAGCTGTGCCTCCCAAAGGGCAGCAGGTGGCAGCCTACGTCCTGGTGGGGACAGGGAGGGGGCCTGAGCCCCAGCACCTGTGGTGTCTTGCAGTCAGCCAAGGTCAGGGAGGTGGAGGGCCCCTGGGGACAGGTACATACAAGGACAGCTGGCTAAAGGCCCAGTCACTCGTCCCCTCCTCAGGCTGGGATCCGTCTGCTCAGGGCCTGGTTCACTGTGACCCTGTGTCTCCTCTTCACCCCAGGGTACCGCGAGGGCTTTCTCTGGAAGCGCGGCCGGGACAACGGGCAGTTTCTAAGCCGGAAGTTCGTGCTGACGGAGCGTGAGGGGGCCCTGAAGTATTTCAACAGGAATGACGTGAGCGGGGTGCGGGCCGGGGTGGGGCGCCTGTCTCTGAGGAGGTGGCCCTCGGGGGCCCGCAGTGGCTGAATTCCGACCCCTGGACAGGAGCTCGGCCTCCCTCATGCAGTTCCCAGGAACCATGACCGGTACACTCCCGTGAAAGGGCCACCCCCATGGCCACGAGGCCACCCCCCACGAGGCCAGTTCCAAGGGACAGACCCTGAGGATACAGCCCAAGGACTCACCCCTATGGGACACCCCCCCAATGGCCTCTGAGGATGCTGCCTGGGAGAGGACAGGGCTTGGGGCCCAGGTGTGGGGAGGGCACAGCTCCCTGCCCACTGCCTGGCCGCCCCTACCATGGGCACTGTCATGGCTGCAGGCCACAGTATAAAGGGAGGAAGGAACTGGGGTTCAACCAGTAGCTCTCAGGGGACAATCCAGATGACAGGGGAAGGTAAAGGGAAGGGGTGTGACACTGAGTGCCCCCTGCAGAGTGACATTTAGTCCTTATGTCCAGGGAGGGAGATACTATCACCTTTGATTTACAGACCAGGAGGCAAGGCTCAGAGAGGTTAAATAACTTGCCCAAGGTCACACAGCACAGAGATATGCCACCTGCATCCATATACAGCCCACCCTCTCCTTCCTTCTAGCTGAGCTTAGACAATGGCCCTTGCCTGATGCTCAGACCAGTCTCATTCTGCAGGCCAAGGAGCCCAAGGCTGTCATGAAGATTGAGCACCTGAATGCCACCTTCCAGCCGGCCAAGATTGGCCACCCCCATGGCCTGCAGGTCACCTACCTGAAGGACAACAGCACCCGCAACATCTTTATCTATCATGAGGATGGGAAGGTGGGGCATGTGGGCTGGGGGGTGGGGGCTGGGCATGGGTCACCGAGGGGGCCCTTACTGTCTCAGCAGGGATGCTCCTGTCCCCTGCAAGGGTCTGCAGCTCACCCAGCAGCATCCGTCACCCACCCTCGTGCACAGTGGGGAGCCTGGCCTGGGCCCTTGTGGGAGAGCAGGGACGGCTCTGGCTCGGTCAGGTCTCCTGAGCTCCCACTGGCCCTGCAGGGGGAAGGCAGTGCCACCCCCATCCCACCCCCATGGCTGTCCCACCCGCATCTCTGGAGGGGTGTGGCAGGGCTGCACCAGCAGAGCTCCCTAGAGTCTGTCCTTTGGTCCCTGGGCCAGACTGCAAGACCTCAGAGGTGAACCCAGACTCTCTCTTATTCTGGTTTTCACTTCCATTTTCACCCGAGTGCGCATCGTGAGTGTTCCGCAGGCTGGAGGTGCCTCTCCCCAGGTGGCCACCTTCCCAGGTCTCTGGCAGATCCTTTGGCCTGATCTGCCACTTTCTGTACCTTCTGGGGACTCCTGCTGAGGAGGGCTCCCCTGTGGCCTGCAAATCCCCCTCCTGATTCTCCTGCAGTCTGCCCACACCATCCTGACAACTTGAAAATGCCATCGAACCTGCGCCTGGGGGCCTGCCTCCATGGCTCTTCCCTCCTGCGCACTGTCTTGTCTCCCCGGGGAAACAGCCGGGCTTCCCGAGGTGGCCTGAGACTGGCGGTTGCCTGGGACTGGTGTTGAGGCACCAGGCATCCTCATGGTTCTGCAGCCTGGGCCCCAGTTCACTGTGGCTTACACCCTCGTTTTGGTGGAACACACCCTTATGTAGCTTCCTGAGAAAAGTGCCACATCCCGCACACGGGGAGCCCTGCCTTGCCCTGCCTGCAGCCTGGCTGGCTGGACGGTTCTAGGATCCTTCCTCATTCTGAAGGCCCGCATGCTGACTTTTCTGTCCAACATCATCCCGAGCTTTTCATGGTTTCTGGTGACACGCCTCCTCCTGGGCCTGTCCCCTCAGTTGTGCTGGCCCTTTCAATCCAGCGACTCCTGTCCAGGAGGCTAGGGAGCATTTCCTTGAATAATTTTCTCCGTCCGTTCTTTTCCCAAGACCCTGTCATCCAGAGGTTTGTGCTCCGAGACTCGCTCTCTCTTTCATTTTTCTTCTTTAATTGCCTGGAGAATTTCTCCGATTTGTCTTCCAGCTCTTTGTGAGGGGCTCACTTCTCTCAAATCGATCACCCCTTGGGCTCTTGGAATGTTCGTCTCCAACGTTTGTGTCCTCAGCAGGTGGTGGGAGGGAGCCTGGCTCAGGGGCAGAGTGGATGTCCACTTTACCCAGGGGTCTCTGACTTCACTGTCCTCTGGGGCTGTGGCCCGGGGACAAGAGAGACTTTTTTTTCTCAGTGAGTCTCTTTTGGGACCCTCGTGTCCCACCCTCCAGGGACAGCTGTGGTGTCTGCTCTGTGCTGGGTCCTGTGTTGGGGGCAGAGAGGACTCGTTGGCCTGCCCTGCCCTCGAGCACCATCCGTGGGGCTGATAGGGCCAGAATCCCAGCTGTGCCAGGCTGAGAGCCAAGGTGGAGGGCAGAGCTTCGGGAGAGAGTGGCGTGTGAAGGCCCCGGGGCAGGAGGAGGGGGACGTACTTGAGCTGCAAGGCCAGGGGAGGTACGGAGAGGAGGGCACTTGGCCTTGCGGAGGTGCCGTCCCGGGCCCTTCCAAGGCGTGCAGTGGGAGAACTGTGGGAAGGCGGCAGGACCTGGTTTGCCATCAGCCAGGCAGTGCGGAGCGGAGGCTTCGGGGCAGGCCAGGCCTGTGACCCTGGGGGCTCCTGAAGGGCAATGCCTTGAGAACTGAGGTGGCCAGGACTTGGGAATGGGCAGGACTGATCTGATGTCAGGGTCAGTGTGAGCCATTGCAACCCTGGGGTGAGGGTCACGGGCAGTATGTGGCCCGTCAAGAGGGGGTTGGGTGATGGGCAGGGCCTGAGGGTTGAGGTGGGGCAGGTGGGGGCGGAGCCTTAGGGGCGGGGCTGATGTAGTGCAGGTGGCCCCCACACTGGCTTGGTGGTGGCCTTGCAGGACCCGGGATGCAGGAGGTGGAGGGCTTGGGAGAGGAGTGGTGGGGGTGTTGGGGTGGGAGCCCTGCACCTGGGGAGCAGCCGACAGGTGGGCACGAGACCCCTGTGGGGATGGTGGCCCCAGTGGGGACACAGCCCATCCCCCAGTGAGGCTGCCAGGAGCCTGCGTCAGCCCCAGAAGAGGGCAGGGTGCGTCTGGTGGCCATGGGGAGGCCCCTGGGCTACAGCTCACACAGCCTTTGGCCCCTAGGAGATCGTGGACTGGTTCAATGCACTGCGAGCTGCCCGCTTCCACTACCTGCAGGTGGCCTTTCCAGGGGCCAGCGATGCAGACGTGAGTGGCTGTCCCATGGTCACCTCCCAGGGTTGGGGGACACCTAGCGGTGGACATCTCAGCCCTCATGCCCCCTAGTCTGGGATGGCTTTGGGCCCCAGGGTGGGTCACAGGACTGACCAAAGGCTTGCACGGGCCCCCAAAAAGGTCCTCCTGCAGACTGGTTTAAGGCCAGCCCCAAAGTGACCACAGCTCCCTGGGGAATTTTAGCTCAGAGTGGACCGAAGGTGTAGGGGAGGAGGAGAGGAAGGAGAGACGGGGGGAGCAGGGGCGACCTCACCCCAGGTGTGTGGTGGGGTCCCTGGCCTGGAGGCTGGGCCAGGCTTCTGTGGGGCCAGCCTGGGTGCCTGACCCACCCGTTTCTGCCCCAGCTGGTGCCGAAGCTCTCCAGAAACTACCTGAAGGAAGGCTACATGGAGAAGACGGGGCCCAAGGTGGGTCTGCAGGCGGGTGGTGTTGCTGGGCACACTCCAAGGTCAGCTGCTTCTCTCTGTTGCCTGGGTGGGCAGGGACCTGGCACAGGGCACAGTGAGGCAGGACCTGCCAGGTACCTCCCGAGTGCTATTAGGCACAGGTCGGTCCCTTGGCCCTTTGCTGGGTGGGAGTTCCAGCCAACCCAGGACCACCCTGGGCTTTGGGTGCTGGAGCTCTGGGTCAACCTCGGCCTTCTGGCCCCAGGTCCCTTCATGCCATTTCCTGATGGAGGACTCTGGTGGCCCCCGAGGTGGGACGAATTCTCGGTGGGGACATGTAGGTAGGGGGGCCAGGGAAAGAGGACTTCATGTCTCTGGTCGGTGGGCAGAACAGGGCCCAGCTGGACACATGTATGAGTGGACAGTGAATGGCCCCAGCCCCCTGGTGTGAACTGTGGCCAGCCAGGGCAGGGGCCTGGTGGGGCTGGCCAGCTGGTCACCAGTCCTCCCTGACTGACAGCAAACAGAGGGCTTCCGGAAGCGCTGGTTCACCATGGATGACCGGAGGCTCATGTACTTCAAAGATCCCCTGGTAAGGAGGGTCCAGCTGGCAGCCACCCACAGAACCGGCTGCTTCCCAGTATGGCCGGGGGGTGTTGATGGGGGTGGCTCCCAGGGTCCCGGCCTCAGCCTCACCCAGTTCTGGATATGGTGGGGCTTGGGGCAGGGAGGGTGGCCAGCTCCAGCTTGGTCCCCGCTGTAGGACGCCTTTGCCCGAGGAGAGGTCTTCATTGGCAGCAAGGAGAGTGGCTACACAGTGCTGGAGGGACTCCCACCGTCCACCCAGGGCCACCACTGGCCACATGGCATCACCATTGTCACACCTGACCGCAAGTTCTTATTCACCTGCGAGACGGAGTTGGACCGGAGGGAGTGGGTGGAGGCCTTCCAGAAGGTGGTGGACAGGCCCATGCTACCCCAGGAGTATGCAGGTGAGGGCTGGCCGCTGAGGTGAGGCCCCAGGCCCTGTGTCCACACTGTGGGATGGCCTCTGGCTGGACGGAACCCCCCAGGTGGGTCGTGCGGGGAAGGCTTAGGCTGAGCTGACCAGCTTGACCAGGCTGTCTGTCCCATCTCCAGTGGAAGCCCACTTCAAGCATAAACCCTAGCGAGAGATGGTCCATCCAGAGGCCTGAGGACACTGGACTCGGGACGTGTTGGCCAAGGACTCAGCTGGACGGGAAGGCCTTCTCCGGGGCAGCCCTGGGCTCAGCTGGGTGGAGTCTGAGCTTTAACCACTAGGAGGCACTTGAACCTCATCAAAGGCCCATCTGCCTGTCCCAGCCCAGCCATGCTGCTGCTGCTGACCACACCGGCTGACCTGCTCCTCTCCCTGCCCCTGGACGCCTCTCCTGATGGCCCTGCAGGGTCTCCCAGCTCAGGAGCAGCCCCCATGAACTCCTGGATACCTGCCCAACCTGAAGGGACTTCTAGGCCTCTGAAGTGGACCTGTGCTGGGTGGCTGTGGGCAGCAGTAGTAGCAGTGGGCTGGCTGGGTCACTGGGGACTCTCGGACCTGCCGCATGCCCCCCTCCCTTCCCCCATTGTGACAAGTATTTATTGGGTATCTGCTGTGTGTCAGCCATGGGTCTGGGGCCAGCAGAGAACATGTGGCCCTTGTCCTCAGGGGCAGTTTCCCAGGAGAATGGTGTGTGCGGATCCTGGCCCTGCCAGCTGGGGCCCTGGCTTCGGGCAGGAGGCCGGAGGGGTTCACCAGGGGCTGCCAGGTGCCATGAGGGGACCTAGCCACACCATCTGCTCATGGGCATCTGTGCCCAGCTTGGTGCTCAGCCTTGACCAGTGATCCATGCCCACCGGCCCTGACCTTTGAGGACGATGGCTGGTGCCACCAAGAGGCCCCCAGAGGCAGGGGTGACCCTGTACCCCTCTGCCCCTGGGGCCCTGCTTGCTGCTGGCTGGCCAGCAGTTAAAGCCACCTCATATTTATTTCTCACCTCGTCTCCTTCCGTGCTGCACTCTGGCCGTCCAGGACAGCTGGGCTCTCTTTCCATGGGACCCCTGCAGGGCAGGTCCTGGCCAGCTGGACGGGCTTGGTGGAGCTCTTTGGTGGTAGATGCATCCAGGGGTGACCTGGGTGACTCCAGCCCTTCCTAGCAGAGTCATGCCCTGGAGGAGATGGGGGAGGGTTCCTAAGGCCGGGCACCCTGCTGCCCTGTGTCACATCCTGGAATAAAGTGTGGCTCTGGTGTGGTCCCATCTATGTGTTGAAGGCTGGGGTGAGAGGGGGCTGAGCTGGGAACACCTGCCCTCCATCGGTGCAGATGGACGACTCCCTGTAACAGGCCCGTGGGCGTCAGCCTGTTTGACCCCAGCCCCCAGGCCAGGTTCAGATGGTCTGAGCTGGCACATCCAGAAAAGGCTGGTGGCCCACCCTGGGCTTACTGAGGCCCAGTCTCTGTGTCTTCCCAGGGGCCCCTTCCTGAACACCTCTGCTCCCACAGCTGCCCCAGGCTAGGTCTGGGCCTGCAGCGGAGGCCCCGAGGTGCCCATTCCCAGCAGGTCCTCCAGGGCCCAGCCCCCCTCCAACTTGTCTGCGGGTACCTCTGGTAAGGTCTACCCTGGCCTGGGCCACCCTGCAACCAGCCTGGGCTCCCCCAACCTTCTCCCACTTCTAAATGAGGAAACTGAGGCCTTGGGGAGGCAGGAGCCACTCTGCCTGGAGTCCCCTCCCTCCCTCATCCCACCACAAGAGTCACTGCTCACTGCTCTGCGGAGCTGCAGCTTCTACAGACACCTGGGTTCCCAGAGGTGAAGACTGGGCCCTGAGACCACAGCATTGGTCCTGGGTGGCACCACTGTAGGGCCAGCCCTGGCCAGCCCTCCTGGGGGATCTGGACCTTGTTCCACTATGGGCACGTACACATGCTGTGTCTGCCATGTGTCCAGGTTCACGGCAGCTCATGAGTATGCGCCTGTGGGTGTCTGTGCTGTGTGCACGTGTGGCGTGTGTTCTACCAAGAAAACCTGCACATTTTTATGAGAAATCACAGAACAACTTTACAGTTGGTGAGGAAAGTTTTCCAAACACAGTAGGAAATCTATAGCAATGGAAGGACAGTCACTGGCTCCACAGGCTGTCCCTTGGTGGGGTCAGAGCTGCCTGGGGACTGGGTGCCCTGCCCAGCACAGCTAAATCTAACCAAGGGCTGTAGAAATGGTGCCATATCCCAGGCCAGAGTGTCACGGGCATACAGCAAATGCCATAGTAAGCACAGCACACTACTTTGTTCGGTCCCGAGGTCTGTGTGAAGGAGGCCCACGGAAGGTGGGTGGCATAGCAAAGGTGTGTACAGGTGCACACCTCGGGCATCCCCACCTGAAGTTGCTTTCTCTGCATTCACCTAAAACAAAATCTAAATTGTGCTCAAACTGTTTCCAAATCGTCAATCACATGCCAATCTTGTGACTTCCTTCCCGTCCTCTGGGACTCCCTCAGGATTGCCCCCACTGACAACCCCTGGTGTTTCCCTCCTGGTACCTGTAGCAATGGGCTCCAGTGGAACAGCACAGTCCACTTCCCTGCCACCAAGGGGCCTGCTCACTGAAGCTGTGGGGCCCACACCTGGTGCGCGTGACTTCATAAAACCACACGTTTACATCTACAGTCGGAGCCTTTGGATTCTGACACTTTCCTGGCCACTTCTGCACACAGGCCCTGGACTAACCCAGGCAGGCGCTCGGACGGCAAACGCCACCCCCCCACTGGGGGTGGGGGCTCACAGGAGGCCTGGCTCAGACACCAAGAGCCACAAAGGCTCTGGACAACCCAAGGCAGGGGAGGGCCAGGAGCAGCAAAGGGCCACAGTGGACCCACCCCACCCCAACCAAGGCCCTACACCAGCAGGTGGGGGGCTGGACGCCGAGACCCCACAGCAAGCCCCATGACCGGCCCCCAGAGCTCATTCAGAAAGGACCAGCGCTGCGAAGCCCAGTATAAAGGATTTATTTATACTCAACATTTGACAAGCCTTCCTTTAAATTCCATTTTTACAGTAAATAACGTACATCTCCCTTCTTCCCATGCAGGATTGCTGTGTATTAATCTACAACTCTTAATCGTGAAAAAATAAAGTGTTTCCCTTTATAATTATACTGGTAACATGTGAAATATTATAAGTGATAAAGGACAGATTTGCTCATTCCTGGACTGCTTATTTGGTTAAAACCTGAAACGTTAGGTCAAAGAAATCCATCACCCAGTAAAAATAAATACTGCATCACGAAGGACATGGAAAGTTCTCAGCGCCCCTCTTTAAAAGGGCGTTTCTGGAGAGGCAGCGCGGTGCCTGCGAGAGCAGCAGGGCTGTGGCTCGGGACTTGCACAGAGGAGCTTTGCTGGCCATGTCAGGGCACCACCGGGGCCACAGCCACGGCCAAGGACCATGCAAGCATTGGTCTGGCCAGCTGCTGCCCAAGCTGCAAGGAGCCCAAGGATGACCCCACAGCTCACCCGTCCCATCTGTGAGGGGCAAGTACACCATGATTGCAAAACGACCCCGTGTTCAAAACAATAAAAGATAAACGAGAAACCCGCGCACGTTTACAGGACCTCAGGAGGCTGGCTCAGTCCCCGACTTGGTGGCCACTGCCTCCTCTGCATGCCACAGGCTGTGCTGGATGCCTGGAGCGGGGATGCTGGGCGCAATCGGTCTAGTCACTGACGATAGGCTGCCTGTCATCCCGCAGCCCTCCCCAAGGAACCACAGACAAGGATGGCAGAGGGACGCCGCAGCAAGGCCTGCGCTTTATTGTGATTGAGCTGAAGGGACACGGCCGCCCGCAGAAGCCTGGGCCTCAGTCTCAAGTCCTGGCCACGCAGCATCAGGCGGACTGTGCAGCCCTCAGCCACCTTACATAAATAGGGACAGACGCCACACAGGCAGCCCCGCCAACCACAGACCAGAAGCCTGCTGGGTGTGAGGAGCCACATTCTGGGCCTGGCTCCTGAAACTGTCCGGTGGTGCCGACCGTGGGTGTCTCCATGCAGGCCGGCAGCTCAGTCCAGCTCGATGGGGCTGCTGTCATCCTGGCTTTCCTCCCCCTCCTCCTGCTCCGAGGAGCCCATGAGGCTGCTCAGCAAGTTCCCTGGAAGGAGAGACAGTGTGGCAACAGCGGCATGGGTTCATGCAGCTGCTGGCCCTGCCCCCAGAAGCCTTTGGCTGTGCTAGGCCTCCAGCATGCCATGGGGGACAAGCAGAACCTGGTGAGCCTGTGCCCAGGAACCCCATGAGGGTTCCCCAAGGACGCAGTACTGATGTGCAGTGACAGTGCTCAGGCCTGCGTGTGAACTGTGATGGGAAACCCGAAGCATCCACCAACGGGGAACAGCAGTTCACCAGCGACGTCACGGGCAGACTGTTCAGCCAGGAGAAAGCTGCACAGTGGCCACACACTGCACCCCAGAAACAAAGCAGAGCCTCAAAGGCTACTCTCGGTCACCTGCACATGCCATCACTACCAACAGGTGCCACATCTAACTGCAAACTCAGTCTGAGAAGTCCCCTCAACCCCATGAGGGGCAAAGTGCAAACCAGAGGTTCCGCAGTCCTCAGTGAACCACAGCCTAAGGCAGGCTCCTTGCACCTCCAGCTCCGCCTCGGCAGGACCACACACTGACTGCGTGGCTGGGGACAGTGTGGAGAGCCAAGAGTGCAGCAGAAACAGCCTGAGGGACAGGGAACCATACTGTGCTCCCAAGCTGACACACGTGCATGTGACATGCTACCTCCTGGCCCAGGCCACGATGGGCAACGTGGTGCCATGCCACAGGGGCCCAGCACAGACAGCAGGGCCCTGCCTCCCATGCGCCATGATCAACAAACACAGCTGAAGGCCAGAGGGAAAGGCAGAAGTCCACTCCAGACAGACGAGAGCCAAGGGGAAGGAGAAAAGCACGCCCGTCATGGAGGGAGAACGAACGTGAAGCGGCATCTCCCGAGAAGCCCTGGCCCTGGAGCAGTTAGGCAGTCTCCATCTGAGCCACACGTGTGCTGGCCAGCGCATGTGGCGTGACGGTCACATGGTCACATAGTCACATAGGAATGCTGCCCAACACAGCTGTGTGCATATGGGGCCTAACCATCATGTGGTGCGCGCTTTGGCAAGTAGAACATGTGAGGTGCGGCCTGCAGCCACTTGCGAGGTGAGTGGCAGCAGGTGTGTGTCCCAGCACCTGCACAGCTGCCTCTGCCGGGAGTGAAATGGCCGGGCTGCCTGCCGGCAGGAGACCAGGCACGGAGCCGGAGGGACGCGGGCGCTCTGTACTTCTGAACCCTGTGAAATGTGATTCACTCTTCAAATAAAATTAAAACACTTCAAGTATCAGGATTATAAGCCACGCTCTGACAGAGCACTGCAGGGCCTCGCCCCACAGGCACACTCACAAGTCCAGCCTGCCTGGGTGCAGACTGCCCGACTTTCAGTGGCAAGTCAGGAGGTGGCCTCCACTGCAGCCCTTGGAGAGGGTGCCCTGCAGATGGCCATTCACAGCTCAATTGTGGAATTATGCCAAGGACTCAGAAGGGGGCCAGCAGGGGGCTGGCGAGGAGCCCACTGCAGGCCAGCAGAGCTTACCTAGCAAGCCTCCGTAGGAGGACGTCTGCTTGGGCGGCACGCCAAAGAAGAGTTGGCCTATCCTGTCGAGGTACTGCAAGAGGTAGAGCAGTAGTGGGTCACTGAGCCTGTAGGCCTGGCAGAGCCACCCCAGCCCTCGGGGTCCCCAGGGGCCACCCACAAACTAAGGCTCCCTCCTCTCGGCAGCTGCCTCAAGCCTGACAGTGAAGAGTCCTCACCTCGTTGTACATTGGGTCCCTCCGGAGGGACGGCTGATACTGCTCACACAGCACCGTGAACACGGCCAGCTTGCCGCTACAACAACAACCAGACAACCAGATGTGTGGCCCAGTGAGCAGCATGTGCGGCCCCGCCCAGGCCCCGCCCGCGCACACGGCAGCCAGACTCACCCTTCCAGGGCCAACAGCAGGAACCAGATGAAATTGAGCAGGGGCTGGACGAATGGTGGCCCATCCTCGATGGACGGGTGTTTCTGCGTGTACGTTGTGAAGACCACCAGTGCACTAGTCTTGTTTTTCAAACAGAGAAACCTGGAAATGAGAACATGCTGGTGGGTGGGAATACTACAGGAAGACTGGTTTCTATGGATGCTTAGGAGGGCGTGCATCCCCTGCGCTGCTACCTTGGTCCATACCAGCAAGGGTACAACTTGGCAGGATCTAGAGGGCACCACAGCTGTGGCCAAGGGGTCAGGCAGGACTGTATCCTGGTGCTGTCCCTCAAGTACACCAACACCATGGGTTTTTACACTTATGCGGGAAGCATATTAAGCCTGGGAAGGAGACTCAGCTGCTGAAGGTCAAAAGGCTAAGAAATGGGGCCAGAACCTGAGCCCACATCTGCTGAACCCAGTGGAGCGTGGCCTCTTTACACCTGTGCATCAGAGCATGTGCAGGCACCTGGGTCCCAAGTGGCCCACAGTCTGATGCTTCATGGGGTATTGGACACACCTGGATTCCACTCAAGAAGGACATCCCTCAGGCAGCTCCCGAGAGGTCAGGGAGAAAGAACTCAGAGGCAGTGAATCAGGGTCAAGCCCAGTCCTGAGAAGACACTGCGCCATGCCCCGCCAAGCTGGGTCAGGGAATCTTAGATTCTAAACGACTCATTTTAAAGTCACAGATGTCAACAATGACAAGTGCATGGCAGGGCTCTGCAGCTGTGGATGACGTTAAAGCACCTGTGGGCCTCTGTGCCACCTGTGCGGAGATGCAGTTGAACTTGATCACCGGGAGAGTCTGGAAGGGACAGTTCCTAGCCGACATGTCCTGTGTCAATGAGCAGCTGGAAGGCTCTGTCAGTTCTAGTACAAGTTTCAGTACTTTCAAGATCATCGATGGGATAGGTAGGCCTGGCAGAGCAGATGACAGGCCCTCCTGGCAGAGGAGGATGCAGCCTGTCCACGCACTAAAGGGATCGAGACTCAAGGAAACAGCCGTGAAGACAGTCCCTGAAAGCATGCTCCTGCTTCTCCAAGTTTATGACACCTTGACAACTCCTATACGCAATGGTCACAGGTGACAAGTGAGCTTGGTGGTCAGCTCCTGCAAACCCTACACTCCCTCTAGGCATGTTACAGTCAGGGGATGTTGTGGCCCACTTGAGGCCACCTCTGGAAGCAGGGTACCGACACCACAAAGCCATACTGAATACCTACTGAAGCACCGCCTGGGCCACGAACATGTCCACCTCACTGCGGAAGCCCCGGGCGGTGGAGTACTCCACTAACATGTTAGCGCAGCCTTCGCCGTCAGTGGAGTGCAGGAAGTGATACCGAGACTCGCAGTAGTTTTGTTCTGCAAAGCGGAAAGAAAAAAAGGGAGACAGACATGTCACAGAGACTGCTGAAGACTCCATCTTCCCTGCTCCCCAAATGTGCTCCACGTGCACACCCCAACGCACAGCGACCCAGGTGAACACCAGTGATAAGGCTCATCGGACCACAACAGGGCTACTCACAACAACATCCCAACTTCCTTGTGCTCAAGAACAAATGCAGAAAGCTGAAGAGCAGAAGGCTGCCCCAGCAAAACCTTGTTTCTCCAAGCTGTGTGAAGCTGCTCCCGGCAACATAAATGCACATGAGGTGGGACAATAAAAATGACTAATATTTGATCCATCTGATTACTTGAAGGTGCCTGATTGACGGATACTTCTGGGCAGGCACTGTGAAGACTGCCAACACACTGCTTTTCTTTTATATTCAAGAACCTTAACACGGGCGCAGTGGTGCACACCTGTAATTCCAGTGACTCAGGAGGCTGAGGCAGGAGGATCCCAAGTTCGAGGCCAGCCTCAGCAACTTAATGAGACCCTGTCTCAAAATAAATAAAAAGGACTGGGGATATGGATCAGTGGTTAAGTGCCCCCTGGGTTCAATCCCCAGTACAAAACAAAACCAAACTAGCAACTTAAAAAAACCTGTAAGAACCTTAAAAAAACAAAACAAAACAAAACAAAACCCTAAAAGTTGAGCCCTTCCAAAATAGCACATTGAAGCCCTTCTCTCCCATCGATCCCTGATACCACAAAGGACCCTGTGGGTCACCTAATTCTTTTTTTTCTTTTTTTGTACCAGGGATTGAACCCAAGAGTGCTCAACCACTGAGCCACATCCCCAGCCCTTTTTATTTGTTTGAGACAGGATCTCACTAAATTGCTTAGGGCCTCACTAAATTGCTGAGTCTGGCTTTGAATTTGTGATCCTCCTGCTTCAGCCTCCCAAGTTGCTGGGATTACAGGCATGCCCCACCACACCGGTTGGGTTACCCAATTCTAACACCTGCTCACACTACCTTCCACTCCACTCTGGGCTTACTAACCTTGACTCATAAGAGCCCCCTTCCCACCTCTGACCTGGTACCATCCTAAGAGCCACTCTCCCACCCACCTCAAAGGGACTGACACTGGATCCCTGTCCCCCCAAGCTGCCTTCATGGCAGTCAGAATCAGGAGTCAGGTTTCCACTCATCTCTTGTTGGACCCCCGAGCAATCTTCCAAGGTGACCTTTTGGATTTGGACATCCACATGAGAAGATTACTGCATACCGAAGCCCAAGCACTGAAGTCAATTCTTGTTAACATAGTGATGCTGCTTACTGTGGGGACAGCAGCCCCACTGAGCTGGTCCTGTTCCCAGCAAGTGCTGAGTATACTGCAGAGCCACCATGACCTAGGGATAAGCACCTCACCCCACCACCAGAGGAAGTCACCAACACTGGCTGTTCTCAGGCGGGTCTCTAGACTCTGCTCCCCCCTGCCACACAGGGGTCACTGGTGCCTCCTCCAGCCAGGGCTACCAGGACCTAGCCCATGGTGAACACTCAGATTTATCTGCTTGGTGGATGAAAGGGCAGAGTGCAGCCCAGGTGGTTGACACCCACTAATCCAATGACTGTGCCACTCACTAGACTGCAGCTGTTCCCAAGAGGCCCTGAATCCCCAGGGCTTCAGAAGAAGAGCTGCTCTGTACCCTGCCATCTCCACTGCCGGCCAGTGTAGCCTTCCCATATGTCGACAGTCACAGGCCAAGGCCTAGAGAGCCAAACACCAGGGCCCTAGATACCAGTTGTCCCCAGGAACACCACCGAGGAGGAAGCCTGTCATAATCTGGCAAACTTGTCATTCAGATCACAGAAAACCTTTACTGAGGGCTTCTTTCAGTACCTGAGCAGAGACTTGGAGCACAGACACTGACCGCCCGAAAGAAAACACCCATGATCCCACCCTATGGGCCAAATAATGCCACAAACACTTCATCAGAAAAAGAACTGTTGAGAAAAGAACCAAAGAACGAGGCCATGGAGGGCTGCTGCAGGAGGAAGAGTGGGAGGGACAGGCGGTCTAAGCAAGGATCTGAGTGTTCATAGGGGCTGGAGATTAGAGCGTGAAAAGATGGCAGAGCAGGCCTGGTGTCCTGCTGCTGCCCGGAGCAGTGCAGCTCCACTGGGCAGCTCAGTACAGGGCAGAAACGACTGGCCTAGCCAGGGGAGGCAAGTGGCCAGCCTTGCTGCAGAGCTGCCTACCCCTTGATGGTGGAGGACCCCAGGCCTACCTTTCCACAGCGTGAGGGCCAGCAGCTGGTGGAGCCGGGGATGGCCCAGTTTCCCGGACCCTCCACTGGACCACTTCAGGGCTCTGGACACAAAAGCCACTCGCTCCGGAGAATTTGGATCCATCAGACTAAATACTTTAGCCAGATTTTCTGAAAACAACACAAACAGATCCTCATCCCAAGGAACACGAGGGAACTGGGCAGCGGCCACAACCGTAATTCAGTGATATGGGAGGCTGAGGCAGAAGGATTCCAAGTTTGAGGCCAATATGGGTAATTTAGCCAGACCCTGTCTCAAAATAAAAAATACAAAGGACTGGGGGTATGGCACAGTGGCAGAATGCTCCTGGGTTTAATCCCCAGGACAAAAATAAAACAAATTAAAAAAAACAAAACCCTCAAAAAACAGAGAGAATATAATGCTGTTCTTTGTATTGGGCATCTTGCAAAAACAAATTTAAAAAAACTATTTAACTCCAGCTGGATGCAGAGGCTCATGCCTATAATGCCAGCAACTCAAGAGGCTGAGGAAGGAGGATTTCAAGTTTGAGGCCAGCCTCAGCAATTTAGCAAGGCACTAAGCAACTTAATGAGACTGTCTTAAGATTAAAAAAAAAAGGGGGGGGGGGGTGCTAGGGATGTGGTTCAGTGGTTAATGTCCCTGGGTTTAATCCTTGGTACCAAAAAAATAACTTATTTATAACTTCAAAAGAAAGCAAAGAAGGGCTGGGGTTGTGGTCAGTGGTAGAGTGCTTGTCTCACATGTGTGAGGCATGGGGTTTGATTCTCAGCACCAAAAATGAATAAAAGAAAGGTCCATCAACAACTAAAAAAAAAAAAAAAAAAACCTGAAAGAAAGCAAAGAGGCCACTGATGAGTTGGTGGATGTCCCCCATGTGTGTCCTGTGGGTTCTAGGGCTACCCAGAGCCACTCCAACTGACCCTTGTCTGCTAATGCTGCATGCCCCAGAATGCCACAAGGAAGGACAAGTACCTTTCATCTTTGTGACCTACTACCTGGGTCATGCTAGGCTGTGGTGAAGAGCTAGCCCTGAAACAAGCTAGGGAGGGGCTTTTGCAGTAGACAGGGGTCCAGTGTCCCCTCCTCCAGTCATGTGAGCAGGAGAGGCAGTGGGGTCTCTCTCATTTTCCAGCAGGTCCCAGAAGGGCTTTACCAACTGCACGCTCACCCATAGGACAGGCCAACAAGCCTAGTCTCTGGTCACAGGGCACCCACCTCTCTGTCCCAGCAGGGTCAGGACCTCATCATGCTCTACCGGTCCTGCTATGTGCCCATGCATGTGGAGCAGGCCAGCTGGGTGGGCATGGCCACTGCAACTGGGCAGGAGCTACCTCCACAACAAGATAAGCCCCAGAACACCAGAGACCCACACGTGGTCACTGAAGAAGATGAAGTGCCTAGGGAGGGGCTACATCAGAACAGCGGGGCAGCCTGCAAGAGGGGTCCTCACCCAGCAGTTCATCAGCCACTTCCACTTCTGCCTTCTCCAGGGACTCCAAGACTAACATAGATAAGTCTGCAGCACTGTTTTGCTACAAAACAAATGAACAAGACTCACAAAGTTAGAAACAGACCTGAGTCATTCAGAGCAGTACAGACAAGGCTGGTTGGTTGGTGGTGCTCTTCCTACAGACATGAACACGCTACAGTCGTGAACACACCAGCACCAACAGGAACAGACCACTCAGCCATGCAGCCCAGTCATAGAGCTCTCAGCTCAGAAGCACATAAAAAAATGGAGAGAGCTGTTTAGATCAAAATCACATGTGCAGGGCTAGGGTTGTAGCTCAGTGGTAGACTGCTTGCCTAGCACATATGAAAGCACTGGGTTCAATCCGCAGCACCACATAAAAAATAAACACATAAATAAATAAAATAAAGATATTGTGTCCATCTACTACTAAAATGATTTTTAAAAATTACATGTACAGCGTATCACCCCAACACCCACAAATCCAGAGGTTTGCACCCAGCCACGAATGGCCCATAGTAACAGGTCCGAGTGTAAAACATCTGCAGCCAGGGGCAGAGGACCCTCTTCCACTTGCAGCCAGAGCCAAGGATGTCCTGATGCCATCCTGAGGCCTTTTTTTGGCCATTCCCTCCTCAACTCTCCCACGAAGAGCAGAGCACACAGGAAGGGGCGAAACCCCTTACCTGGCCGTGACTGAAGAAGAGCAGTGCTCCTGAGTACATGAGCTCTCGGGCCTCTGCGTGTTTGCTCTGGGACATGTATCTGCAAAGAGAAGGAAAGCGTGAGCAGGGAGCCCAGGATGTGAATCCTACAGATGCTTGCTCACTGGTGGGCTGTGGACGTTCATGCTGAGGTTTGCCCAATCATCCATGGAGAAGGGAAACCAGGCAGGCCCTCCCCAGAGGGAGCTGTGCCCTGGCCCAGCTGCTTCTCCTCCAACAGCACACGCTGCCAGTAGAAGGGCACAGCAGGCCCCCCAGCAGGAGGCAAAAAGCAGCCCCTCCTTCAAGCAGCTAGGAGTTTTGGCAGAGGGACCCGGTGAGGGTGGAGGCAGGGCCTGACTCCATCTTCTAGTGCAGGCCTGCCTGTGCAGGGGCTCCACAAAGTAGGGGAGACAGATGCCATTCATCTGAAAGCTGAGGGACAGTGGGGCTCCAGGACAGGGTCCTATCAGGGACAATGACAACTGTGACTGCACCAACATCTGCCCCCACTCAGATCCAGTCATGGGCCAGTGTCCTTGAAAGCCTGCTTGGTGGCATCCCGCCGCCCATGTGTCACATGGTGTGGGTGTCCCCACCCTGCTGTGAGCACATGCCCTCTCACAGTGCAGGAATTTGGAAAGAACTGGTTTCTTCACTGTGCAGGGACGGGGACAGAGGACAGAGTGGCCAGAATGATGCTGTCATCAGAGAGGGTGAAGGGGTCTGTACACTGGATGGTGTGGAGGGACGCAGATAGCCTGAGCCCCTGCCACAGGAGGAGTGCACAAGGCTTCTTGTGGCCACTCGGCCAGGTGATGCTGGGACATTTCACTTCCCTGCCATCAGTGTCTTATCATCAGAAAACAATAGGACACATCAGCACACTGCCTCTCAGCCCAAGTCCTCTGGGATAAACCTGTGTTCAAAACCAATCCAAATTATACAAGATCCTCAAGCAGTAGTGAAGGGCCTCAGACAGGAGAGACGAGCAGTGCTCCTGTCTGGGAGTGTGACTTCACCATCCCCAGTACAGAGGAGTCGGAGTGCACAGTCTGCTATCCATCAGCCACAGGAAAAAAGGCCCATAGCCAAACCCCAGCTAGCACACCACAGTCCTCAGGGGACAGGTCCCAGCAGGAGACCCCACCTTGCTGGGCTGGGGTGGGGCCAGCAGGCAAAGCCTACTCCCCACAAGGAAGCCTTCAATCAGCCCACCGGTCACACATATCTGTCTTGTCAGTGCTACTCCCAAGTGTGGTCACCCTTCCAGGTGTTCCCTGAGCACAGAGAAGCCATGAGCCTTCCAGCACCCAGACCTTCCTTGATCAGGAAAGCTGCAGAGCATTTCAGAAAACATGTTCTGTGGTCAAAAGCAGCAGCCTTGCACTGCCATCTGCAGGGACATGAAACCCCATCAACCACATGGCAGACACTGGTCTACAGCCTTCTAGACTCTTCTGAGGCCCAACAAAAGATGACCTCTTGGAAATGCAGAGGAAGAGTTCCCTGAGAGGCAAATGAGCCAAGTTCCTGAGATAAGGAGTCTGTCGGCCTCTTGGGGCTCCTGGTGACCACAGCAGCATCCCTTGGCTGGCCTGGCCTGGCCTGCAGCAGCCTGGGCTCTTGCAGCCACCTGCCTTCCAGGCAAGACACTGCGAGCTCATGGAGGACAGAGGTGACCAGGTAACAGGGATCTGTGTGCACAGGATCAGAACCATCCACCATCACCCCCATCCCGCAGAAATCACCTGTTGCCACGTCAAGGAAACCTGATAAAAAAAACAAAGTCTCAGTCAACCTTAAGAATGAGGGTCTTGGGCTGGGGTTGTGGATCAGAGGTAGAGCACTCGCCTACCATGCGTGAGGCACCAGGTTCGAGCCTCAGCACCACATAAAAATAAAATAAAATAAAGATATTGTGTCCATCTATAGCTAAAAAATAAATATTAAAAAAAAAAAGAAAGAATGCTTGACATCACACAAATGCCAAGAACACCACCCCCCCGCTAGAGGTGGACTTGGCGTTGTTGGTGAACACTCCAAGCTGGTCCATCTTGGTGTGTTCTGTCAGTCAAAAATGAACAGCAGCATCTTATCCAAAGACCAACGGAGCTGTGCAAGAACTGTTTCATTTTGCTCTTATTATTTAAAAAAGCAGTACACAGAAATTCAAGCACTAGGGATTCAACACTAGGGATAAACACCTGTGGGTATCAGTAAATACAGGTGGAACTCATGGTTTGCCCAGCCCCAAAAATGCTCACTGGAGAGAAGAAGGAAGCACGGCCATGGCCTGCTGGCAGCCCAGAAGCCCCAAAGCCCAACACCCTAACTGCCAGGGTGCAGCTGCCTCCGGCATGAGGTTGTGTGTGCAGATATTCACTCTGGATTTCCATTTTCAACATTTATGTGATTTAAGAGGCAACACAGGAGGGCTACGGGCCACAATTAGCAATCCAAACAACTCTCAGGGAAAACGGCAGCAGGACGGCCCACTTTCCTTGAGGCCAAGGGGAGACGGGAACCACACAGGTGGGATGCAACTGAAGGTCATGGCCTCCGGGTCAGCCTCTCAACCACAACCTGAAAGCAAATCTGCAAGCACTGAGGCCGCAGTGAAGATCCCAGACCCAGGAAGGCCGCACTCTGCACTCTGGGAAAGCTGTCCCCAAAGACACAATTTCCTGACTTTGCAGGTGCTGATAATCCAAGAGGCCTGCAAAACTTACTCCCCCTCTCATCAGGCAGAGAGGTCTGAAGAGACACAGGGAGCTGCCCCCAACAGCCCCACATGAAACTGAGTTAGAAAGAAACTGCTTCAAGGCGCCCAGGTGAACCACCCAATATCTGCTGGACAGACACCATCTGCTGGACTGCCTATTCCTTCCCTATCCACACACCTGATGAAGGCTCTAACTGAATCAAAACAGTGTGTTGACATCCACAGAGGAATATCATAAAGCAATACCAAAGACTTACAACCCAGGTCAGTCTCAAAGCAATTATGCTGAGTAAATTAAAAAAATGATGTGCATATATATACAAACACACAAGAAAAAAAAACAAAAAACAGTGTGTACTATAAATCCACTTCCATAGAATTCAGAAAATGCAGAGTCTAAGTAGAGGGGAGCTGCCCCAGGGGATGGGAGTGGGAGTGTGGAGAAAGGCCTCACAAAGGCAGATGAGAAACTTCTGACAGTTTGCTCCTGGAAGCATCTTGGGTCAGTTCAAATGTCAAAGTTCATCCAATTAAGTATTGTAAATACTTAAATGTAAATATGCAGACATTTACTGACAAATAGACATTGAAAAACAATTTTGTGATGCTTTTTTTTTCCAGTTGTAGAGGGACAAGCACTCTACCACTGAGCCACAACCCCAGCCCCTGATTTGGGGATTCTGACTTCTCCCACAGCCAAATACCCATAGTCTTCCCAGCCTGGGCCTCCAGGGTGGGGTTAATGGAGTGACCCAGGGAGGCCAAGGCTCAGGGAGGCTCTGTAACACTCCCTGGGCCCCAGAGGAAGGGTGGCCCTGGGCTTGGCACTCACTGCACTGCCTCACCATTCCTAGCAGGTTGGCCCCAGAAGGAGCAGCCCAGAGGCAGCAAGGTCGCAGAGCTCACCTGTCACCACCTTGTCACCAAAACATACCCTGGACCAAAAGGCTCATCGAATAAATACTAAGTTAAGTAAATGTCTAGTCAAGGCAGGGCTGGTTCAGAACAAGGAACGCAGTGCCTATTTTTGAGAAGACCCATTTTTATGGGTCTTTAAATGGGTCCATTTTTACTAATTAGTCACTGGGCAAATATTCATACACAAATTCCCCCCAAAACCAAAGGTCAGGGTGAATCCTAAGTGCTGAGTGTGCACAGATGTGTGGCTGGAACTGACCATCAGGGTAGAAGGCCCCAGTCAATGCTAGCACCTGCTGCTTTTGGCTGATCCTTCAACAGTCAGATTAAAGGGGCTGTGACAACTCAGAGCTTTTGGAAATGCAGTAAGTGACAGCTCAACTTTGTTAAACTTGCCCCTGTGACTACCAAGCGTGCAGGTCTCATTTTGGAAGAATTTACCATGGTAAAACTAAAGGGAAGAACAAGTCTCTTCCTAAAGCAAACAACAGATTTCAAAAAGCAAGACATTCATAGCACAATTACAAAACTAGATGCAACCTGACTGGTCTGTATTTATAATGTGTCAGGGTTTAATACCCAGAAAATTCCAGAACGAGATTGTCCTTCAGGCCATGTTAGATCATAGAGGAGAGGCCAATATTTCTCCCTAAGCCTAGAGTCATCAACTAAACTCCAGGCCTCTGATCTTGGCAACACAGAATAGAAACAAATGGAAAAATCTTTGAAAACAAGGTGCCAGGGCCTCACCCAGACTGCAAGCTGGTGGGCAGACACAGAGGCAGGGCTCTATCCTGGGGCACAGGGCAAGGCTCAGGGTGGAGGACTCCCACATTTGGCCTGGATCAAGTGTCCTCTCCCACTGTGTCCACTCAGTTGCTGGGTGGTTCAAAACTGAGTGCACCCAAATGTAAGAGAAAGGTCCCAGAGAGCCCTTAAGATGATCCCAGGACCAAAAAAAGGCACTAGGCTGAGGAACCATTGTCCCAGCACCTTTGTTCAGCCCACAGAACAGGAGGAGTAACTGGCCTGCCGGGTGGGCAGTAGAAACCACTTTCTACTCAATTTTGCTATGAATCTAAAACTGCTCTAAGAAGCAAAGTCTATTAAAAGAAAATTGCAGGCCTAAGAAGTGTCAAGGCTAGACTCACAGCCTTCACTACTGGACAGGGCAGTCCTGCCCTAAAGTTAGGAATAAAGCCACAGCACATGGCAGGCTCAGGCCAAGGCTATCAACAAATATGCCCAGGCCTAATGACCAGTCCAATCGCAGAGGACTGTACAACTGGGAGTCCCCAAAACAGGAAGTGGTTACTGTCTCAACAACACCGGCCTAACCACACGTCGGGTCAGCAGGGCCTCTGTTCTCTGTGAGGCAATCCTGGCCGTGATTGCCCGCAGAAAAGGCTGCCTGAGAGGCCCGCTCTAGAGAAACAGCTCTAGGACAGAACCTATCTATGAAAAGGAACAGGGTGACAAGGACAGGGTGCGGGGCCAGGCTAGAGGCTGGGGGAAGGGGAGGAGAAAGCTGGGAAGGGAAGGAGACTGGGGAAAATGAGGACGGAAAGGGTATGGGAAGGAGGGAAAAGGAGGCTCTGAAGGGGAGGCCAGGAAAGAGAGGCTGGGCCCAAGAAAGACAGACCGAGAAAGGGGAAGGGGGAGGTTGGGGAAGAGGACAGGAAAAGGGAATGAGGAGGATGGGGAAGAGGAGACCCGAGGAGGCCAGAGAAGGGAAAGAGTAAACCGGGAAGGAGAAAGCCGGGGAAGGCAGAGACCGAGGTGGGTAAACCACACGGGGGAAGCAGACAGGGAAACCCAGGAAGGAAAACGTAGGGCTCTGAAGAGGAAGAAGAGAAGCGAAGGCCAGGGAAAGGAAAAGGAGGCCGCATAGGGCAGGCCGCGCCGCGCAGCCCGGAGCCCGCCGCCCCCTCTCCAGCCGTCGCGAAAGGCAGCTGAGCCGGCCAATCGAGGAGCGGGGCGCCGCGGGGCGGCCAATGGGTGGCGGGGGCGGGGCCTCGGCGGCAAGCCGCCGCCCGCGCCCACCTGAAGAAGAGGGTCCGGTACATCTGGTGCGCCTCGTAGTAGTCGCCCTTCTCGACGCTGGCGCGCAGCTTGCCCTCCACGCGCTGGACGCCGCCGCGGTTTCGGGCGCCGTTGCGGGCCCCTTCCTGCTCCGCCATTGCCGCCGCCGCCATGGGCCGGCGTTCCGCGCAGGGCTGACGCTGTCGCAGGCGCGGTCGGCGGCGCCTCTCGGCTTCCGTCCCTGAGCCCGCCCGACGCCCTCTACGGTGGCCGCGAGGAGCCGCGCGGGTCGACGGCTGCGGGCGACACGTGACTAAGGAGGGGCCGCGGAGCCTACGGGCGGCCGCGTGAGCAGGGCGGGGCTACGCGTCCTGGGTGGAGCTGTAGGCAACCACGTGATCGCGAGGCGGGGCCTAGGTTCGTCCTATGTGTCCTGGGCGGGGCTGCGGGTGGCCACGTGACCGCAGGCGGTGCTACGCAAGCGGGGTGGGGTCAGGACCTCTGCCACGTGCCCAGGGTGGCCACGTGTCGGGGCGGGGCGCTGCTCACTACACAATGCGCGCGAACCGCGGCATGGTCACTGGCCGGATGGTGGCCTCTGCAGCGCGATAGGTCCAATCCCAGCTTCCCGTGGTGGAGCCAAGCAATCTCCCTTCATCGGTCCTGGGCAGGGGGCGTTTCAAACATGTTGACAGTGATTTAAAACCTTTTTGGAATATTCAAGAGGTTGTCTTGGGCTTTCCTGCTAGGAAATCTATTATTCGGGGACCAAGATGAACAGCCTTCACACATGCCCTACAGGGGATGCAAGGGTCTGTCTGAGGTGACTGGCGATTCCTTGTGATACAGCCAGACAGGGTGCCCTGGCCAGGCATTACAGTGGGTGACAGCTGAGACAGGATGGCCTAGCTATGGATTAGAGCAGAGGCAGATGGGATAGGGTGGTTTGGCCATGGGTTAAGCTGTGTGGTGAAGGGTCCAACCAGACCTTTAGCTGTACATGAGCCTTTTACTGTGGGGCTGGCTCAAGACTTGGGGGTGCTGGAATGCAGGCAGAACCCTATACAAGAACTGTGCTTTCTTTTGAGGGGGTAGGTGGGTATAGGGGATTGAACTCAGGGGCACTTGACAACTGACCCACATCCCCAAACCCTATTTTGTATTTTCTTTAGAGACAGGGTCTCACTGAGTTGCTTAGTACCTCGCTTTTGCTGAGGCTAGCTTTGAACTCACAATCCTCCTGCAATCAGCCTCCCCAGCCACTGGGATTACAGGCATTCGCCACTGCGCCCAGCACAATAACTGTTTTTACACACACACACACACACACACACTCACTCACTCACTCTCACACACTCTCCTATGGATGGGGCTGTAGCTCAGTGGTAGAGCACTTGGCCTCACATGTGTGAGGCACTGGGTTCGATCCTCAGCATCACATAACAAAATAAATACATGAAAATACATTGTGTCCATTTATAACTAATTTTTTTTTTAATTAGGCACAGTAAAAGATTACTAACAAAAGAGCTCAATTACAGTAATGCACTGGGAGTTAGGTACATGAATGTGGGCTCACTCTCATGTGTCTGCTTGTGCTGTCCTCACCCTTCTTGTGGGGATATGGGATGATGCAGTGCCAGCAAGGTGAAAGCAAGGAGCCGTGATACAGGTTTGTTGTGATGTGGCACCACTACCTAAAGATCACCTGAACACAAGCACTGTGATGTGACAACACTCCTAATAATCACTCAGTAACCAATCAGCCAGAAGCAGTCACAGTGTGGGGAAATGGAACCAGGGACAACTGGGTCTGGATGGGACTAAATGGAATGGGTCCTTACCTCAGGACAGTGTGTATAATGTGAGAACTACTTACTATAGATCCTTAAAAGAACCAGAATTGCTTAATCCCAGTTACTCATTCAATTAGCCATGGGTAATTGGAGTGGAAATCAAAGCTACTGTATTATTGTTTACAACAGCAAGGAAATGGAAAATGATATCCATAAATTGAACAGTAGAATCAACACAATATATACAATGAAACCAAAAGGTTTCAAAGAACTTGTTAAAACAAATTCTTCACTGGTACATGATCTCCAAAGTATATTTGATAACTGGAAGAAAGCAAGGTGGAAACAGTGTGGTAAGTATGCTGCCACTTGTGTAAAAGCAAGAGATGAGTCCCCAGGGTCATTTGCAGCATGCACCTTGAGTGGCAGGTCGCTTCTCGGGGGAGAGCAAGCCCTCTTTACCCAATGATCTCACTTGAGTATCTCTTTTTGTGGTGCTAAGTATGGAACCCAGGGTCTCAGACAGCCTAGGCATTTGTGCCACCAGAGCCATACCCCAGTGCCTAAGCACCTTCTTATCTACCCTGTATCTGCTTTCCAGCTGAACTCCCCTAAGCAGGAAGAGGTGCCCTGAGAACCTGTAGACTAAAGGCCTTGAAGGACACAGCCAGTGCACTCTCAGCACACAGATTTAGTTGTCCCTCCCCACACCTCATGGGTAGAGAGAAAGCAAACTGAGAAAGGAAATATACTGTTTATTACTCATTTGAAATATCACATGCACTTTTAAAAATTTAAACTCTTTAAACATCTCAATAGCATCTTATCAATTTGGTGGCAGCAAAAGAAACACTACCAAAGACAAATATTTTGAAAAGCATTTACAAAAATACATTGCACAAAGTCCTATCTTGCATCTTTAAAAATAAATATTCAAAATATCTCCACCCCAACTTCCAAATTTAGCTTTATATAGGAAATTTGACTTATATATGTACCTATAATATAGGAAACATCTGTACACATTTCACCCAACCTAGCTGCATGGGCATTGGATTGGTTCAACTCTCGGAGAAGCACAGATCTATGTGGCTGATGTACTTGAGGACTGTACAGCCCACACAAAACTCCAGAGACCAGTGAGCACCGCCATGCTTTTTCTGAAAGTACAGCATTTATGGTGTGCCAAGGCTGTCTTGATCAACAAAATGTAAATAATTCTTAAAGTAAAACATCTAACACTTGGAAGTGCCTTGTACGTATCTCCATTATAAAGTCTGCTCATAAAATAGTCTGTAGTATTAAATATTAATTATAACCGAAAGAAGTCTCACAAGAATCAAGTGAGAATAGCTGACAGTTGGATAAAAGGCAAACCTCACTGAGAGCCAGTAAACAGTGCTGCCATAGGAAAGACTGGGCTCTACAGCAATGGTGACATGCCCTGGAGGGTCAGGGGCCTTAGTGTTGCCCTTCAGCAGACCTCAAAACACAGCCCAAGGACAACAGAAGGTGAGATCTTTTAGTTGCTGTCCATGCTATGAATTCCAACTGCAACATCCTGCCTGAGCTCTTCCATTTATGATGTTGGTTGGGACCCAAATTGCCCCCCTTCTGGTCAAGCTCCCACCCTCAGCAGAAAAACACTCTGTCTTGCTCAGCACCAAGGAGGCACAGGACACATCTCAGCCCCTATGCAACTGGGGAACCTAGGTGCTGAAACAAGGAACCCACCTGGTGGAAGTTTCAGAATCCAAAAACTAGGAGATGGTTTTCCCTGAAAGAACATGTGTGGGTTTGACAGATGGACTGTGTCTGCACTCCTAAAAGTCCAACAAACCTGTCAACTCCACCTGCTTTGCTCCTGATATCAAGAATTTAAAGGGCTTATATTAAAAAATAAATCCCCCAAATAAAATGAGTGTCTTTGAGAACCATACATTCAAATGAGTTTCCAGAGAACCCACCACGGAGCTCTTTGTGGACCACGCACATGGCATGCAGTGCTTGCGAGGACTCACCGTGCAGGTCCTTTGCCACTGCATATGCTGACTGTAGGGCTGACATGTTACTGTTCTACGCATGCCCTCACCCCAAGGATCCAGTGTTTCCGGCAGTTCTGGTATATACAAGCATATACAAAACTAGGGAATCCTTTATTTTGCGGGTTCTCCGTGAACTCTGAACCGATACAGGCAGGTATACTCAGGGTGGCCCCAGTTTGAGAGGATGCGGAGTTCCAGTATTTGGAAGGCTTTGTCAGGTCTTTCCTGAAATGGGAAAAAACACATTTACTTCAGATTAAGAGCCCTGACACCATCACTTCTCCTAGTATGCTATCTGACAGGAAACAGCCTTTGGAAATTAGAATTCTCAGTGTGAACTTTCTAAATCACAAATTCAGGGAAACTCCCAGAACCAACCAGCCACAGACTGTCTTGCTGTCACCACCAATACCTGCATCTGCACACAGCTCACTACAGCTGGGAGGTACAGGTTGATTTCCTGCCAAAGCTGATCCTTATGTGCCCCTCAAGAAGACTGTTCCCAGTGACAGAGATGGTGAGGGGACACGGCCCCAGTCCTTACCGGAGCATGGAACATCTGTAGTGACTCCCCTTCTTGGTCATATGTGAACTGTCCCAAAGGCTGCCCTTCTTCTTGATACTCATTTTCTAAACCCTGAAAATAAGACCAGGTAGTCATCAGCCAATGGAAACAGCAGTCATCAATAGAAGTGACTGTGTCACTTCACCTCCATAAGCAGTACTGAAGCCCTATCTAGAAGCTTTTGTCATGGGCTTTCAACCAGAGCCACCCTCAGAGCCAGGTGTGACTGCTCCCATAATACAGATGGGGAAGATTGAGGCCAGCAGGAGGCGTGTGCAGGTAGCAGAGATGTGACTGTCCAATGGCACAGACCACACTCACAGCTGCCCTCACCAGTGGGAACTCTAGGCTCCCATGAGCCCAAGGAGACACCAATTTAAGGATAAGTTTGTATACATTCTATCACAATAAAAAATAAAAAAATACAAATGACTATTTGATGTCTGTTTCATAATGAGGAAGGATTTTGTAGGGATAAAAAATGCCATGAAAGAAATTACAGGCCATGAGCAACTAATAAAAACTGAGAGTGACAATGGGAGTCTTATCTGTGACATAGTGACTAAGGAGAGGATGTGATCTCCAGAATGGAGTTACCAGAAGAACACACCTCTGCTCAGGGCTGGCAGAGACAGGAGCCGGGCTGGTGCAGTTTCCCCATACCTTGACTGCACCCTTACTAAGCCCTGAGCATCTAATGTGAGGACAAATGCAGACAGAAGCCACTGCACTCATGCCACCAAAGGGTTAGTCCATGGGCTCAGCTGGGCAGCATTCTCCTATACTTACAGATGCCTGGAGACTCTTAATTGTCATAGAGAGATGCTTGTGACAAAATTTTGATTTTTTTAATGGCAGAAAACAAAAGTTTATGAATAGTAATGTCTAAAATAGATTTTTTTTTTTTTTTTTTAAAGGGGAGGAAGTCACAATGGTAATGGTGGCTTTCTCTAGGTGCTGGAGTTGTGGGTACCCTTTTGAAATTTTTTTTTTTTTTTTTTTTTTTGTACTGGGGATTGAACCCAGAGGTGCTCTACCACTGAACTATACCCAAGCCTTTGTATGTTGAGAGGGTTTCACTAAGTTTCTGAGGCTGGCCTTGAACCTGCAAGCCTCCTGACTCACTGTGATTACAGTGTGGGGCCAACACATCAGGCTTTTTTCCAAATTCTATATCATTTATTTCTATAAATTTTAAAAGTAAAGAAAGAAAATTTGCTTTATTGTTCATCATTCACTTGCTTCAACACCACATCATGGTTTGAACTGTTGGGAAAAGTATAACGGCAGCCGCACCACAGAAAAAAACCCTAACATGGCGCCTAAGGACCTTCTCTTCCTACTTTCCCCTTTTTCCATTCCCGCGGGTGTGAACTCTCCCGCCGGCGCCAATATTTCAAATCTCGCTGACGGGGAACCTTAGCCCCAATAAGAACTAATTCCTGGGCTCCGGAACTGATATCTGGAAGAACTTGCCAATAAACGGGTGGCCTGCCATTTATCTAAGCCCTGCCATCTCTCCTTAGATCTATATAAGCACACAGCCTTTTGCAATAAAGTGGAACTCTCCCCGGCAAATTGTCTTGCGTGGAGGCTTCTTTCACGAACTTCCTTCTTAGGTGAACAAACACTTGGAGAACCCCACTCTCAAAGGCAGGCACATCTAACCCAGTCAGGTAAGCCCGGCATGTGAACTGGACATTGACTGCTGTGCTACTCATGAGTGACCCTCCCTGGAAAAGTGTCAGAATGTTCCCAAAACACTGAATGTACTAATTCTTCTGAAGGGCAGAGGGAGAAGGCAGAGGAGAGCTGCCATCAGTCTTTGGGTCATTCATCTTTGGGAAATTTCCGGAGAGGGAAATGCCCCAGCAGCGGGGTGCACTTACGTAGACTGCGAAGTCCTTGGGGGCACTGGAGATGTTGCCAGTTGGTGACAGTGTCTTTGGTATGTGCTCCACTGTGAATGTGGTGGGATGGATCTTCATTGACAGCCGCACTACCAGGTACCCCTGGGAGCCTTTAAATGCCCAGCAATTACCTGGATATATGTCAGGCTAGGGAAAGGCAAAACACAAGAACTCAAGAGTCTGAATCAGCCTTTAACCTCTTAAAAAACAGAAGCATTAAGAAAAAACAATGCTAATACTAAAATGAAAATAATAAGGACTTTTGCATGGTAAAAATTGTCATGAACAAATCAGAAGAGAAACAGGGAAAGGTGGCTGCAGTGTGTGCCTATAAGGGTCCCTTCCTTTTCCCCTGGAAAGGGGAAGTGCTGATGATTGAGTTGGTTGCTAACCACCAAAGATGTAATCAATTATGCCTGTGTGATGAAGCAGCTAAAAATCCCCCAAAGGCCAAAAGTTCAGAGGAGCTTCAGGACAGCTGAACACAGGGAGGTGCCTAGTGGTGGCACCAAGGAACCAATGTGTTAAGGTTTGGATGTGTGGTGTCCCTCAAAAGCTCATGTGTGGGACAAGAAAGTTCAAAGGAGAAATGATTGGGTTGTGAAAGTCTAACCTAATCAGTGATTAATCCCCTGACAGGATTAACTGGGTGGTGACTGAAGGGTAGGGTGTGGCTGGAGGGAAGTGGTTCATTGGGAGTGTGGGTATGGGGTGTATTTTTTATCTAGAGAATGGCGTCTTTCTCTGCCAGATCATCATGGAGCTGCTTCTGTCTGCTATACTCTTCCACCATGATGTTCAGCCTCACCTTGAGCCCTGAAGAATGGAGCTGGCCTTCTACAGGCGAAGACCTCTAAAGCCATGAGCCCATAAATAAACTTTTCCTCCTCTACAGTTGTTCTGGTTGGGTCCTTTTAGTCACAGCAGTGAAAAAGCTGACAAAAACAGTAAGGAAGTGCTGGGGCCAGTCCCTCAGGCATGAACTCCCTCATGAGCTCCCACTGAGCTGCCTACCCATGATCCCTGCACTTCTCCAGCCGCTGCACAGGGCCCAGGCTGGGTGGAGGACCTCAGCCACCATAGAGACAGACAGCATCTACTCACCTGGATCACCACACGGGGTGACTGTGAGAAGTACCACAGCGGGATTCCAAACAGGCTTAGCAAGGCTGTCTTGGTTTCATATGTTTCAGAGCATCGGGTGCTCAGAATGCTGCCACCTGGAACAAAGTAAAGTTCATTTCATCATCTGACTCTACTACTGCCCCCAGCAAAGACTGCTGCCTGTTAAGCACTACCCAGAGTGCTTTGATCTTCTCAAGTTTCCACTCACACAAAGAGCCTTTAGCTTTAAGATCAGTCCTATTCCTTTCCTTTTAAATTTTTCTAGATAAAGAATCAAGAATTCTAGCAAGCACCAGTCCTAGTGGTAGGTGAGTTTTCAAAGAACTACTTAAGGGGCAAAGTAATGCTATGACAATCGTCAATTAAAACCAAAGTCCTGGGGGCCAGTAGTGACCAAAGAGGTATAAGTTTTTGTTTGGGGTAACAGGAAAATTCCAGAATTGGTGGTGATGACTACATAGCACTGGGATATACTCATAACCCCTGAGCTGCATACTTTTTTTTTTTTTAAAGTTATAGGTACATACCATGTCTTTATTTTACTTTTACATGGTGTTCAGGATCAAATCCAGTGCCTCATGCATGCTAGGCTCTATCTCTGAGCCATGTCTCCAGCCCTAGCTGCATACTTTTAATTAAGATGCTTATGTCATATGACCTCTAATCTCAGAGAAGCAAAAGAAGTTCCAGTCTACCCTTCCATAGGAAGAGGGCAGACAAGACACTGGAATCAGCAACAAACAAGCAGATAAGAACTCAAGATTCCCACAGAGCTGCATCAGCCGTGGCCCTCTGCCCTTGGGCCCTTATGTG
The DNA here is from genome assembly GCF_048772815.1 of Callospermophilus lateralis. Taxonomy (NCBI): domain Eukaryota; kingdom Metazoa; phylum Chordata; class Mammalia; order Rodentia; family Sciuridae; genus Callospermophilus; species Callospermophilus lateralis. The sequence goes on from NC_135323.1 coordinate 38,015,007, forward strand.
GCTACACAGCAGGATCTCAACTCAGTGATTCTCTTCTAGGAAGAGATGGGAGGAGTATGAATTTACATTTAAACAAGGTGTTCAACGTGCTGATGGATATCTGATTTTCAGAACCACTGAAATGCCTTTTAAAAAAGTCCCACTATGCGACTGGGGATGTGGCTCAAGCGGTAGCCCACTTGCCTGGCATACGTGCAGCCCTCAGCACCAGTCCACCGAGAACTAAAAATAAATATTAAAATTCTCTCTCTCTCTCTCTTTAAAAAAAAAAAAAGTCCCACTATCAATAAAAACAAGAGTCTTCATAAAAACAGTGCTGAGAGCTGACAGATGGAACCTGGCCAGGCATTGCAGGTCACCAGAGTTCTGAATTAATTATACACAAATCTTCGAGGACCATAAGAATGAAGGATGACTACTGGCCTAACCATTTGGTTAAAATGTCACTTGATGCCATGGAACTCAAAGTAACTTCTAAATTGTTGAATTTCAGAGGTGTAACTAAAATCTATGCCCTAAAGAAAGACATTTTAGAAAATACAGAGAATGTGAACATTAGTGCTGGCTTCTAGCTAGCACATGAAGGACCTACTGTCCTTGGCAGCCCTGGGGCTCACCCACCACCACATCCAGAGCCCAGGAGAGGGTAACATCCAGACTTAAAACCCAGCTGTTCCAGCAACATTGGGGTTACGTGAGATAAGCCAAAGCAAACGGATTGTGGGTTGTAAAAATCCCCATTCCCTCTGCAGGCTCAACAACCCTTCTGTACATTAGTGAATATTCAAAATCTCCTTATCTCCCAAGAAATGTTAATCCACCAGCCCCATCTGCAATTCCTAAAATTAAAAAATTTAAGGTAAGTTTCGTGGTGCACACCAATAGTCCTAGCTACTCGGGAGTCTAAAGCAACAGGATCACAAGTTTGAAGCCAATCTGGGCAATTCAGCATGACCCTGTCCAAAAATAAAACAAAGAGGGCTGGGGACATAGCTCAGTAGTACAGGGCTTGTATAGTATGTGTGAGGCCCTGGGTTCAATCCCCTGTATTGCAAAAAAAGAAAAAAAAGTATCAGAAGACCAAGATTTTCTTAACTACCTACCCATGGAGGCGAAACCATACCTGAACTCACCAATGCTGTCCAAGTGGTATCTGTAGAGTGCTGGTGTGCTGACCTGGTATGCAATCCCAAACTCACTGCCAGGGTATATGGAACCACAGTTCTGAATTCCCAGATATAATGGATCATGACTTTGGGGGACCAAAATAACACCCATGTCCTTCTACTCTCAGCTGCTTTCCTACTGTCTGCCCTATTCATCATCTTTCCTGAGGGCAGAGTGACCACACTCATGATCAGCAACACTGACCAACCTCAGGTGTGTTCTGCGAATGCATAGGCAAGGTGTTCCAGCCCTTCTGGGGTGCGCCCTGCAAGCATGAGGGCCCAGCACATTACTGCCCTTCTAGGATGTGCCCTGTGAGCATGTAGGCCCAGTGTTCCAGTCCTTCTGTCCAAAAGGTAATTGTCTAGAGACAAAAAAGCACAAGGGACTCACCCAGAATTGCACTCAGACTGGTCAATGTTCCACCAAGTCCCTTAATACTTCGAGCTCCCAGCCTGCTAGCAGGTGAACATCGTATTTAATGATTCAAATATCTGTGTACTCACCACCAGATTCCAGGGCAAAGTCCACCATCCCAGTCTTATCTTGAGAATACAGCTTTAAAGCCTTGTTCACAAGGACACGAACTTGCTGGACAAGGGAAGCAAGGGAAGCCCAAACAAGAGTGCAAGAGAAAAAAAGTCACATTAGTAATGTGAACGAAGACCAGAGGTGCAGTACACTTGGGTGACAGGCAGGGGATGCTCCTGTCCTGTACCAGAGGGCCATGTCAGAAGGGCAGAAGAGCTAGACCCTCTTTACTAGGGCTCAGACATATCATTTCCAGGATGCCATCAAGGAGAGTGAAACAGGGATTAGATTTTGGAGCTATTAACATGGGAATCTGGGAAATTTGTGTATGACTTAAAACTCTAATAAATCTCAGAAAGTATACCACAGCACAGGTGAATGGGATCTTTGGAATGAAAAGTTTCAGCGTATAAAGTGCTTCAGGGAGCAGCTGGATGTGATGCTGCCTACAGCATGCTTTCATAGTCTCTGGTATTGCACCTGCACCTCTGCCTCCCCTCACTGAACCTGGCCCAGCCCTGGAAACCATTCTCAGGATGAGGCTTCACAGCCTGCCTGCATGATACCCAGACATCCAGTCTCACAACACATGCAGGCTGAACCTTGTCTCACCACTGCTCACCTCCTCTGTGATTCCAGAGACGCCAGTGTTGCTCATGGCAGACACGACAGCCTCTGACGTTGGGGCCTGTCCTGTCACTGTAATGTGGTGGGTGATGTTCTTCAGCACCTGCAGCTCCAGGTCTTGCAACAAAACCTGCAGATCATCCTTGCTCACAAACTGAGAGGAAAATTTCTGCAGCAGCCACTCGAGGGAGCCACCTTGCTGGTCCTCAGAAAATAGGAGTTTGATGGTTTCTCTGACCTGGGTATCCACCTGGTGGCAGTCATTAATAAATATACAGTGAATTCACTGTTTTAACTAAACCACATCAACACAATATAGATGCCTCAGAAGTATCATACAACTTTCTAAAGTATGTAATATAAAAGTGACACATTTTTTCCCTTCATATTAAATTTAAGACCCCTTCCAAAAATGCTGAAATATTTTCTTTTTGGGGGTCCAGGAGATTGAACCCAGGGGTATTGTGGCACTGAGCTATACCCAAGCCCTTTCTTCATTTTTATTTTAAAACAGAGTCTTGCTAAATTGCTCAGGCTGGCCTCAAAATTGGCATCCTCCTGCCTCAGCCTCCCAAGTCACTGGGATTACAGGCATGTGCCACCAAGCCCAGCTAACACTTTAATGAGAACAAGAATCCAGTATTTCGTAAACATGAACTAAAAAAAGTGGGTGGAGTCCTCATTCAGCCATTGTTTGCGCTCAACAAGCCTCTGCCAGCAGCCCCATAGGTGAGGCACCAACGTGAATGACAGAACTCATCCTCTTCAACAAACTGGGCCTGAATGAAAAAAACAGGTCAAGCCTGGAACAGTGGCGCACACTTGTAATCCCAGTGGTTTGGGAGGCTGAGGCGGAAAGAAAACAAGTTCAAAGCCAGCCTCAGCAACTTAGCAAGGCCCTAGCAACATAGGGAGACCCCCATCTCCAAATAAAGAATAAAATGATCTGGGGATGTGGCTCAGTGCTCTGTATCAAAAACAAACAAACAAACAACAACAACTAAATGTCAACATAAAGCTTTGAATGTAATATCACGAATGCTGACTTGTCCATGTATATCATTTCTACACACACCTGTGCATGTGAATTTTTTACATTCTAAGGAAAAGAGTATGGCAGCTAGCTGCACAAGACATATCACTCTTCCTTAATATTTTATTTTTTATTTTTTGTACCAGGGATTGAACCCAGAGGCATTTAACCACTGAGACAGGGTCTCACTAAGTTGCTGAGGCTGGATTTGAACTTGCAATCCTCCCGCCTCAGCTGGTATTGCCCATGTATCAAGGCTGTCTTCATCAACAAAATGTACCCACTGCACCCAGTGACATACTTTCCTTTCCATACCTATAGGCCTGCCTCATCCCTCTGCTTCTCTCTGGCACCCCATGAATGACTGCACCATATACTGTACTCCCCTGTCCTTACCCTCTCCAGTGCTACCCTGAGCCCTGCCCACTCCTCTCTCAGACTCTGCTCTGCCTCTCTTTCTGAAGAGTGTGGGTGCCAGTTTCAAACAGTATGCATATTTATAATTGGCTAAAAACATAAAATTCACCCCCAAAGCTGTACACACGCAAGAATGCTCACGGCATGGCTAGACTAGTGGTGGCCACTGTCCACACGTGGCTGGAGGCAGCCACGTACTTTTATTTGCTCATCAGCCACGAGCCTGCACCCTGCCTATGTGCTCTGTCCTCTCCACTATTTCTTCTACCAGTTCTGAGAGCTTTCTGCAGAGACAACTTAACCACTCTTGTCACAAGTAACTCTGATCATCTGGGACTTCTGAGGACGTCAGTCAGTCTAATGTCTGCTTTCATTCCCAGCAACCATAAGCATCTGGATGTTCTCTGCCCAAGGACAAGACAAGTGGGCCTGAAGTCACATCCGCAGCACCACCTGTGTGCACAGGCAGCCCAGTGCTGTGGTAAGATAATACACAAATGCACCACACATCAGCATGTGGTTGTGTGCACAGAAGTATGCATGGAAAGTTACATGCTCGTTCTTATGTTACATCACTAGAATAGGGGAAATTCAAGGAGCCTTGAATTTGTTACTTTGAAATGTTTAAAAATGTCAAAAAGAGGGCTCAGTGGTAGAGTACATTCCATCCCCAGCACCACAAGAGAAACAAAAGAACTTCAAATATAGTGAAAGAAGTTTTTAAAGGAAGTCAAAATTAAACACCTTGATAAACATAGGTCATAACTTTCTTCTACTTTGTTACAAAGCAAAAGGCTGGAACCAGTACAGCTGCCTGTTCTTGGAGTTGGCCTAGCCATTCCTGGAACTGCCCTTACCTCCTCACAGCTGGCCTTCTGATGCTGCCAGTCTGACAGCTGTGTTCTTAGCAGGCCCAGTTCTAGCTCCAGGCGCTGAATGCGGGGCAGGAGGGGCTGCTCCTCAGCTCCACTGTAAACCAGCAACCAGGGAGGAGAAGCAAGTCAGGAACCCAGACACACTCAGGAGGAACCTGCCCGACCATGGCCCAGACAGCGCCGTCAACAAATAAGCAGCACTTATCAGAATCACACAGGATTTCTTTTCTGCTCAATTCATGTATGCATCACACCTACCAGAATGCTATTAGCAACGGTTATATGCTCATGAGGAAAAAATTCTTTCTGAAAACTAGTATTCAAAAACTAATTCCTTAAAATTATAAATAAAACTTCAGAAATGAGACAAAATTTATCAACACTTATTATAAATTGAATCTACATTTTCAAGCTAATGAAATGAACAATTGCACTAAAAACAAATGGCTTGAGAATTTGACAATTTTACTTTAGGGAGGTAATGTAATTACAACATAAATATTTAACATCATATTTGCTCAGATACTAACAATTCCTATCTTACAACCATACTCCTTTCAGAAAAAACAATGAAATCTGCATCCTGGCATATCAAAAGCATTTCCCATTGAAACCAAAGCTGTAGGGATAAAGTGTGCCTAGCACTTGCATCCCCCACACAGGGCCCAGCACTGCAGGAGCACAGAGGAGCAGACGTAGGGGATGCATGTGAGCTGCCCTCTCATCAGCTAAAGCCCTCCACATGGTTACAGGACAACAGGATTGCAAAGGCTGTCACATGCAGACCCAGGAGGGCAGAGAGCTGGCTGGGGGCATGTGTGGGAAGATGCAACTATGGGAACATCAAAGAAAGGAACATTCACTCTAAGGACTCAGGCAAACTGAAACCTGCAGGAGAAAGCAAGCTGGTGGTGGGAATAAGCACCAGACCCCCAAGAACAGCGGGGGGCCAGGGCTGTGGAGATAACTGGGTATGGTTCAGAGCCACTCAACTCAGTGACAGGAGTAAGTGTAAAAGCAACAGCTGTGAAAAGGCTTGGACCACATGAGCAGATCCCAGTGTATGAAGGGTTGCCCAGCAGGCAGGTGTCCCACCCACCTGAGGACTGTGAGCAGCAGGGACAGTGGCTACTCACTGAGACACTAATGGTGCCAGTGGAGGCTTTGTCGTGCATCCCTCTCACAGGTCCCTTGGTCTACTCCCTGAGGGTGGCCCTCTGAGAGGCCCTGTTCATGCTATGTCCAAGATCCTCAGGGCCCTCTGCCCTCCCATGGCCCCAAAGGGACACCCAGAAAGACACACAAGCCAGTGACTTCAGGTGACATGCAAGTGGGTACATCAGGAACACTACTGTCAATGATTGCTGTCATCTAGCAACCAGAAAGAAAAACACAAGGGTCAAGCTATAGAATCGTTTGCAATCATCCTACCTAATTGTTCTCTGCTTGATCTGTTCTAATTCCTTCTGGATGGCCTGAAAAGTATGAGAAACAATCTGTTTCAACACATGTCATAAACAAACTTCATAAAATGATTATATGATGAACTTAAAACTATGTCTACTTGGAATTTCCCCAACCCCAGCCTTAATTCAAAGCCCAGATCTACCTGATGGAGAGGAATATTTATTTTATTTTTCAATGTAAACTTTAAAAGACATTGAACTCAGAGAGGTGTGAAATCACCTGAAAATAGCCTGGTAAACCTTCCAAACATAAAGCTCCTTTAACTGGCACCCAGGTCGAGAGAAGAAAGCTGCCAAAGTGGAAGGCTAAGGAAAGGGTGGTCACACCTGAGGATGCAACTTCACAGATTGCAGCACATGCCAGGAAGACAGCAGCCTGCATTCCAGGTTGATCAGAGATGGTGTTCAGGCTACCCCAAGGGACACATGATTACAGCACCCTGGGAAGGTGAGTCCCCTATCCTGCTGAACTTGCCTGGCACTCTCAGTGACAGGAGCTGGCCCCAAGACCTCCACAGGGCTGTACTCCACTGACCCCAAGATAAAATGAGTTTCAATTTAGTTGAGTTAACACATGAGTATCTACAACGCCAGGCTCCAGGCTTCGTGCTAAGCCCTAGCGATGCCAAGAACCTGACTCTCAGTGCCCAAAATCTCCACGTCTCAGACTGGTGCAAAAAATCCTTGGCCTTCCCTACATCACACAGTGACATATTTCCCACCCAAAATTAATTGTGCCCCGCTCCAGACAAGCAGATTTTGCAAAAGCTGCATGGTACCAGGAAGAGCAAGGATGGCTGAACGTGCCCCCAGAACCAACTGCCTTCTCTTAATTGCAGGCTGGCTCCATTCCCAAGAGTCACCTGGTCAAGTACTCCAGCAATAAAGTAGACCGCCACAGGAAAAGGACAGTCAGAAACAAATGTTCACATTTTATAAAAGACCATGGCAAATACCCTCCAGGAAGCACATTCATGGCTGGGGGACTCTTGAAAACATTAGTGGTAGTTGATTTTTTTTTTTTTTTTTTTTAGTAAGAAAGCCAGTTTGTTAGAAGTCACAATTATAAGGTCAAGAATAAATACCTCAGATGTTTCTCTCAGTTTTCCCAGAATGTCTTCTAAGTTTGAGAGACGCACTTCATGATCATGGTTGAAAGTCACGATGTCGGTCTGAGAAAGAAAAATGAATGAACAATTTTAAAGTTAAGCAATAAACAAAAGCTAGCCAGTCAGGCCAAGTTCACTTCAGCCAGATTTTAAGGATCTGGGGTTGCTGCATGGCTGACACCTGGGAAAGGCATCACCTGATGGTATCCTCTATCTGACTCAAGATCTCCAGCCCAAGCCCAACAGCATAGATGCTCTTCTGGTGACATGAGAGTGTTAATGAAGACCAGAAGACACTCGATGCAGAAAACAAATCAACAGTCCTCATTCAACAAAGCTCACTAGGCACCACCATGTTTAATGATTCAAAGACAGGAACCCTAGACAGAGATCTGTGATACACTTGTTTTCCCTTGAGCATCTCACTTTCAAATAAAACTTGTAATATATTCACACTTACTAGGAACAACCCATTAGGGTGTCCCCCACAGAACCCACCAGGCGACTAAAGGAACCCAAGAAGGTGAACAGGCAGGTGGCTTTTCAGGCTCAGTGAGGCATTTAATAAATCAGAGCACCAAAAAGCAAAGAACAAAGTTTTCTGAATATTAGCTAACTGCTAAAAATAGTGGTTGGTTTCCACCAGCATCTCTGGAAACTTTTAGGAAGGTAATATATTTGAGACCATCAGGGACACTCCCTGAGAAGGTATAGACACAGCATTGAGCCATAGGAAAAAGGGTAGTGACAACAGAGAGCAGCAATAACAGAAGCATCATGCATTCAGAATGACCATGGCCTTGGACACAAGACAAAAACGGAGGAAAGAAAACAACCAAAGTGACTGAAATCTAAGAAGAAATGGGACAAACCAGAGCAAAGGGATGAAGGCCAGCTAAAGAGATGACTCCAGGTGCAGACACACATGAAGCCTGGCCCCAGCTTGGTTCTCAGAATCTCCTGAGATGCTGTCCATAGAACTGTGAGCCAGGATGAACCATCCTGTGGGCTGAGCTGTACAGGGCAGCAGCCACCTGCAATGTATGGCCATTGAGCACAGTAGCCAGTGCACCTGAGAAACTACACTTGTAAAATTTTATTTAAGATTAACTTAAATTATTGAAAAAACTGACAAAATAAAAAGTTGCTTCTTGGACTGGGACTGTGGCTCAGTGGCAGAGCACTTGCCTAGCACATGTGAGGCACTGGGTTGGATTCTCAGCACCACATAATAAAATAAAATAAAATAAAATAAAGGCATTGTCATCTACAATTAAAAATATTTTTTAAAAAGCTGGTTCTTTGAAAAAAATTTAAAAAATTGATAAACCCTCAGCCATGCTAACGAAGAGAAAAATAGAAAATTCATATTACTAACATCTGTGATGAAAAAGGAAATATCACAACAGACACTGCAGAAATACATAAAATAATTAGAAATTATTTTGAAAATTTGTACTTCCAATAAAATAGAAAATGTCAAAGGCATCGATAAATTTCTACAGTCATATGATTTGCACAAACTGAATCAGGATGATATACACAAGATCAATTTCAAGTAATGAAATAGAAGACACCATCAGAAGCCTACCACCAAGAAAAGCCCAGGACCGGATGGGTACACAGCTGAGTTCTACAAGACCATCAAAGAAGAATTAAAAACTAATACTCCTCAAACTATTTCATGAAATAGAAAAAGAGGGAACACTTCCAAACTCATTCTATAGGCCAATATCACATTGATTCCAAAACCAGACAAAGACACATCAAAGAAAATAACTTTCAGACCAATATCTCTAATGAACATGGATGCAAAATTCTCAATAAATTCTGGCAAATTGAATATAAAAACATATCAAAAAATTTACACAGCCACATGCAGCTAGTGGCATGCCTATCAGATAAACCAAACATGAGGTAAATGTGTGCAGAGGTCCACGGGAAAGCTTGCAGGGCACCAATTATCAGATAATTAGAAAACTGTACACACACGAGTTGGCTGCATGAGGATTGCTATCACAATTGCACCCATGGACAGGGAACAACATGAATAGAATGGGCTAACTCTGTATGGAAATTTAGTATGAAAACAAGCCCAAAATCCATATAATTTATTTTCTGAAATACCAGATAAATTGATTTTCTTTCTTTCTTTCTTTCTTTTTTTCCAAACTGGGGATTGAACCCAGGGGCATTTAAACATTGAGTTACCCAGCCAGACCTTTTTATTTTTTATTTTGAAAAAGGGTCTTGCTAGTTGCTTAGGGCCTCACTGAGTTGCTGAGGCTGGCCCTGAACTTGTGATCCTCCTACCTCCATCTCTCAGGTTGCTGGGATTAAAGGCATGCACCACAGTGACTGGCTGCCTTAAGTTTTCTGAACAACTGTTTCTTCACAGGAAAGGGCTACCCTGTAACCAAAGGTTACCAGACCACTTTGAGCCATTCTGGGGGCCTAGTGCCTCGGGCTGCCCCACCAACACTCTCTCTGGGAAGTCACTGCCAAGCCACTGCATGCCTTCAGGGACTGCATTCAGCCACCTGTACCAAGAGGATTCCACTGCTGGCTCTTTACCAGGGTTGAGCTAGTCTCAATCCTTTCTATACTTTTACCACATCTGCAAAGCAGCAGCAAAATTCAGATTTGTGGTTTTCTTTCTCCTTTCTGTCTACAAGGCTTGAAAATGGCCAACAGGAATAGAACAATACTATGCCAATTGGATCTTACTGAAATCTTCTCAAATTTATGGTTGAGAAACTAAAAATAAGTAAATAGGGAGGAACCAAGTGTGACACCCAGGTATTCTTTGAGTTGATACAAAAACTCCAGGAAAGACATTCTGGGACTACTCAAAGCAGGTGGGAACACTCTGGGGGCCTCAGTGCCTCTTGGAGTCAGCACATCAATAATTCAAACGCCTCATGCCAAGCCAAAGTTGAGAAATCTAAGGAAATGGACTGACAAATGTTTTTGTGAAAGTGGCAACCCATTCTCATCTGCCACAGGCCTATGGTTCCACATGGAATAGCAGCAACTCTTAACTATCTACCTCACAGTCTTGAGAAGCTTTCATTCAGCTCACCAACCTGAACTTCTAAACTAGTGGTGACAGGGAAATAAATGCAAATAAAACCAGTGATAGCAGAATAAGTAAAAGTGTGAACAAGATTTCTTTGTAAAAGCTGACAAGGGCGGTGGTAATTCCTAGGACAGGAAGCCAAGTTTGTCCCAGGAACTTCTGGGTCTTACCTCAGTGCTGGGCAGCCCAGCAAGGCCCATCTCTCGCAGGTGCTGTCTGACTGTGTCCTTAACCCAGGATGACAGCCCTTCCCTGCCATCGTCCATCTGGTTCACCCGCACCTGCAGCTTCTGGAGCAAGACTGTCAGATCTTTGAGTTTCTGGTCATGGTTGTGGCACTGTGCAGTCAGAGAGGCCACCTGATGCCCCATGTCACTCTCTTGATGCCACTGGGAAGCCCTGTCATCAGCCTAAGACAAAACCAGGTATTCTCAGTCAACACTGATAGCCATTCTAGCAAGATGCCAACAACAGGGCATTCACACAGGAGGGAAACATGCCAAGCCTTGATTGCTGGCAACTACCCTCACATGATGACTACAAGTGGTCATCATTTTGTTCTTCATACGGTTCTGCAGAAATAACAGTAGATATTCTTTAAAACTAATTGATTATGAGATTATTTAAATACACATTATCTGAGCTACTTCAGAACATTTTAGGAACTATACAATTTGCTTATTTGACATTTAACAATACTTTCTATACAGGGCCCCCAACTAAGCCACTCTGTTCACAGGCCGTTATGCAACTTACACTGAACAGCACATACTTGCGATGTCAGCAAGAATATCCACACTGTTACCTGCAGAGGCTGGTTCAGGTTAGAAGCCCCAGGTCTGAACATGTCCTTAGGGTCATTGGCCCTGTGTGCTGAATGCACATTTGTCCAGTTTAATATAGGCAGGAGTGAAAGGAAGTCACCCTGGCCCCACAGGGAGATGCCTGCACCTTGAAAGAGAGAAAACAGTTATGCACACATATGCACATGGCTTCCCATGCACTGAAATGAGCGATTCCCACACCAAGTCACCTGTGTGCACATGAGGATCATCTAAGGCAGTGAAGCAAATTTTACTTACCTAGTAAAAGTAATAATGGAATGAGCAGAATTAAAAACTTGCAAATATTTCGAAGGCACCTGGGAATAGACATAAAAACATTTAACTTGGGAAAAGAAAAAGGCAGGGTTCACTATTTTATTTCTGTCTCTCAATAATTTTGTGCAACCTACCCCCAACAACATTAGAAACGCATGATAGTTTTATCTCCAAGGCTTGGATATACCTACAGGAGACTATTCCTACAAAACACTCAGATCATCTGCAGTGGAGGTCCCAGGCTAGAGTCCAAGTACCCACATCGCTAAGCCTAGTCACTGCAAGCTGAGGTGAGCAGGTGTGCTGGTTCGGGCTCCAGACTGACTAGACCTCTAGCTGGGTGCCGCTCACACTGTTCCTCTCCTTCACAATAATACCCACCCTTCCCTCTCACAAGTGGGTTGGAAAAATCAAGTATGAACATGAAAACACTGTAAAACACAAAATGAGCTGGGAATCTAGCTCAGAGGCTGAGCATTTGCCTAGCATGTGAAAGGCAATCCCCAGGACAAATACACATATAATTTGTAATTATTCATAAATAAATTTAAGAAATAAACATACCAAATAATAAAATAATGTACATATAAGCTAAATCACTATAAAAATAACAACTCAAACAACAGCCTGCAATTGGCACAGAACTACTTCCTTTTTTTGGTACTGGGGAGTGAATCCAGGGGCACTTAACTACTGAGCCACATCCTCAGTCCTTTTAGGTATTTTATTTAGAGATAGGGTCTCACTGAGTTGCTTAGGGCCTTGCTAGGTTGCTGAGGCTGGCTTTGAACTCGCAATCCTCCTGCTTCAGCCTCCTGAGCCACTGGCATTACAAGTGTGTGCCATCATGCCTGGACAGAATTGGTTCTTAGAACACCATGCTGGTGTGGTATCAGTTTCCTTACCTTGTAAGAAGAAACACATTCAGCCAGGAAATCAAAGTAACAAACTGGTACCATCCAATCCCTAGCCACCAAAGCATTCCGGAGGCTGCCTTCCCTGAGAGAGAGAAAAGGTTAAACATTCTGAGGAAGTGTGTATAAGGAGCTGAGCTCACAGGTGGGCTGTGAAGACAGAACGAGAAGCAGAGGAAACTTGCTCATAGGTTTCCTGGGAGTGTGTTAAGATGAGTCAGTGAGGGAGGGAGTGCACAGAACGATGCTGGGGCCACAATAGGAGAGCAAGGTTCAATGTTGACAAGCACACAGATGAGAGTCCCAAGGAGGCATCACGTCCATGCACCTTGTGTACATGAAAGCTGAGCAGCAGACTTACACACAACCCAACAGGTCAGAGCAAAGAGAATGCCCATGCAACCCCAAGTATAAGATGTTAACATCTCTAAGTAAGAAGAATGGAATATGTTACATTGAGGATCAAAGCATGGGAACCTACAATGAAATTTTTATTTAGTTAGGTGAATTACTTATTGCAGGTTCTTAGCTGCCAAAAACTTTGGCGAGAATGCTAACATGGAAACCCAAAATAACCACCTGGAGCAACAACAGCCAACCAAAGGACCGACCGCACTGTCTCGGACACAAGCCATCCAGCAGCTCCAACCCTTCGCAGCATCTGCACCAGGAAGTGACCTGCGATAGATGAGACAGGAGCAGGAGGCACCTGAGATAGGCAGCAGAGCGCCTGCCTACACGTTGATAGCTCAACAAGAAACACACTGCAATATATGCTCTCGTTGAAGTAAGTCAGAGGTCTCTCCTCAAGGGCAAAACAACCTTTCAAGTCTAAGCAAGATATTCAATGAAATTAACTAATGAAACCCCTGCTATTTTTAAATAATTTGTCATTTACTCCTGACTGCAGATACTGAAAAGGTAAGATGTATACATCCCCGTTTTAAGACCCAGGACAGAACTAGAAGCTGTCCTATAAATGCTGGCAGTTGGTGAAAGCAGAATTTTGTGTTGGAAAGATAATGCAATCTTGGAGAGATATTGAAATTCCAGACACCAGCAGTCACGTGTGCTGGTTGAGCAAATGATTACTCAAAGACCACAGTGAAAATTATCTAAGAGGCAAATATTTTCCAGTAAAAAAAAGTATTTTGGAATGATAGACTGGGCCCAGTAAATTTAGCCATGAACAACACATACTACGTAAGGCAGAAAACTCATAAAATCAATTTTGTTCCATTTTTTCAAGAGCAATTGTTGGAGGTCTTACCCTCATAATAACTTAATATCTGCATGTTGACTCCTGAAACTACTAAGCCATTTCAGTGTGTTGCTACACAAAGAAATATAGCTTCACTGTTTCATGTTTATTAACTGCTATGAGATGATTATAATTTTTTAATTTTTATTATTATTATTTTTTGGTACCAGAGATTGAACCCAGAGGTCTTAACCACTAAGCCATATCCCGAGCCCTTTTGGTATTTTATTTTGACTCTAAATTCCTTACGACTGAAGTTGTGAGGTTGGCTTTGACCTTGCTCCTATGCCCTCCTGCCTCAGCTTCCTAAGCTTCTGGGATTATAGGTGTGTGTCACCACTCTAGGTTGAGGTACCCTTCTTTGTGTACACTTCCTGGACACAGTGAGATGGCCATGCAGTGAGGGACAGCCAGCAGCTACAAGCACAGACTCCAACACAGGAGGCAGCAGGCCTTTTCTCAACTTGTGTTCTCACTTTTAATAAACTGCTTTCCATACATCTAACTCATCCTAAATAAACTTACAAAGAAGCTTTTCAACAAAGAATCTCCATTTTTTTTAAAAACACAGTTGATGTTACTTCTGCTGCTTTTTAAAATGCTTTAGAACTTTTGAATTGCAAACAAATTAAACAAAAACAGCGGCACTGTCACGGCATGAGACAAACAACACAAACAAGGTACGAAACACAACCTGTACGAGTGAAGAGGCGCCCCACGGCCCCTGCCACCCTGCGTGGCCTGGACAGCTGCAAGTGGGCGGCTGTGTGGATCTCAAGGTGCTTCTTCCCCTTACAGTCGTCGCCTGTGGGTATGGGGACAAGCAGTGGAGTGACGGATTAATATGCAAACCCTGTCAATTACAATAGCTGGAAAAGCCAGGAGACTTGATTTCCCAAAAAAATGATAGCAAATGCAGCCTGTTGTGATTTAGCAATAACTAGGGTTTAGCAATAACTTTAACAGCATGTCCTAATTTTGAAGCCACCAAGCTCCTGCAGGCTGCTCATTCTCCATGGTTAATGGCTCCATATTACAATGGGGGAGGAGGCACTTCCAAGACCAACTGCTTGTGTGGGAGGGGAGTCGTACTCACACTGGGACTCCCCATGCACACTGGTGTGGCCATCCTCTCTGGAAAGCTCTCTGACAGCCATCCTCCCGAGGTAACTGCGATGAGCTGCAACACATGTGCAAGAGGCTTAGGAAGCTCACTGCACGAGCTCAAATGCTTCCTATGCCCTACAAAGCCAGAGCAACAGAGAGGCTTCCCAGGGATTCAGAGTCACAATGTGGATGAATACAGGTGACAAGGCTTTGGATATGACAAGAGACTGTAAAGCCTCCGGCTTAATAATAAGCATGAACAATACCAAACAAAGACTGGCTTGCCTAAAAATTTTTTGAAACATGATTCTAAATGACATTCAAAGAAACTGGTTTTGCTTTCAAAAGGTAATCATCAAAAATCAAAGGCTGAGTATATTAACTCTCTATTTAAAGAAAAGGAACTTTTAAAATATTTAAATAGTGGCCACCCGTCAGGAAGGTGAGCTACACATAGCACATTAATAAGCTCCCACGATAAAAGATCACTAAAAGCAGCTGTGAGGGGGCAGTGCAGGGACCCGTGACAGAGCCAGAAAGAGCTTGCAGAGGAGCAGCGTCTTCTCCACCTTGAAAGCGAATTTGGTGGAGAAGGGAGGAATAAATATTTAAATACCTCTTGATTCATGGCTTTTTGACTTACAGCTTTCTGATTCATAATCTTTTGATTCATAACTTTTCAATTTGTAATTTTCTGATGCATAATTGAGCTTCATTAAAACCACTTGAAAAAGTTGAACTAACAATGATGAAAAAGATGACGAAGTATATTTGGCCAGCCACAAAATACTATCCAGGTAGAGAGAAGCACCGCCTATTAAAAAACCGTGAACACACGTTATTTCTTCCCACAAAGCCAGCATTTTCTCCCCTGACTGGCCAAAGAGCTAAATCACTAATTTCAGGAAAAACATAAACAAAACACTTTTTAAATGGACACCAGAGAGGACCACCTATGAGGAGTATCCGGACCAGAGACAGAGCTGAAAAAGAAGTCGTTGGTTGGTTCAGTCTCTTCCATAAGGTATCCACTGTGGGACCATCCCATTCAGCACTGTCTACACACACAACACGACATTTACATGTTGCCACACAACTGCCTCTGCCATGACCTCTGCCCTACCAGTCTCTAGAGTGATTTTAAAGCAAAATTTAAAATAGGTTTTTATAATTTTCAAAAGAATTATATTTGTGAGCTGGAATCTTGTGAGAAAACATAAACCTGGGTCAACTAGCCCCAGGCCAATATTGTTTTACATAGAAGTACAAACTTAAAAAAGAAGTAGGCAAAAATAGCAACAAACAAAAAAACTTATTTTCTTTTTCACTAACAGAAATTGAGTCCAGGGTGCTCTATCACCAAGCGCTCCTCAGCCTTTTATTTTTCATGTTGAGACAGGGTCTTGCCAAGGCTAGCCTTGACGTGGTAAATCTCTTGCCTCAGCTAGAGTTGCTGGAATTATAGGCATACCCCACTAGCAAAAATGACAAAAATTTAATTAGAGGTAGTACATGTCACTCTTATTGATAATCAAAAACATTAAACTTCATTTTTCTTCCATCAATTGTCAAGATTCAAACAGGACAAAAATATGAAAATTGGCATAAGTACAGTGGGTGCTGGGGTGCAGCTCACTGCAGGGTACATGCTTAGCATGTGCAAGGCCTGGCTTCTAACCCCAGCACCAAAAGCAAAAGAAGTGCAGTGGGACCCTTATTCCATAGTAGGAACCTGGGCTGGCCTTCAATGAAAGTAAATAGAAAAATGTCTATTTAGTGTCACTGGGGTGTTGAACTTAGCGGCATTCTGCCACTAAGTTACATCCTCCTTTTTATTTTTTATTTTCAGACAGGGTCTTGTCAAGGCTGGCTTCAAACCTGCGCTCCTCCTGGCTCAGCCTCCTGAGTCACAGGGATTACAGGCATGTGGCACCATGCCTGACTTGGAAAACTGTATTTAAATTAAAATTGCACATAATCAATAACATTCTGGCTACTTCCAGCTTGTCTACAGGAGAGGCTTACACACAAATACACATGTACAAACAAACACCTGAAGAAACAATGTTTTCAATGGTATAGAAAAATAAACCTGGGGCTGGGGTTGTGGCTCAGCGGTAGATCGCTCGCCTTGTATGTGCGAGAACCCTGAGTTTGATCTTCAGCACCACATATAAATAAAAAAAAGCTTAAAAAAAAATGCTCAGGAACTGAATAAATTTAGATACAACCACAAACATTGTGATAAGTACCCAAAAAGAATGAAGCTAATCTCAACTAACGCATGTAAGATGAAAATGGTTATGAAACAACACACATACTATGACAGCATTTAAGTGAAGACACAGGGTATCTCTTCTTTTTTTTTTTTTTTAAGAGAGAGAGAGAGAGGGAGAGAGAGAGAGAATTTTAATATTTATATTTTAGTATTTGGCGGACACAACATCTTTGTTTGTATGTGGTGCTGAGGATCGAACCCGGGCCGCACGCATGCTAGGTGAGCACGCCACCGCTTGAGTCATATCCCAGCCCAGGGTATCTCTCTTCGTAGTACATAAAGGCAGAACTGAGGTGTTGGCTGCACAACTCTCTGAATACTCTAAATTCCATTTGATTGTACCTTTAGGATGGTTAATGGTTAATTTTATGTTATATGAATGTTAAGTCATTTAAAAAAAAGCAAAAGAATCCACTTAGAAAAGGAAACAACCTAAGTTAGCTCACGTGCTTGATACCCCAGGCACTCCTGGAGACACTGGAGGCTCAGGGCCAAGCTCCTTCACCTACAGCAGGCTTCCTAAGCTGACCGCACCTGTCGGCCCATCTGTTGTGATTACCTGTGCAGAGTGCGGGCCCAGCACAAGCACTCAAGTAACGTGTGTTGACGTATTTGAGCCTACGCGGTCCTCAAATTATTATTAGGAAACTCACATATCATTTTGATTCTGCCATCTACTCCTTGCCCTTTCATGCTTTCTTATTTTGTTCTATTAATGCTGACAGTGTCCACAATGCCACAGCAGAATAAGACCTGAAAAATAACTTAAGACACTAGAAATAAATGAGGACTATATTCTTCTTCCTACCACCATTCTTCATTATGTCTAGTCACTGGAAAGTACAAACTGAGCATTGGGGTGGTGCACAGGCAGACATGCCCACCTCTGGGCCATCCTGCTTCTCTAGGCTGCCAGGCTGGGGCTCCACAGACAGGCACAAGAATTCAGAAGGAGACAGCTCACACCAATCAGGGCTTGTCTCTTCCTGCCATAGGTGTGACCTCAGGACAGGGTCATGAAAGGTATAGAGTCCCCAAGTTTCCTGCGACACCACAGTTACATCTGTAACCTGGAAAGGGGGTCTATGGCTGTCTCCCTGTGAGCCCAGAAAGCCCCACTGTCCCAACACCACACCCCCAACCACTGTCATGACCACCAGACCAGTGACCATAGAAAGCACCTCCTCTGTCAACAGTGGCACAGACACTCTGGCAGCAGGGGTGAAAGTGCTATTACTCAAGCATATCTGAACATCTGCACACTTCCTAAAAAAGAAGGAACACATCTGGAAGTGGCTCGATAGAGTTCATTGAAGTAGGAATTTTCTTTTGCTTACCTACTAAAATCCCAAATTACAGAATTTTAAATCCTTCTAGGTATAAATACAAACCACATGAAGTGCAGGCTAAAAGAGGATAAGTACGACAAAGCTAACTTTGGGTGTATTTCTTTATATTTACAGAGGAGAATTTCAAGTCAAGTCTACGACAGAAATAGTGCAGATACTGAGATTTCATAAAGTCAATTTTAGAACAAGGAGACTTGTGGTCACTGAATCTTTTTCTAACTTTAAGAGTGAGACTTACGTTTTGGGTTCCTATCCCTAGAATAAACTCTTGACGAGGGTCCTTGGGAGGCGGGGTATGCTGTGAGAGCTTCTGTGCGCTGGGAGAGCATGCTGCAGTCCCTGCAGATGTACCCGTTGTGGGTGGCTGCATCTGTTGCCAGGTCGCCATTTCCCTGAGTAGCAGCTTTAGTTCCACCTAAAGTTTTCAAAAAGTAGATGGAACCTGTTTATCACAATCGAGAAATTACTAACTACAACTTCTACTCTGAAAAGTATACAGAGAGAAGATCTAAAATAATTACCTTTAAGATCACCATCATCATCAAGACCTGAAAAAAAACACATGTTTTCACTGTTGAATAGAACAAAACCCATAGGGGTGGGGGTGGGGTGTCAACATAAGTAAAGCCTAAGATGGGTGCTAAGCCAGCATCATGGCCCAGGTCAAGATTCATCTCCTACGGTGACAGAGATTTCTCTGGATGCAAGCAGGTGGAGGCTTGCCTCAAGGCCCACACATACCAACACATACTCTGACCCAAAGAGGGAGCAGGAAGTGCAGAACAGACTGGTAAGGTCACTCTCAGTGACCCATCCAGGAAGCACAGCCTCCTAACCACCAACACTGTATCTCTCTTGCCTGGCCTCAGTAGTGAGCAAAGGAGTGAACATCAACACCATGCTCTCTACATCAGCACACAGCACTCCTGGAACTGATCTGGTCCTCCACTGCCTCGCAAGGGTCAAGCAGAACACAAACTGCACTTGACAAGCAGCTCCTCATTCCTCACCAAAAGGGCCGCCCCCTGCTCGGCCCCAGAGGCACTGCAGCCCCCCATGAGGTTAGCATCGAATTACTACTGCTGCTCTCATCAGAGCAGCCAGCTCCTTCTCAGTGCCATTTTCTCCACACCAGAACTCCTATGACTCAGAAAATAACCCGGCTGTTTTGTTGCTTAGAGCTTTCTAGAAATATGCTGGTCACAATTTTTATACTGCCTTTGCTTAAACATCCTACAAAAGCATGCATTTAGAAAAAGTTATCGGATTACTCTGCCTGATCACTTAATCTTCCACATCATAATAAGCAATTATACCCTCACTAAGCATCTGGCAACAGATGGGACAGTGCCCAGTGCATTCCTACTTGAGTCTGGAGCAAGTATGACCTCACCAATGCTCCCCTGGAGCATAGCAAACTAACCACCTGGCCATTCTTTGCCTTCTTCCCAAAACAATCACATGCCTCGCAGTGACTCACCCCAGAAGTGGTCCACTTTGGTCTGTTCACGAATCAGAGACTCGTCCAGCACGGGTGGCTGCGGGGCTGTAGTGATCCGCAGATTTCGAGAGCTGCCCTGGCTGGCGCCTGAGGATATGGCCTTCCCTGACAGGTGGTTGATACTAAATGCTGGCTTGCTTGCACTTCTGCGCTGCTTGGCTGTTCTAAACAGAAAGGAATAAAACACAAGTGTATAGACCTTTTCTAATAAACACAAAATGATTAGTTTACCAACACAAAATTTGTGGCCAAGAATAAAGACAGCATTTAAGGTTAAACCATTTTCTTATGCCTTTCCTGCTGCATGAAATATCTATTCACCTAAAAAAAGATTTTTAAGCAGAGCCCAAGAAGTGCCTCTAAAGTCATAAACACAAAATAATTCAGATGGTTTTAGACCCAGTGATCCAAAGTAATTTAAACATAAAATAACCTAAAAATAAAAATGACCTAAAAATCTATGATTTATAAGTTCAAACCCTTTCCTTTTCTAAAAAAACAACTGAACACACATAAATATTCCCTCCTGTTTTTTTGTCATTAGTAAAAATTGAACTGAGTTAAGTACAGCAAAAATAAGTTGTAACCTGAGATAATTTCTGCATTCATACTAACCACAAATGTCAAAAAGAGTAAAGCCCTTAAAAAAAATAGCATACAAACCCTTGGGGCATTGAGTTAGCAGTGGGGACATACAGGCCAATGGAACAAGATTCTTCCCTCCTAGACTCAGTGGTGGACAAAAGCCAGCACTGACAGCAGCATCCAAGAATAACGGCCCGAGCACAGTGAACCCACAGCTTGGTCTCCTGTCACAGAAACCCCAATGGCTTCTGAAGGCTGTAGTGCAGCTGGAAGAGCCTGGCACTGAGGGTTACACTGTAGTCAACTGGCTCTCAGCTGCTGCCAAGCACCTGCTGACTGGGCTCTACAGAGGCCTCCGACTCCTCAAGAGAACAGCCTCAGACAAGCCATGGGGAGCACTGACAGGTCCCTGGGCAGCATGGTGAGGCGCCAGTAGTCCCATCACCCTCCTGTGATCAACATAAAGGTTCACTGTCTCTAAGTGGCACAGATTCTGCAAACTTTGCTCCTTCTTGGAATAGGAGCTATGATGGGACAGAAACTTTAGAGGCAAATGCACTTGACAATCAAACACAGGAAAGTACCCAAACTGTACCTCTCACCATCAACTCACACATCTTAATAAACACACTTAACAACAGAAACCAGCTGTGGAGCCCATGATGCTCTGCAAGCCTCCTTCCCTTCAACATTTGGTGTACAGATGAAGTGCAGCTCATTCAAAGGACAAAGTGGACTTCCCTGGAGGACATGGAGCACATCTGTGCCATGGGGGTGAGCTGCCTCTCCGGAGCTCTGTCACACCAGCTCTATTCTGCAAAATATTCATCCCAGACACTCTCACATATTCCAGAATTAGTTTCAGTCTTTATTCATAGCAAAGATATGACTTTGTAGGATGCATTTGAGCTTGTATATGTGACACCAAAAGAACTTATAAGCTTGGTTTTACTTAACTGGTGTTGGAAGTCATATGAAGGCAAGACAAGCAGTGCTCACCTGGCAGCTCCACCCTGGAGGGAGGCAGCCCTGCTGGTGCAGGAGTGTAGGTCCACAGCCTGGCCATCCCCGCTGCTGTAGGTTGTGGTGACTAGGCGCAAACTACGACGGGACATCCTTGGAGAATCAAATACAGGGTCCAATTTGTGCTCAATCTCAAAATCCAGAGCATCAGAAGAATAACTTGAACTGGAAGGAACAAAATGTGCCAGAGATAAATAAGCTTATAGCCCCAGGGCTGAAACAAACCAAACAAATACATGATCTATCATGTATTTTATCATATAAAAGAGTAAAAGGCAGGTGGCACAAAACTATCAAACAGGGGCCTGATACGTACATCCTCACAACTCCTCCTTCAGGTGCAGATGTCTAGGTTTTCATGGCCAGAAGCTCCCTGAGGACGAGCTATCCATAAGAATCCCCATCTGTGGGGAATTATGTTGACAGTATGGAAATCAGTGGACACATGCTAGTAGACACCAGGCCTGACAGAGCAATAATAGGAGTGACCATGGCATGAAATTTAACCCAGAAGGCTAGGATGTCACTGAATTAGTCAACATGAGAAGAAAAGGGAAGGCCAGCCCCAGAGCCATCCACAGTACACTGTGTCTAACACTAAAGCTAGAGATGAAAGCAAAACCGTGAGTCCACGACAAAGCAACTTCCAGTACCTGCCATGTGGCCATTAGGCCAATGCAGTTAAATAGAGAGATATGTTGTGCTGTGTAGCTAGCAAGTTTCCCAAGTCAAAACACTGATCGAGTAATCTGTGTCCCTGGGGAAGACATGCCAAGGTGCCCAATAGTGGAGGCCACCCCTGCACAATCAAAAGAGGAGCTACAATTGTCTAAGAAGGAAGCAGCACACACAGAGCCCTGGCAGGGGAGACCCCTATATTCTGAATTATAAAGTTCCCCACCAGGCAGGCACCCCATCCCTGTGTCCACTCTGTAGAGCTTTGTACCACCTAGCTATCTGTTGGCTACCTGTTCTCCACCACTCTCCGATGTCACCATCTCCTCCCTTCCATCTGGAAGACCCGCTTCTTCCTTCCCAGAAATGCCAGACACTGTAAGAAAATCTCACCCCCACCAGATCCACACAACAGCCAGTCTCAGGATGCTTCCAACTCTTTGTGGTAGTTTTGTGTGCTGTCTTGACTGGCAATGAGGTACCCAAATATTTGGACGTAAAATTTCTGTGTGACTAGGAGGGGGCTTAGATGAGATTAACATCTGAATCAGAACACCCAGAAAGCAGCAGGACCTCACAACATGGTGGGTTCATACAATCAGGTGAAGGCCTGAGCAGAACACAAGGCAGACACTCCCAAAGCAGAAGGGAGTCCCCTCAGCCCTAAGCCTTCAACCTGGAACACGAGCTTTCCAGGGCTGCTAGTCCGGTGCCTTCAAACTGCAGCTGCACCTTTGGTTCTCCATCATAGCTGCTGACTCACCTGCATGTCTCAGGTTTGCCAGTTCCTTGTCCTCAGTCTGTCTCCACACACCTTCACACACACGTTACCCTGGTTTGGTTCCTCTAGGGAACCTGACTCACATACTCTTCCTTCCTTCTGCAATGGAAGGAGAATCCTACAACCAAGCCTATGTGCTCTGAACCAAGTTTTCCACTCTCAAAGAACCTTCCCTCCTTCTGTCATTTATTGCCCTCTCTCCTGAATCTCCAACTCTCCTTATCTGAATCTCCAACTCTCCTTACCATCAGTATCTACACAGACTCTCAGTCAATCCTGTGGATAAACAATTTCCACTCAGTGCTACACCCCTCCCCTTCACCAATTGGGCTGGCCACACCTGGCCAGCCCCTGCCTACCTTGCCTCCATTTCTCACTCCACCTGGCCACAAGTTTACCCGAAGGTCTAACTGAAGAAAGGCTGTAAATTTTACTGAAATTAAGGGTAGCTTTCCCAATGTAGAGACCCTACACATAGCACTTTCTAAAATTGTCTTTAGAATAGGTCCTAAGAGCTAAAAATAAATTACCAAGAATAACTTTCTATACTCCACTACAGGAATAGAGAACAGTTTAACTTGAGCTGGCACACGACAGGCCTCATGTGAACACACTGAGACCTGGAATTGTGAACAAAAGCTCGATTGTCAAATGTGAGCTTTAACTAACACTGTTAAGTATTTTTCTTAAAACACTTGCTAATTTTCTTAAGGTTTCCTTCACATTTTCACCCTTTTTCATATATTCTTAACAAGCCACTGAATAATGATAAAAGCACTTTCCCCATGAGCCTGATGCATCTTGCCAGGTGCCCAGATTTCCGTCCTGCTAGTCAGATCCTCACCAAACTAGCCAGGGCGGATGGGCAACTTTGAAGACTCAACTATCAAACTTTAGGATATCAGACATGAATTAAAAAGAAATAGCACCCAACAAAAGTCACACTCTTCAAACTGTGGGCTCTCTAAAAGCAAACCATATTCCAGGTTATCACATATACCACCCCATCTGTATAAATCCCCAAACACTGGTCACAGCCACAGACTTATTCCTGAGATCGCAGCCCTCAGGTAGGGCCTATATCTGCTGGTCACTTGCAATGACTGGGTGCTCATGCACAGGCAAAGCTAACTCAGCCT
The DNA here is from genome assembly GCF_048772815.1 of Callospermophilus lateralis. Lineage (NCBI taxonomy): Eukaryota > Metazoa > Chordata > Mammalia > Rodentia > Sciuridae > Callospermophilus > Callospermophilus lateralis. The sequence continues at coordinate 38,039,024 of NC_135323.1, forward strand.
CTGTGTCAACACGTCAGTTCTGTAATCTAATGAGACGTGAAGGCTGCAGGTTTCTTCAGTTTCACCTTCTAACCCATAGCTGCCGGTGCTCTCCAGTCCCTATATCTCCACCAACTTAAGCAACATACGGCCTCATAGCCAGGCCCCAGTGGTCGCTGCACCTCACCTGAGTGCGTAGGTGTAGCCGGTGTTCTCCGGCACACACTGGGGTGGGGTATATGTGTGCAGCCGAGAGAAGTCCATGTTCACCGTCTCAGATCATGCTGCAGAGGCAGAGAAAGGGTGGTAAGAACTCTGATGACATGAGCCATGAGTGGTTTTGATTTCTAACAAAGGAGACAAGTTTTCTCCGTTACAAGCCCAGGGCTTCTGCCATATCTACTCCCCACTACACCCTCAGAAAAGTCATGGGAGAAATCCTGGGCAGGACTTAGAAAGCTTGGCACTTTCAAAGACATATTCAAAGTACTCAGAACCCTTTTTTGAAATAGATTTTTAAATTCCTGAAGGTGTCAAAATGTTCTTAGTCTTCTGGAATAAAGTTTTATTGTTATTATCTAAGATAGAACTAATTATTCCATGGTCAGAAAGCAACATTATAATACTTTATTTACTAGATAGCTGAAGTTTTCACAAGCACCTCAGAATCAGAAAACAAATTATGGGATGAATTTTTAAAAAAAAAAAGTTTAGGACATTGATTATACTCCCCTCATAAAACAGATTATTTTTAATTAAAGGGTAGTGAGATGGGCACAGTGACACATTCCTGTTATCCCAGTGACTCAGGAGGCCGAGGCAGGCGGATCACAAGTTTAAAGTCAGCATCAGCAACTTAGTAAGACCCCAATTTCAAAATAAAAATAAAAAGGGCTGGGGAGTAACTCACAGGGCCTTGGGACTAATCCCTTAAAAAGAAAAGGCAGGGTGTGTGTGAGCACATTGTTCTTCAGGTTGCCATTTTAATTTCTTTGGAATGACTCAAACTTTCCACTGGCTAAAAATATTCACTCAAGAGAACACACATGCAAAACACACACACACACACACACACACACACACACTCTCTCTCTCTCTCTCTCTCTCTCTCTCTCTCTCTCCCTCCCTCCCTCTCTCTGAATTTAAGAGCCCTCATAGTAGTAATGTAAATCAAAACCTGTTGTTGAAAAATCTAAGGAAGAAAAAAAAATCTAAATAATATCTTGGGCAAGAAAGTATTTATATATAAATGACTGAACTCTTTAAACTAAGACAAAAGTTCTTTAATGTGTATAATATTTAAAAAAATATTACCCAAACTCCCCCACCACCACCCGCCTTCCTTTCTTTCACAGTAGTGGGGATCAAACCCAGGGCCTCCTGTACACTAGGCAAGCACTCTACCACTGAGCTACACCTCCAGCCCAACAAATATACTTTTGAAAATTAAACACTCATATACAAATAAAGAACGCCGTGTGGGTATGCAAATGTGTGTATAAATGTTACTGCATCTCCTAATTTCTTTTTCGAAACAGGGTCTCACAGTGCTGCCCAGGCTGGCCTCCAACTTCTGGTTCAAGAGAACCAGGCTCAAGAGGCCAAAGTCTCTCGAGGACCTGAGATTATAAGTGCCACATTGTGCCCAGCACATCTACTAATCTCAACAAATATCACAGAACTTCTGAACATGAAGAACACCTGGTAACTCTTGGGTTCTTCTTGGGGCACCTGGCCCACCAATGCTACCAGAACACAGTAGATGAGCACATTGCACTCTTAGTTGGCTTTCTATTCATTTACACAATAATTTTTTTTGCAAGTAAAATTAACTATCCTTATTTAATTCATGTAAGGTTTAATACCTGTTTAACTGCCTCAATCTCCCCTTTCCTACTTTAATCAACACCTAGAGAATGTCAAGGTACAGAGTGTCCTGCCTCTACACTTGCTCTGAGCCGTTAAGACAGCCCCACTCCTGCTGCCCTTCGGAACAGAGCCACACCCCAGTAGCAATGTAATAATGGCTTCTGGCTGCCCTTGTGTTTGGTAATGATTCACTAGGCAACCATAACACTGGGATGAGTAATGATATCATATCCCATTACCATTTCATCCTTTAGGGTAGGTGGTCAACTGATTTGTTTTCATCCCCTCTTATTCACCATCAAAACCAAACTTCCTGCTTCATTCCCCAAAGTGATTTTCACTTTCATATTTCACTGTGCCCGCACTGTTTTCCACCATTAACCTAAGGATAAAAGTTTACTGATTCCAACCAAGTGTCTTCTAATCAAGAGTCCACTGGTACTAGTGAACCGGGACTGGCTTCACATGCCTGAAATCTGAGAACAATGTCATAAGCAAATGAATGCAGATGCCTGTAAGCCCTAAGACCATGAGATGGAGGCATTGGAGGTGTCCCAACATTTGGGTGATGCAGACACATGTGTGCAGGCATGGACTTGGACTCCTCCTCTGCCCTGTTGCTTACAGCCCTGCCTGTAGGCTCCCTGGGTGAGGCAAGTGGGGTGGGCATGGCTCAGGCTAAGACATGCACAGGAGAGTGTGTAGCTCTTAGAAGATGGGTGCCAGGGACAAAAGTACCCACATATATCACATGTTCTCATATGTGTGGCCATATGAGAGACCCAGGGTAACAAAGGAACCTGAGCATCTGGCGACACACAGGATCAGCTATCACCAAGGTTCCTGCAGTCAGTGGGATGTGTGATCAACCTGTGCCACATACAGCAGAGCCCCATCCCACAATCTAAGGAGAAATGTAACTGCCAACTCTGAATCAAATCTGTTGAAGAACCAAAGCAGCCACATGTCAAGAGTTCTACTTCCTATTTGGGACACAATAGCCTACAGAAGAGGGAGGCAGAGAAGGACCCACAGTTGGGCAAGATGCAGTTGGTAGAGGTTTGGGAAAAAGTTTGATGAATGGAACTACAAATATGACAAAGCCCATATCACCACAGAGAACCAGCGTGGACATGTGGTGACTCAGGCAGCCAGGCCTAGGGCAGGACAGCGAGAATAAGAAGGTAACTGTGGAGAAGAGACCTCACACTCACGGCTCAGCAGTTGTTGCATGTGATCACGACTTACTCTTTCTTCATTATTCCAACTCCACCTGGATCACATGGATCTTGGGTTTACGTTCTCCCATGAAACACATCAAAGCGTAACACTATGTACAGAATCCATCACTTTATTTCCTAACACTTGTAGATGAGAACATAGAGCCTGGCCCACCAGACCTGGCCTAGCCCGACCAGACCTGAGGCGTAAGGAGATGTTCTGGCCACCCTTCATATCCCAGAGCACATACATGTGTGCACGCATGTGCCACACACACACACCCCCCTCCAGGACAAAAAGAACAAACTCATACAAAGGAGGAGGTGTGGGTTCAGAATCCAGGAGGGAGAGTGACCAGCCCGTCATCTCTCAAGTGCCAGACAGAACTAAACTCTCCCCATATCCTTGGTCCTTCCTTCTACCGTTTTCTCCCCAGCTTCTTTCCTTTCCTGTCTTCTTTCCCTCTAAACACATCATGATAAGGACTCAGAATATTTTCATTTTCAGTGCTGTATAAGACTGAACATTAAACTGTAGGATAAAATAAAATGAAATAAAATTTTAAAGGACTAAATGACATAATGCATGTAAGGCAGTACTTGATAGAGGCCAAATACTCAAATGCTAACCGTAATCATACAATGGAATAACGTTAAATAATATATGCTTTAAATTTAAAAAAAAAAAAAAAAAAAAAAAAGACAACAACGATGACATTTCCCTCCTAGTTCAGCAATCCTCAAAGTGTAAGATTAACTCCCTGCTGCTCTAAATAAGCACACCAGTTAGTGCGCACAGCTCAGGCAGATGCACAGCACTGGCTCCTTACAGACACATCTGAACACTTGGGGGTGAGATTCAGTGACATTAGTTCTACTGGTGGCTAAAGGAAGTGCTCAGTGTCTCTACTTCCATTAGGGTGGGGGCTGCTGGGGTGGGGCTTCAGTCTCAGACTCAGGAGAGGAATCTGCATTCACAATCTGAATAGCAATGACTCCAACTGAAAAATGGATTACAAATATTTTCAATGGCATCAGAAGATCTTGGAAAGAATCTCTAAGTCAACAAGTTTGCAAACAGACACATTACAGGAGAGACCCCTATCTTTAGGCTTCACTCTCCTTGCTCCTGCAGTGCTCTCCTGCAGCCCTGTGTCAAGTGTCATGTTGCTATCAACACAGCTATCAAGCTGTGTTCCTTATGGGTGCCTTGGATTCTATGAAAGGGATGACTAACTTGAACCCAATTTTGTGCAGAACTCAGAAACAGGAGCTGGGCCTGCCTCATCTCAGAGAGCCCCGTGGCCGAGGTTCCTAAAAGTCAGCTCACTGACCAATGGAGGATCCCAGAGGGACCATGAAGAGCCGGCACCTCAGAAAACACACACTTTGGGAGATGCAGCCTAGAGAGACATCTTTGAGTAAAGGAGAATACATTGCTACCTGTCACCTAGGCAGGGCTCTCCCTTTTGTCCTATGTTTTCTGGTGCCAAGAGAACATGGAACTCAATGACAGGCAAAAGGAGAGCAGACCTAGGTTCCAAATCTAAAGAAATATCTTTATAAATATGCATGTTCTAGCATGGTTTTAAAATTAGATGTTAAGATTCTTTTTAAGTTACACCAGGTTTCTCCTTCAAAAACATTTATCTCCTATATTACAGATCGTAAGATTCACATTGTATGGTAGAGAAGAAAATATAAAGCCCAATTTTTGTGAATGCTCTCATCAAAATGGGTTTTAGCCACTCACATCATATTAATCACTCATATCATATGAATCTTTACTATTTAGAATGTCTGCACCACCTCATTGCAATTCAGAAAACATGGCTGCAAAAATCTCAAAAAGAACAAGTCATATAAAGTTAAAAACAGGTTTGTTCTATTTGCTCAAAGCTAAGGACCAGGAAAAAACTCTGGTTCTGAAATAAAATCAGCAATCTTTTCTGATAGGAAACAATATCAGTTCCCGATATAACTAGAAAAGGCAAACTTTAGCGTACAATCAGTGACTTGAAAAAATGTGCCCTATATGTGTAATATGAAATGAATTGCATTCTGCCATCGTGTACAACAAATTAGAATAAATAAATAATTTAATAAAAGAAAAAGAAAAGGCAAACTTTAAATTTGGTGGGTGGCACTTCCTTTGGGCACAGGGGAATTGCAGTATGCCCGCCTCCTTTAAGATGGCATTCTTCCCTTATCCGATCTAACCCTGAGGCTCAAGTCTAGAGCTTCTCCAAGATAACAGCATTCTTAGTCCTCACTGTAATCCAAGGCACAAAACCCAGGCCCTACTCCCAGCTCCCCAGGAAGTGGCATCTGCCATAGGCCCCATCCCTCAGGGGGGATGAGCTCCTGATCCCCACCACAGCCTACAGTGGATGCTCACTTGACCCCGCTAGGCAGATGCTTAATCTTCTAAAGAAACACCGACATACACACAAGTGCAACACACACACATCCGTGAGTACACCCTTGTAACTCCATCCTCATAAATCCTTAACCTCTGCAGGGCTTGGTTTTCTATAGCAGCTAAACTGCTATCAGGCAATTCATTAATTATGTCCTTTACAAAGATACACTAAAATTCTGAGCAGCCCTTTAAGTAAAATCAGTATTAAGTGAGGATCAGTGGTGCACAATTCTGGAGTTTGATCTTCAGCGCCACATAAAAATAAACAAAATAAAGGCATGCTGTCCATCTATAATTACAAAAAAAAAAAAAAAAAAAAAAAAGGCTGGGAATGCAGCTAAGTGGTACAGTGCCCCAGGGTCCTCCAGCACCAAAAACAAAAAACAAAACCTTTAGAAATGTATAATATCGAATTTGTGATAAATCCATCTTCCCATGTTAAGGGATGTGGGGCAGCCAGACCCCTTGGTTCTTTTACTCTCCCAGCTAGAGGACCCCAAGGCAAGGCCAGGGCTCTAGTTATGAGCCAGGCAGCAACAGTGCCTTCACCTCTAATGCCACTGCAAACACAAATTGCAGTTCAACTCAGGGTGCAGCCAAAGGAGCCCTTTAACACTCAACCTGCTTAGCACTGCCCACCTCAGTACATGGAACAAGAACGAAAAATGAGTCATCATCAGTGGCAGATAACCTCTCACCATGCTGTACCGTTTCTACACACTTTTGGAAATGATGAACCAACAGGAAGAGGCTAAGCTATATGGGCTGTTGGCATTAAGAAAACAGCTCTAGGTATAAGGAGAGAGATTTAGTATGAAGAGGCATTAGCACATGTGTGCATCTCCTAATGATAAGGGCTCCAAACTTTCTAATAAAACCCCATTTCCTCCTACAATGACAAAGGGCCTAAGATCAAATTATTCCAGATTTGTACATGTTAAGTTCGAGGGCCTTTTTGGAATACAGAAATATTTCATAGTTTAGACAGAAACCTACAGTGTAATGAATTCCCTCGGGAACAGTGCAATTAGAAGGACTACCCACAAAATTTCTACTGCAAGGACCCCACATAGGGGAGTAGCCTTGCATATGGGACTGCCATGAGGCCACTAAAGCCATGAGCCCATGCCACCAGTTTGATAGCGTGTGTTAATTATCAATGACTTGAATCTTCCTTTTGTGTTTCTGGGCCTACTGCATTTCTTATGCTCTTAGGGGTTTCTTATTCCCATTTTAGAGGACCACGATACATGTAAGGTATTAGCCCTTTCCACATGACACATGCCAGGGATGCCCCTTGTCACTGTCTTGGCCTGGTCTTCCCTGGCTCATGTACTGCTTCTAGAAAGGTGCTCTACGCCAAGAGCAAAGGGATGATCTCTAACAGTTTCCTACTCAGTGCTCTGACTTGTCCATGTTAAGCCATTTATAATTTATTTGATTCATCTGTAATTCAAGTTTGTATACTGGGAAGATTGCATCTGGTTTTATTTCCTGTTGGACCTTTCCACCGGGCTTGCCAATAAGCCACTCATCCCCCATCTCAATCACCCTAAAAGTCTGCTTCTTCCTCTTCATCCTGCCCCTCAACCTGCTATCTCTGGCCAGCCCCTTACAAGCACTCAGACTGACTTCCTAGCTCCAGTATTTCCCCCTTAAGCCAATCCTTTATAAACTTACCTGAATAGTTGACCTACAAAGAGCTGCTTTATTTTCTAATAAAGAAATATTTTCTAGCCGCTTTATTTCCTATCCCTGGGTCTAGCTATGCCCAAGTGATGGCTTACCTCTTCACCCTAAAGACTCAGTAGTGACATCACCTTCAGGAAGCCCCTTGGACCCCAGCCTCCAGCCCAGTGAAGTGCCTAGCTAATGCTTCCCAGCATTTCTGTTCATTAACACAAACCCTAACCACTATTTAGTAATGAGTATCTCCAATTAGACTCTGAACTCCAAGGGCAGGAATTGTGAACTGTTTTCCTGCAGGTCTAACACCCAGTGGTGGGACACTGTGTAAGTGCCTACAAAGCAGGAGTACTCATCATTATGCACTTGACTTGCTTTGCTATTAAGCTGAAAATACTCACCTCCCCCACCACTCTCTGCTTCTTATCTGATTACACTCTGGGAAAATCTTGTTCAAAGTGCTATAAGAACTTATGAAAGCAGAACGGTCATGTGTACATGGGCCTCTTTATTCCTCCTCCTAATGGATTCATGCAGCCCAAACTGGTGGGTCAGCCATTTCATTTCCAACCATAACTGGGAATGGTAACAAGAGCAGCAACCACAGGATTTTATTTGTCTCATGAACACAGCTCATCCATTCATACTTTTTTTTAGATCACCCTTCCCTTTTGCTATTCTGTCTTTTCAAACAGGAAGCACCAGGCTAAAGGTGAGTACTCTCTAGTCCTGAAGAGGTTTGCAGCATGAATATAAATGGCAAACAAAGCAATCAGAAATTGATGTTTTTCATATTCCAGATATAGCTCCCATATTCCAATCATGAAAATCAGGGAAAACAGAATGACTAAGAAAAAAGCAGCCAGACAATGGGCTGCTTTCCTTTTAAACCCCACATGCCCCAAGGGAACCCTCTCACTTTCACTGGCAGCCACTGGTCTAGAATGAGCACCTTTACACCAATTTATAACCTGAAATTTAATTTTGCACAAAGGTCAAAGAGCACCATTCACAGAGATCTTATCTCCTACACTGAAATTTGCAATCTATAGCCATTCACTGGTGCCTCTAGGAACCAAATGAAAACTATGGACCACATGTGTGCTTACTTACAGCTAAAGTTGAGCAGCAAAACTGGTTATTGTGTTATACAAGCTGCTTAATGAAACAGAGCAAATTATAACCTATAACATAATAAACAGCCTTATAGGCAGCAGTACCATGTTCCATATTTTTCATCTGTCGCCTCCTCATTTATTTTGGCCAATGAAGTAAACTGTTCACAATCAGAGCTAGCATTCCCAGATTCTCTACCTGAATTTGAGTGTGCAAGTAGTCCCCAAAAGCAGTGAGTTCCAAATTTAGGGAGCAAGGGGGGAAAAAAAGATAAGAGCCGATTTCAAAAAACTAAATATCAAAAACCCTCTTACAGGGAACAAAGGGCCACAACCTCCTGCTCTGAAACTTCACAGAATTCTGGAGGGCTCAGGACCACATGCCCGTGGCCTTAGGAAATCCCTATAGTTCCCTGGATTTGCCTCCTGTGAGAAGACCAGGGAAGAATGAGCCGCAAGGCTGAATGGAGGCCTCCTCAGGCACCACTAACCCCAACCCCAACCCCAACTTCTCCTAACAATGTGCCTGCATTTATTGTGAGCAAATTCAGGTTGGCTTTGTTTCCAGGATCTGGAAAGGCTATAGGCAGATTATTTAGGAGGCCATTTGACTGTCATAAACTCAGAACCAAGAGACAATGGTTATGAGCTGACAACATACACCATTAAATACCAGCATTCTTTGAAAATAGGTCACCAGGAATTTCCAGTTAAAAATGTGATGAACACAGATGTCAGATTCTACTCTCTTCCACCACCCTTTCAAAAGAGGGCTGTTTTTTAAAAGACATATATCCATGGAAACAAAAAGAAAAGAGCCACAACAAAGAAACTTTTGGAAATTAGATGAATAAAAATTAACTTAGGGGCTGGGGTTGTGGCACTTGTGAGGCCCTCAGCACCACATAAAAAAAATATATTGTGTCCAACTACAACTAAAAAATGAACATTAAAAAAAAAAAAAAAAACTCAAGCCAGAATAAGCTGTATAATAAACTTGCAATGGGGAATGCTGAAAAATATCTGATTTCACCACAGGACTCATCCCCCCTCCCCAAGATTCAAGAACTGTTGCACTTATTTACATTTGGAAGCCAGGGTGGAAGATGGAGCCAAAATACAGGAGGAATTAAATCCTCAAAGACTATTTAAGACGTAATTAGGCAAAACCACATGATCATCTTAACAGGTGCAGAAAATACACTTAAGAATCCCACACTCCTTCATGATAAAACCCCTCAACAAACAGGAATGGAAGGGAACTTTCTCAACGATATAGGGGCATCCTTGAAAAGCCCACAGCTAATATTACACTCAAAAGTGAAAGGTCAAAAGATTCCCCCTAAGATAAGGATTTAGACAGGGATGCCCACTGTCACGTCACCACTGCAGTCCAATACTGTCCTGGAAGTTATACACAGAGTAGTTATTAGTCAAGAAAAAGGGGGTCGGGAGAAAGCAAACAAATTGAAAAAAATAAATAAAACTACCTTCATTCTCAGATGATATGATCTCATATATAGAAAACCCTTAAAAAAACTACTAGAGCTAATAACCAAAAGCAGCAAAGGTATAGGATACACAATCCATACACAAAAACAGTTGTATTTTTAAACTCTATCACTGAAAAATCAGAAAGTGAATTTAAGACAATTCCTTTTACAAGAGCATCAAAAAGAATAAAAACCTTAGAAGCTGGTACGGTGGTACACACCTATAATTCCAGAGATACAGGAAGATCAAAAACTGCAAGGCCAGCCTGGGCAACTTAGCAAGACCCTGTCTCAAAATAAAATAATAGTAATAAGAAAAGCGCAGGTGGGGCTGGGGAAGTAGGCTCCAAGGTAGAGCTCCCCGGTACTGCAAATAATAAACAAAAAACTCTCAGAAATGAATTTAACCAAGCAAGTATAAGACTTGTACACTGAATACCACAAAACACTGTTCAAAGAAATTTTAAAAGTCTCACCTTCCAAACTGAAGGATGGAAGACTTAATATTATGACGATGGCAATATTCCCAAAGTAATCTTCAGATTCACTATGATCCTTATCAAAATCCCAATGGCCTTTTCTGCAGATATGGAAAATCTAATCCTTAAATTCACATGGAACAGTGATGGGTCCTAAACAGTAAAAAACAATCTTGGAAAAAGAACAAAGTTGGTGGAAGCACACTTTCCAATTTCAAAACTCACTACACAATAACGTGGCCCTAGCAAAAGGACAGATATATAGACCAACAGAGCAGGAGAATTCAGAACCCAGAAACAACCATCCTACATCTATGGCTAACTGATTTTGACAAGAGTGCCAAGACCACTCAGTAGGGGGTCAACAAATGGTGCTTTCTACAAGCACAAGGATGACATTAGGCCCCTATCACACACACACACATCATGCCCAAGTCATTTAAAAATGGACCAAAGTCCCATATGTCAGAATCAAAACTATAAAACACAAAAGAAAACAGCTAAGTCTTTGAGACCTAGGATTTAGCAAAGGTTTCTCAGATGTGATACCAAAATTATGAGCAACAAAGGAAACATAGATATTCGGACTCCATCAATTTGAGCACTAAGAGCCAGCCTTCATGTATCTGGTAAGAGTTTGGTGTCCAGAATACAAAATAATTCCTACAATTTAACAAGAAGATACATAACCCAACTAAAACACAGGAAAAAGAAACAAACATTCTCCAAAGATATACAAAAACACATGAAATAATATTCAACAGCACAGTGTCATTTGAGAAATGCTGATCAAAACAAAATGAGATGCCATTTCACACCCACTAGAATGTCCACAATTTTAAAAAAGGAAAAAAACAAATGCTGACAAGAATGTAGAGAAAGTGGAACATACGTGAGAATGTAAAATAGCCACTTTGAAAAACTTTCTGTGGGCTCTGAGAAAGAGCTGTTTCTCAAAAAGTTAAACAGAGAATTACCGTATGACCTAAAAACTCTACTCCTAGGAATATACTCCAAAAAGTGGAAACAGGTGCTCAAATAAAATCTTGCACACAAATGTTCACAGCAGCACTAATTCTTAAGAGCCACCACGTAGAAACAACCCAAATGTCCATCAACAGAGGTTAGGTAAATAAAATTGGATACACATATACAGTGTAAAATTATTTAGCCATAGAAAGGAAGGAAATATTGATAAGTGCTACAGCATGATACCTCAAAGACATTATGTTAATTCAAAAAAGGCAGACACAAAGGGCCACATGCTGCATTATTCCAATGATAAGAAATGTCCAGAACAGGCAAATCCAAAGGCAATAAACAGATCAGTGGCTACCAAGGGGTGGGAAGAAAGAAAAATGGGGCCTGACTGCTTAATGGCTACAGGGTTTCCATTTAGGGTGACGCAAACTTTTGGAACTAAATAGATAGTGGTGTTGATTGCACAACACCATGAATGTACTTAATACCAACTAACCACACAATTCAAAATGTTTAAGATGGTAAACTTTATGTGCATTTTACCAAAATACAGAAAAAAAGCTGCGAGCTACCATGCCTATCCCCTTTCTGCTCTCACCCTCCAAAAATGAAGGGTAAACTGAGGTTCCTCTAGACTCAATGCTTCTCTGCATTGACAACCCTTGCCCTCAACTCTCAAGTGAGGCAGATTCAAGTGCCCTTCCCTGGGAATATAAAACCCAGTGAAAAGACCAAAAAGGATGACAGGGAAGAGCGCTGACCAGCCATCACCCCCAGTTGATAAGATCGAGCAGGGTGGGAGAGAGTCTATGAATAGAACACGAGGTCACTGTTCAAAAGGGAAAAACGCTCAAGGGAATTTAAAATAGAGTAGCCAAACTAAAATACAAGCAGGTGCACACCTGTTCGAAAAGACCGAGGTAATCTAGCCGGGGGGGAAAAAAAGAACATAAGTTAGGGCTCTAGCACCAAGAAGCCTAGCTCGGTGGCGCACGCCTAAAATCCCAGCGCCTTGAAAGGCGGGAGGATAGCGAGTTCAAGGCAAATCTAGGCAATTTTGCAAAACCCTGTCCAAAAAAAAAAAAAAAAAAAAACCGAAGGAAAGGGAAAAAAAATCTTTTCAAGAGGGCGGAAGTGTAGCTCAGTGGTAAAGCACACCTGGGTTCAATACCCAGTACCCCGCTCCCCCAAAAAATAAAGGAAAAGAAATCCCACAGTAGACAGGCCAGAAGACACTCCCCAAAACTAACGGCCACGAGTGTTCAGACTCAGCGCCACTGCGAAGCATCCAACGACGGACAGCGACCATGGACAACGCGGGCCAAGGCCCGCGAGCTGGGGCGCGCGCGAAGGCAGGCAGCCGGGACCGGCGACTCAGCCCGCTCAGCGCCCCGCCAAGCACCTGCGACCGTGGGTCTGTGCCACAGCGCTGGGCTCTGGCGGGGGGTCACACCGGGCTTGGGAGCTCGGGGAAACGGGGTCCGGGTTCTGGAGCGGGGCTTGGGCACCAGGGCTCCCGGGGAAACCCGGGTCGGGTTCGGGTGCTCTAGGACACTGGGAGCTTGGGGGCCAGGCTTAGTCACCAGCGCGCTCAAGGGGAACCGGGGACCAGGCTCCAGAACCAGGACGCTCAGAAAACCGAGGACCCGGCTCAGGCACCATCGCACTTGGGGGCCAGGCTTGGGCACCAGGGGCCGGACTCCGGCACCAGCACGCTACGGGCACCAGGGGAAGGGGGGGTACAAGGGCGCCGCGGCCTGGCCGCGAGCAGGGGCGACGGGTGGGCCGGGACAGAGACCGTTGGCGGCTCCGCAGTTCGGTCCTGCCGCCACCGTCTCCGCCCACTGTGAGGGTCGCCCCCGGCACAGGCGCAACCCCCGGGGGGGGGGGAACCCCGCCCCCGCCCCGGCCAACCCAGCGGAGCTCACCTGCCTCGCGCCGCCGCCTCAGGCCTGGTCCGCGCCGCCCAGGCCAGTCCCGAAGGATCCCGCCGTGCCAGCCAATCGCGCGCTGCGCCGGGGCCAGGGACGGGTGCAATACGAATGTTAGCCAATCCGGAGCCCTCCACCTAAAGCTCCCAGCCAATGAGGAGACAGCTGCGGGCAGCGGACGCAAGGGCCGGGCCGGCGCTAGGGAAGGGCAGGAGGGAAGGGCGGTACCCGGATTGCGTTGCGGGGCGGGGTAGGCGCGCCTCGAAAGTGGGGGGCGGGTTGAGTTTCTGGTGTTGAGATGTCTTGTTGGAGGGTCAGCATTTCCCCAAGGGGACGCATCGGAGGAGGGGTTTTTACCTCCCGGTCTTTCATTCTGGTGAAGGGTCTCTCGGGGAAGGGTCTTATCTACCGCCAGGGTCTCAGGTCCGGAACGAGGTCTTTCCCCAGAAGGGGCGCCCCTCCTCTGCGGTGCTCTCTAGGAGTCCTACTCCCCTCCTGGCCCTGCCGGCGTCACTCCTCGGTCCCCCTCCCCGCTGCAGCCTGGCCCTTTCAGATCCACCCAGCCACCCAGTTCTTGCTGCACCCCGCGCTGTGACCCTCCCTGTGCAGCTGCCCTGAGCTCCATCCCAGTGCCTCTGCCGGGGTCAGGGGCCCCCTGGACTGTGACGCTTTGGGACCGTGCATCTGGTGTCCGCCTTCGGCGGGACAAGCACCCCAAGAGGCTGGTACCTACTGGAGACAACGTGAACCTCCTTTTGGTTTCTCTCCTGGCTGCGTGAGGGACGTGGATGGTGGAGGGCGGGGGCGGCTGACGGCTAAGAATTGTAGGTCTGCCCTTGGATTTTCACTAGTGCCCTTTCCTACGCGCATGGGCAAATATGGGTTGGTTGTCTGCATTTTTAAATTGGAATATAATTTATAGACCATACGTTAACCTTTTTACAGTGCTTTCCTTGATTTCTTTTGACAAATACATGTAGTTGTATTTGTCTGATGCCATAATAGAAATATGGGACATTTTCCTCACTCCAAAAAGTTCCCTCCTCCCCTTGGGGTCACTGCCCTCTGCCCAACCCATCCACTGTCTTCTGTCCTCTATCCCTGCCTTTCAGAAGGTGCTGCGAATGGAATCCCTTCAACATGGTTTCTTTTACTTAACCTGAACCTTTTTTTTTTTTTTTTTTCCCTTCTTCTTTTGAAGTGGGCTGTCTCCAGGCTGGCCTCCAACTCCTGGGCTCAAGCAGCTAGCTCCTCTCACCCTCCTAAGCAGCTGGGACAACAAGCAGTTGCTCTTGTGGGCAACTTTTGAACCTCATCCATGTTGCACGTATCTGTCCCCCTTATGCACTAGTATTCTACAATTTGTTGATCTGTCCCATTTAGTAGTTGACAGGTTTGCAAAGGGCCAGTTGGTAGACATTTGAGGCATTATGGGCCATGTGGTCTCCATAGCAAATGTTCAAGTCCACATTAGGGAAAGTAGGTGCACACAGTTATGTGCCAGGGAAACTTCACCACAGGTGGCTGGCTGGCTCCACAGGCCCTGTGGCTATAGTCTGTTGGTGGACATCTGGGTTTTTTCCAGCTTGGGACTATTATGATAGAAGCCTCCATAAATCCCTTCACAGATAGACATTTCTCATAAGGACATTTCTCTTAGTTCTCTAGGTTTATTAACTGTTCCCTACTTTTCTCTTGATAATAGTTTGGATATACAAAATTTGACTTTTTTAGTAGTGCATTTGTTTCAGCTGTATGTACGTTACTGTTCCAACCCTAGATTATATCTCTTGTTCAATCTAATCCATAGGGGAGAGATTTTGACACATGGTTGTATCCTGCATCCAGAGCCCACTACCTGAGTCTCTTACTAGAGATGACAGACATTCAAATCCTAGGCCTTTATCCCTGAGAGTGCTGGCCAGCATGCACCCAGACTGAACAAGGAAGAAACAGGAGGTTTTGGGGGGCACTGTGTCCACGAACCTTGGTCTGGGTTTCTCGGCCTGGACAGCCTCACTTCAGAGGAAGACACTGGCTGCACACTGTGCTCCCATCTGCCCTACAATGTCTAGCAGGACAAGTGGTATGGCCATTCCCGTTTCTCAGCAAGGGAAACTGAAGCAGGCTCAGATAGCAGCCTGTCTGGAGTGAGACTGGCACAGGGACTCTGTGGCCAGGCAGGGCTCTCTGTCATCAAGGCCACTGTCTGCTGCAGGGCCTGGGGCAGCCAGGCTTGTTTTGCTAAGCTCCCAGGAGGCAGGAATGTTTATTTCTCCGTGATCTCACACCTCAGACTTGGCAGCATTTCTGCCTTTCAGTTGTAAACAGAACCCGATTCCTGAGAGAGGAGTAAGGTCAGGATGGGAAACCTGAGCCCGGAGGCTTCGTGCCATCTGGATTAGGGTGCTGCCCGAGGATCAGGGGGCAGGGCCAGCAGAGAATTGGGTGAAGGAAAATAAAGCAGCCGACCCTAGGGCTCCTGAAATTCCTTCCTCTTAAGGAAACAATTGGGCTTCTCCACGTGCTGGTCCTCAGCCTTCTGGCTTCTGGTTCCTGCTTTAACACCACAGAGGAAATGGTCTCTGTCCCCGGTGGTTGTGCCCTGCGGCTAGCGGGAGGCTCCTAGTCCTGCTGTGGTTTGGGGCGTGGAAGTCCTTAGAGAGTGGTAAAAGAACTAGGCCGAGAGGTGAGATGACCTCCCTTAGCCAGCTTTTCCAAAATTCAGAATTCTTACACCAAAGGTCACTACCAACAAGGGCTCCTCTCTGTTTTGGCTCGCCCTGCATCCCTACAACCACTACCAAAAGCATTGCTCAGGATGAGAACAGTCCTCGTTCCCATAGGTGGGTATGTCCCTTCAATGCAGAGCTTTGTGAGAGGGACTCACCTTAGGTGGCAGGACCTGGAGAGACTCCAGGAAAGGGTTTTCCCTCTCAGTTTCTGGCGGCTCCAGGCGTTCCTGGGCCTGCGGCCATAGCATACAGAGGTCAGTCTTTGCCGGGCTCTCACTGGGTCTCAGTGTCTCCTCTTTCTTCATTTCTCCTTTTACTAAAGGACACTTGTCATTAGATTTAAGGCCCTACACCAGGATGAGCTCATTCTGAGATCTCTACCTTAATTACATCTGCAAAAACCCTCATCCCAAGTAAGTTCATAGTGGATGCTCTGTCTTTGGGGGGCTCCTGTTGAGTCTCCTACAGGTGTTTAACAAATCTCCTAAGAGACATCCTGCCCCTGAGTTCTGCACTAAGTAAACCCGCTTGCTCTTTTTTCTTCAGCACCTGAGAAGGTTTTCTTTACAGCTTTCTGTACTCCCTCCCTCCAACCAGTCTCTTCTGCCTGAGCCCATCCTTGCCACACTGCAGAAATCACTCACTTGGGGAGGCCACTAGCAGCTCCCACTTACAAAGTTGGGGGCTATTTCTCAGGCCCTGGTGTCCCTTAACTTTTGGCATTTGACCCTGGCCGTATCTGGATCTCCACCTGTCCCTGGCTTCTTTGTGACTTCTTTTCAGGATCCTTCTGTCCCTCCCACCACCAGAGGTGGATGTCCCTGAATCCCAGATACAAATGTCCCCTACCTGCTCTTGGGTATCTCATGGCATCTCCAACTTGACATGTCCGAATTGGAATTCCTGGCCTCACTCAACCCTCCCTTCCCAAGTCTTCCTTCCTCACATCAATCAAGGACAACCTGTTCCTTCTCTTCCTGAGCCCAAAGCCCTGGGGTCCCCTTGGTCCCTCCCTTTGTCACGTACACCCTTGGGTGATGCTCTGACTCTACCTTAAAAACAGATCCAGGATCTTGACTGCCCCTCGGCCACTAACCCAACCCAAGCCACTCTCAGCCCTGGCTGGATTACGTTGGCCCCACACAGCTGGCCTGGCCTCCCTGCAAATTAGCCTTCGGATTCCCCAGGTCCAATCATTCCAGACCCAACCTATGGGGGCTCCCAGGAGAAGCTCAAGGCCTGACTGTGACCTTCAATGACCTCTGCCCTCTTTTTACTTCATTGTTTTTCAATTTAGGTAAAATCCATGTGACATATAATTAACCATTTTATGAGAATGTTCAAAGGTACAGTCACTATGGAAACCAGTATGGCATTTCCTCAAACAATTAAAAACCTGCCAAGTGCGATGGTGCACACCTGTAATCAGAGCTACCTGGGAGGATCCCAAGGTTGAGCCTGGCCTAGGCAACTAAGTGAGACCCTGTCTCAAAATAAAAAGGGCTGGGAATGTTCCCAGTGGTAGAGAATCCCTGGGTTCAGTCCCCAGTACCCCCCCACACACAATCAATTAAAAATACAATAAGCATAATTACCATAGGACCACAGCATCCAGCAATTCCAACTTCTGGCTCTATACCCAAAAGAATTGAAAGGAGGGTCTCAAAGAGATAATTAATTAGTCACCTATGTTCACTGCCTGAAGGCAGAAACCACTCAAGGGTCCACCTATGATGAGTGAATAAAAAAACTGTGGTGCACACCTGTAATCCCAGCAGCTTGGGAGGCTGAGTCAGGAGGATCACAAGTTTGAGGCCAGCCTCAGCAACTTCATGGGACCCTGTCTCAAAATATAAAAAGGGCTGAGGCTGTGACTCAGTCATAAAGTGCCCCTGGGTTCAGTCCCCCGTACCGAAAGAGAGGGGAAAAAAGCTAACTGTGGTGTACACACGGAGTAGAATTTATCCACCCCCCACCCCGCAAAAAGCAGAGGCTGACAAATGCTAATGCATGGTCAAATCTTAAGGACTTGATACTCAATCAAATAGCCAGACACAGAGGGATCAATCGTGTGATTCCACTTCTATGAGTTCCTGGAGTTGTCAGATCTAGAAACATGAAAGCATGAGGAAATGGAAAGTTGTTTAATGGGCAGAGAGTTTCAGTTTTGCCAGATGAAAAAGTTCTAGAGACCAAGGGTGGTGACAGCTGCACAGCAAGGAGAATGTGTTTCCCACTACTGAACAGTCCACTTAAAAATGGGAGCGAAGGGAGGCATGGTGTTGCATGCTTGTAATCCCCAGTGACTTGGGAGGCTGAAGCAGGAGGACTGCAAGTCGGAGGTCAGCCTCAGCAAGTCAGTGAGGCCCTAAACAACTCAGCAAGTCTCTGTATCAAATATAAAATAAAAAGTGCTGGGATGTGGCTCAATGGTTAAGTACCCCTGGGTTCAATCCCCAGTATCCAAAATAAATAAATAAAAACAGTAGTGACTGTAACTTTTCTTTTTTTTCCTCTCTCTCTTTCTTAAGTACTGGGGATTAAATACAGGGGCTCTACCACCAATTTATACCCCCGGTTCTTTTTCTTTTTCTTTTTTTTTGGGGGGGGCATGGGTACCAGGGATTGAACTCAGGGGCACTTGGCCACTGAGCCACATCCCCAGCCCTATTTTGTATGTTAGTTAAAGACAGGGTCTCACTGAGTTCCTTAGCGCCTCACTATTGCTGAGGCTGGCTTTGAACTTGCGATCCTCCTGCCTCAGCCTCCCAATCCGCTGGGATTATAGGTGTGCGCCACTATACCTGGCATGACGGTCACTTTCTGTAATGTGTATTTTACCACTGTTGTAAAAAACTAACAATTTTAAGTATGCAATTCAGTAGAATGTAGTTCATTTATAATGTGGTGCAGCCATACCTACATGGAGTTCCAGAATCTTCCATCAACCCAAAAGGAAACCCAGTGTCCCCTAAGGCAGTTACTTAGTCAGTCCCATTGTCCCCTCTGGCTTAGTTTTAACTCATCACTGCTTCACTAATTTATCTCATTTGATGACTGTCTCCCACTGTGAAAACATAGCCACCTCATGGGATGGCATCTCTCTGTCCTGCCTGCTGCTGGGCACACTCAGGCCTTCATGGGCAGCTTGGTACTGAGCTTCCATAATGAAGACTGAGAGTCTCTGTATCTGAGTGTGCAGCTGGGCAGCATGGGCTTGATGCAGATGAGCTGGTGACCCTGCATGGTGTTTTTAGAAAACAGAGTTAGTAGCCAATATTGAAAGATTAAAGGGCTTTAATATTTTTCCTATGACTGTGTCTTTTTAAATGGGCTTAAGAAAAAAAGAGAAATTAGTCAAAAAAAAAAAGATCTACTTTATGAGAAAGAAAAAACAGGATACAGTTTATGCCAAATTGTGAAGCAGAGTCACAACACATTCCTGGAAGGGGCCACCCCCACTAAATTGGGGGCCAAATCCCTTAAATAAGGAGTGAGGCCTTCCCCCCCACCCCCAAGCTCGCCTTCAGGCAGTGGAGAAGTCCAGGGGACATGACTTGGTTGCTACTGGCGACAGCCATGGTGTTCAGCTGATCTTCAGAGATAAAGTGCCACAGAGATGATTGCAGCTGTGTTTTTACAACTTCCTCTGGACATATCAGAATAGCTCCCTCTGTGCAGCCACATCCCCGGGCAAACAGATGCTCCAGCCTGTCCCTCTGGCTCATTGTCTCTCCTGCATGTCCTCCGGGCACTGAGACGGGACATGGATCCAGCTGCCCACTATGGCCCGTGGCTTGGATCCTGGGAAGAGCCGGTGGAGACCTGGCTGCAGAAGGTCCCAGTGTGCCTTCCCTGCTGTGCTGCAGCCGAGCCACTAGGCACTCTCAGCTTGGCACTCTCAGGCAGAGACCCAGGACTCTAATATTAAAAATCTGTTCTTCCAGCCAGGCACAGTGGCACATGCCTATAATCCAAGTGGCTCTGGAGGCTGAGGCAGGAGGGTTGAGAGTTCAAAAAGCCAGCCTTAGCAAAAGCAAGGTGCTAAGCAACTCAAAGAGACCCTGTTTCTAAGTAAAATACAAAATAGGGCTCAGGATGTGGCTCAGTGGTGCCCCTGAGTTCAATCTCTAGTGCCAAAAAAAAAAAAAAAATCTGGGTCTTCTAACTTCTCTTGAGAAATCAGAGTGGCTGTCAGTACCAGCCTGTCCCATGGTCCCACCCAGTGGGCAGATGGGTGGGGCTTGCTCCTCTCCAGGGGTCCAGCTGCAGACTTATTCAGCCCTCAGACATTTGAGGATTTGTAGGGCTCAGAAACTAGTCAGCCAGGTGGCCCAGGCCACCCGGAAAGCAGGGTCTCGTGTGGATGAAACCCTCCATCCGACTGTAAGCCCACCTGTCCAGGGCTTTACCTGTTGAGAGAAAGGGGCAAGATGAAAACAGAGGCAACAAGGGGCCAGCCAGGCTGGGCTTCTGTTCTGTTGGCAAAGCATGGTCCTGGGCCCTTGGGCTCAAGGCCACCTGCCAGAACTTGCCTAGGAAAGTTAGAGGGCTGGGGACCCAGACACAGCTCTGACAGACCCCGAAAACACAGTACTACCAGATATAATAAATCACTCTACACACGTACCAGCACTATTTTGTATTTTATTTATAAACACAGAAAACATGAAAGAAAGGTGTTTCTTTGAAAACAGGTACTGTTTGGTATCATTTACCTCTCTAGCACATAAATGATATTTTTAAATCAAACAACCATAGAGCTAATTAACAACAGCAATCAGTAGTAATCCTTAGTGGGAAAAGTGAGAAAAAATAATATATCTTCTTATAATCCTTAGTGCATAGTAATTATACAAAATAAAAATTACATATGTACATATATATTTTTTTGTTATTGGGGATTGAAACCAGGGATGTGTTACCATTGAGCTACATCCCCCACCCTTATTATTTTTTTTTTAATTTCGAGACTGGGTTTTACTAAATTGCTGAGGCTGCTCTCGAACTCGCGATCCTCCTGCCTCTGCCTCCCGAGTCGCTGGGATTACAGACGTGTGCACTGCACCCAGCTGAAAAATAATATTTTCTGATTCAGAAGTTTAAAGCTTTTAAAAACTCTTTATTAGATATTCAAATCTCATAGGCATGTGAAATATATAAAAATACAGTTATTGAGGAAACTACAGATTCACCTAAGCAATGAGAAGCGGGACACAATACAATATCATGACCAGGACAAAGACAGGGAACATCTATCTGCCAGTCCTACTCAGGTGCCCCCCAGCTCACTTCTAGTCATGTATGCACCAGGGAGTCATCACTGCTCTGGTCCCTTAAACCCCAACCACTTGTCTGCCCTGAGTTTCTAAAATTCTGATTTCCACAACATCATATAAATGAACCGGGTGATATGTGCCATTTCAAGGTGAACTTTTTTCATTTAGCATTATTCTCTGGAGTTTCCTCCAGGTTGTATGGATCAAACTTTTGTTCCTTTGTAATGCAAGATTCAAAGAGGAGAAAGCAAATAACAGTGGGGTTAATGAAACAATATTGCCTGTATTTCATAAAAAACGGCTCATTTCTGTCTGTCCCCTGAGGTGGCAGGATTTTCACCTGGTTCCCTGTCCTGACCATTTTTCTCTGAACTTCCCATGGTGGCAGTGTCTTCCTCCCTTGCATAGGAGAACAGAGCACAGCAACATGTGTGACCCCACGCACAGCTCTACCATGTGAAGTGCTGACCCGCTCGTGGCTGGCAGTGCCCATTGCGGTGCCACCTCCCCAGAGCCCTAGGCTGGACTTGTGGGGATTAACTTCTGCCTCTAAGAAAATATTCATCCAAGGCTGGGTGCTGTGGTGCATGCTTGTAATCCTAGTGACTTGGGAGGCTGAGGCAGGAGGATCGCAAATTCAAGGCCAGCCTCAGCAACCCATGAGACTCTGTCTCAAAATAAAAAAAAAAAAAAAAAGGGGCTGGGGTTGTGGCTCAGTGGTAGAGTACATCGCATGTATGAGGCACTGGGCTGGATCCTCAGCACCACATAAAAATAAATAAAGTTTTTTTTTTTAAAAAAATGTTTTCAAATATTTAAAAAATAAAAAAACAAAAAGGTTATAGATGTAGCTGAGTAGCCCAGCCACTTGTGTCAACAGGCTTATTTAGTGACCGGCTGTTTGTACACTGGGCTCCTTGCCTCTATAAATTTATTTTGTGGGCTGTCTTTGTTTAGGATGTCATTTTTAAACGCTGGAGCATCCTGGGAGCCACCGTGGCTGAATGTCAGGAAAGATGCTTTTAGAGCAAATGAAATGCAAACCTGAAACCAAAGAAAGATTGCCACGTAAGTTAAAGCTTGGCTCAGGGAAGGAGAAAGTTGTGTCCCACTGCGCTGCCCTTTCTGGTGACATTGAGTTCCGAAGTATCTCATTTCTAAAAAGCAAGTTGTTGCAGGTGTCATCACAATCCACAGAGAGCAAGGAGCAGTTTGGAGGCAGTGCCCCTCACCTGGCCTCTTTGAAAAAGCACAAGCCTGCCGCAGTCCAGCTGCAGCAAAATAACCAGGGGGTGACAAACAACTTGTGCAGATTGATACAGCAGGAGTGGGAGCCGTTTATTGTAGGACAACAGAGGTATTTATACATTCCACCTAGCTTATCTTAATTAGCATAAAGTAGATACAGCAGTCAACCAATAAGGAATCTCCACACTTAATGGCTCGCTGGAGTTACTTCACAAACCACTCCCTCTGGCATTTTGCCAGGCGCCATCCAAACTTGTTTACAGACTCTAACATTTTCCAGGCGCCATCCTGACTTGTTTACAGACTCTAACACAAGCCTCTGCTCTCCTGGGACCCCTCTCCCTGTTTTAACAACCCTCAGTGTATTTCCAAACTAGGGAAGAAGATTCTTCTTGTCCCATACTTAGAAAACTAAGATTTATGACAGGCCAGCATTGTCAGTCTTTCTTTGACAAAGTCACAGCTGATACTAGAAGACCCCTCAGGTGGGGCTGGGGTTGTGGCTCAGTGGTAGAGTGCTTGCCTAGCAGGTGTGAAACACTGGGTTCCATCCTCAGCACCAAATAAATACATAAAAAAAAAATGAGCTGGGCGTGGTGGCACACACCTGTAATCCCAGCGGCTCAGGAGGCTGAGGCAGGAGGCTCACAAGTTCAAAGCCAGCCTCAGCCACAGTGAGGTGCTAAGCAACTCAGTGAGACCCTGACCCTGTCTGTAAATAAAATACAAAATAGGGATGGGGATTCTGTAGCCAAGTACCGCTGAGTTCAATCCCCTGTAACCACCCCCCCCAATAAAATAAAATAAAAAAGGTATTGTGTTCATTTACAACTAAAAATATTAAAAAATAAACAAACAAACTCTCAGGCAGCTTTCATTTTCCCTTCCTGGGAAGGACAGTCTCACTGCAGGATGACCAACATTTGCATTAGAAACCTCGGGTCTCAGTGAGCAAGTCTTACTTCATTCTTGGTGCCGTAGACGAGGGGAGCCAGGCAGGAGAAAGGGGCCCTATTTTCATATTTGTTGGTGATAAGATGGCAGACAGATGGAATCTGCCAGAATCTACGTGTGCAGCCAAACCTACAGATGGACAGAGTGTGGTCTCATTTGGACAAGATGTCTACACTGTTTTTTCTTCTTATTTGTGGTGCTGGGAATGGAACCCAGGGTCTGTGCATGCTAAGCTCTGTACCACGGAGCCATCCCAGACCACATGTTTTCTTTAGTTTCATTCAATCTTCACAGAAATAAGACAATTTTGAAACTTCTTCTTCTTCTTCTTCTTTTTTTTTTTTTTTCAAATCCAAGTAACCAAAAGCTGGATGAAAATTTCCCCTAGAATTAACCCCAGGAGTTGATCAGCCCAGTTCTCTGGCAGTATGACGTGCACAGCCAACTCAGCTTGGAAGGTGTCCAGGAAAGGCATTTGTTCAAAGCTCAATGATCTGCAATGTTTACCACTTTTTTTCTTTTTTTAATCTTAAATAAGATAGCAATAGCCCTCGTGTGCTGGGCATTTTCTATTACAGGTCTTGCACTCTTTGGAGTCTTTGTCCAGAACAGCTCTGTGAAGGCAAGGATGCAGCTCTTAGAGAGATGGACTGCCCCTGTTCACTCTGGGAAGAGCTCCAGATCTAGCACACACCCAACGCCAGGGACTCCCGGCCTGAGGCCTTAGTCACCATGCAAACCACATCACACCAAGCTCTTAAACAGAAATCACTTGAATCCCATCACTCAGAGGCCGTTCTGCAAACATTCCTCTGGCCACCCTGTCATTCTTCTATGAACACAGGCGTATATTTTCATGCAAGTGGGTCCCAGAGACTGGTGTTAGAGTCTCGTCTCCTGCCTATCAGAACCTGGATGTTCTGCTCTGTGCACAGAGGTCAGCACTCAGTGCAAGGGGAAGCATGAGTCCAGAGAAGTGTCCCCTTTCCATCTGTGACCCTTCAATGACTCATGGAGAAGCACAGAAAGAATGTAGGTGGAGAGAGGGGCAAGGTGCCACAGACTGAGGCTTCCACAAATTTGGGGAAGGCGGAAAGCTATAGAATGCACGAGTGGGTGGCATGGAGGAAGTGCATCCCAGAATAGGCACCCTGCGGGCTGAGCAGAGTCCTAGTCTTCCCAGGGGTCTGGGCTCAGGGGGCAGGTCCAGCACCTGGCTG